>NC_141874.1:47243938-47546968 GCF_056163025.1 Triticum urartu | reverse complement strand
GGCTTTCACCTCTTCCTCCTGCTACCATCCTCCTCCTCCTCCTCCTCCTCCTCCTCTCTCTCTCTCTCTCTCTCTCTGACATGGCTGAAGGACCAGGAATATTTTGCTCTTTCTTGACTCCAAAAGTAAGATCATCCTAGCGAATTTGATTATGGCTACGTCTTGCTCTGCTGCCCTAGCTCGCATGACATGATCCGGGTGGCAAAACCTGAAGTTTGGGCGAAGTTCAGAGTAATGTTTGGTTTATAGGTTTCCTACTTTCTTACGGATCTATTTTGTGTTGTCTCTAATGTTATAGTTAATCATATAGAACCATGGAGATGGATAAATTATTACACGCTGATGCGATCGATTACTTGAAGACATGCTACCACACATGCGTGTTGCAGATCACTGTACGTAGAAATTTTGAACCGTGATTTGTTTTGATGCTTTAAAGTAGTGCTCCTCTAGCTTGCCGTTCTTATTCAATGTAGTACTCTACAAAAATATCCATGGCAGATGAAAATTTCAGTCCTAAGTGAAATAAAGTTTGATGCAGGTGTTCAGCCTTGCAGTGGTTGCTTTCATGTCGACTCAACTATGAAGAAAGATCTGAATATGCATGATAGAGGATGTTGAAATTAGGTATATTCTTTAATTTTTCCGATGTTGTCTATTGCCCGGCCTTAATTGCCTACTCGATTTGGCCTGATTATATTTTATATATGCAACTCCATGGTCGATGTTAGCATAATCTTGATTAGTTGTTAGCTAGGTTTATATTTCTACTGTTATTTGATTTTTTTTTTCCAGAAAGGAGGTTGAAACCCCTGGCCTCTATTGATCAGTCCAGTATAATAGTCCGGCTAGGATTATTACTTGCCTATGTATACGTGTTGCTAAATTGTGTCATATTGAGCTAGGTGATGTCCAGCTAGGTATTGCACTTTGGCCATGTAGTTGTGTTAGTAGCAGGCTATGTCCAGGTTGGATTAGAGTTCTCTGCGAGCAGGTTTAGGTTGCTTTGGCCGTTGGGTAGGATATTCACTGGTCTGGCTCGCTGCATGTATATGTGCAGCTGGTCCTGAATTTTGTAACAGCGGGACTTCAGTAGAAATAAAGAAAAAAGAGGGGAGCATGACACGTGTCTTTGAGAAAGTTTTCGTGTTCGTTGGTTTTGATGTGATAGACCCGTAGGAGATTCCAATAGTTGAATTCCATATGATTGGTTTGAACAAGTTGCCTCATACTCTTTGTCATAGATAAATATTGGTGAGACAAGTGATTGAGATTTCACAGGACATTCTAAATGATATAAAACAAAGGTGCCAGCTGAAGTATATGCATCTTCTAGATGGTGTCATAGTGCCTTTTGAAATCATAAAAATCTACTAAAGATAATTTTATTTGTGAATTAGGTGCACCAATGTTTTCTGGTATACAGTGGCATCTTTTTTCCTGATTACGCATGCCTTTTGTTGCAACTTTCAAATGCATGAAACCAATAATGTTGACACAAGTAACCAGGAGTCTTCATGTGCTGTGTAGCTTAATCTCTTAAGAAACCATGTGTGGTTTACAATCAGTTTGTCCTCGATAAAACAATAAAACCCACAGTTTAATCTATCATGTGTCCTCTTTATTCAGCTTCACTTCTATGAATAATGTTGGTCCACTAAACGATACAGTTGTTCACTCTCAAAAATTTCATTGCCATTTGCAACAGGTGGTAACCAAGGTTTCTGGTATGCATAACAGTAGCATTGTGAGCTGTGAGTATTGCTGAGAGTAAATGTATACCGTGATGTTTCATTTCTGAAGCCTATTGTTATATGCTGAACTCATTTTTTTATGGTGTGACCCATGGTACGAGTAAAGAAAAAGCTATCTTTCAATCCAGTTCGTTTTTTGTGATGCCTTATACTTGGATTGTGCTTCTGACGCCTATCTTATATGTGCATTTTGTTTCTCATGTTCTATCTTGGGCCTAATTTGATGGTTTTATAAGAATACTAACCGATTCGACTTCTTTTTTCAGGTTCTAAGGATAATATGCAATTTATTTTATTTTCTCCAGAGATTCTAATTTTGATCAGGTATGTCCTATTTGTTTTGTGTAATTTCTGACGAGGACGACCAGTTAATTGTTTCCTAGGCTAGCATAATTGTTGGGCACGGCTTATTATCTGCAAGACAGAAAATGCTCATGTTCCATGCAATAGACTGGGCAGGTACGCCGATTTTTTTACCTTATTCACAAAGCAACCAGATCACGAAACTGGCAAGATCATGAGTACTCGGCAACTACCACGTTAGGAATAATATGCATGTTAATTCGTTGGAAACACATATATAGGGTGGCAGATAATGGACATGAGACATGTCTTCCGGTTTGTTTGGTTTCATAAATATGATTTTAGGTATATATTGTATAAGTATTTCGGTAAATACAATATGGATTTATAATTTGTTTTGGTATCATACAATATAAGGAAGGTTTTTGTATATACCATATTAACCAAAGTTCATGTGAATTCAAAATAGAGACGAAAACAGTTTACTTTATGCTAATATATTACTCCCTCCTTTCCAGTTTATAGGGCTTATCTCAAAATTTTAGTTTTTCCATTTTATAAGGCTCAATTTGGTTGTTCCCCGTCACATGTTCAGATTTCAAGGTGCATTAAATCATTGCATGCAAGTATTAAGAGAAAATTGACCAATGCATGTAATTTATGCATGCATGCATTGCAATTAATGCATTGATAATTATACTTTTTTGAGGAAAACAAGAGCATCAATTTGGTGCTTTTGCAAACTACAAAAAGCATTCCACCACTCACCATGTACCTAGGTTGGTGAGATTTTTGAATTGAGCCTTATAAACCGGAAAGGAGAGAGTCGTATTTAATTATTAGGGAACATGTTTAGATTGACACATTATAGTATGACGGAAGCAAAGGATATGCACAAAAGTTCAATCGTCGAAACATGTACAGAAGCTCAACCACATGACTATTTTGTCTATACATAATTTTATTATATCTGTTGGAGACTGGGCTTTTGTCTTTTTATGAGAAAATTTCGGAACAAGATAAAAAGTTCTAAAAAATGGTCTGTGATGTGTGCATCTATTCCTTTTCTCTATAAAAGATCTAACTATTTTTTGTTGTTCATTCTGTGAGGCTCTTTCATCTTATATCTAAAGTAAACTTCTTAATTACTCTAGAGACTGGTCCGAGTAGATGTCAAGTGAATGAACAATCAGAAGTTTTACTTTTAGTGTATTAAAGGCATTATATACCAAGATTAGAGGTGATTCAATAATTTGATTATTTGATGTAGATAGAGAACATTGGAGTATACGCATCATTTCACATTCTATATTTAAGTAATAAATTTTGACAAAGATTAGATTTGAATATTAAACATATGTGGTCATTGCACAAGATGGAGTTGTTCCAATAGAAATTTGGGAATTCTTGATTACCTTACTCCCACTAAATGAAATTTAGTCCCAAAACTTCATCCAATTGTAGGTTACTAAACTAGCCCGTGCGAATGCACGGGTTGACGACTAGTATAGTCAATTGTTTTGCTCTTCGTTGGACCGATCACAGGAGGAACATGTGTACAAGGATTTGCTACATCATCATCCCATCCACCTCACCATAAGAGCCATCATGATCTAGATAGAACATAAGGTATTTGTGCCCCTCCCTAACAAACTTCCCAATGCAATATGTGTCATTGTTCGTCGATATTAATTTCAGTCCATCCTCATTTATTTGCATTCCAGGTAGCAGCAATAGTATGTCTATTCTGCCTGCAGTCTCATAACCCAATGCCTCTATTAATTCATACAACGTATCCATGCAGGCAACACTGGCATCACAGTAGTCATAGCAGACCTTGCGACCATTCATATAAGACCTACTGTATCCAGCGCCAGAGAAAACTCCTCCATGGATGAACTCAATGGTGTAAAAATCAGTGCCTTCTTCTGTAAGACGAAAAGAAAAACACCAATTTTAGCATCCAACAAAGAACCCTAAGAATTTGCCTAAACCGTAACTAAACCTGCGCCTAAAGTACCTAAATTGTATAACATATCTGGCCAAAATGATTGACACGGTCATAATACAGGTACTTATGAAGAAAATGCGAGAGATTATGGAGGGTGGTTGAGTCTTACCATATGTGGGCACATGGCCGCCACTGTGTCGTTGAATAGGTGACATCGGTGCCATTCACAGCGGCAGACGACGATGTAGTCGCCAGCTGGCAAAATCCTCGGGAACAACCGCCTCTCGTATCCGCGATCACGTCGATCACCACCAACCTCCGCGAGCCATGGTTGTCATCATCGAGGAATAACAGAGAGCGACGAAGGTGAAGGCTCGAACTGGAAACAGCACACAATCAGCGGGGCAGTTGCAGAATAACGCAGCGATGCGATCTGGCTGGACCCGCTCGTGAGGATGACGTGGCACCCATCTCTGCGCCCAGCGTATGCTGAAACGTATGCAGGACCATATGTGTAGCGTAATGGCAAGTATGGGGACTGTTTTGGAGCGATTCACAAGTCGCGTGACTGTTTTGGAGCAGGCCGACGAGTTCCAGGACCGTGCGTGTAATTTACTCCGCAAGGCACGATGTGATTCATGTTTATTTTTCGATCTACGACCACGGACAGCGAATTCGGCCCCTCAAACGCCTATCAATACGTTCGCGGATAGTGATTGGTCACATCTCAAATTTGCTACTCTGCATTTGGATATCTCATACTATAAACATTAGATCCATACAAAAGCATACAAATGACGACGACGACGATGCCATCTGGGTGAGCCTCCGAGGTGCAATGTACATCATCGCTGGTGCTCTCTCGATGACACCTTCTCTAGGTCTGTTCAGGCCCTGCCTTCCACCTGCCGACCTCCACTTGGCACAAATGGGTGAGGGTACGTTCAGTGGCGAATCCAGGAAGAAAATGAAGAGTGGGCTCAAAGTTAACAGCGAGAAAATGACTCATTTTGAAGAGAAAAAATATTATCTCCTAATCCTTTGTTGAATAAGCTAAGATTTTGCCAGAATACTACTAGAAATATGGATTGTTTATTGGCAATTTCGTCAAGTGTGCTGTTTTAACCTTCAACAAGGACCGGCCGCAGTCAAATTCGATTCAACTAAAGTTGGAGAAACAGACACCCGCCAGCCACCTGTGTGCAAAAGCACGTCGGTAGAACCGGCCTCATGAACGTGGTCATGTAATGTTGGTCCGGGCCGCTTCATCCAACAATACCGCCGAATCAAAATAAGACATTGGTGGTAAGTAGTATGACTATTATCGCCCATAACTCTTTGTGTTCTACTCGTGCATATCATCTACGCATAGACCTGGCTCGGATGCCACTGTTGAGGAACGTAGCATGCAATTTCAAAAATTTCCTACGCTCACGCAAGATCTATCTAGGAGATGCATAGCAACGAGAGGGGGAGAGTGTGTCTACGTACCCTCATAGACCGAAAGCAGAAGCGTTAGGTTAAGGCGGTTGATGTAGTCGAACGTCTTCACGATCCAACCGATCTAGTACCAAACGTACGGCATCTTCAAGTTCTGCACATGTTCAGCTCGATGACGTCCCTCGAACTCTTGATCCAGCAGAGGGTCAAGGGAGAGCTTCGTCAGCACAACAGCGTGGTGACGGTGATGATGATGTGATCCACGCAGGGCTTCGCCTAAGCACTACGGCGCTATGACCGGAGGAGTAAACTGTGGAGGAGGACACCGCACACGGCTAAGAGAATAACTCCTGTGTTATGGGGTGCCCCCTGCCCCCGTATATAATGGAGGAGGGGACGAGGCGGCCGGCCTAGAGGGGCGCGCCAAGGGGGGAGTGTCCTAGTAGGATTCCCCCTTCCTTTGCCAAAGTGGGAAAGGGGAAGGAGAGAGGGAGAGGGAGAAGGAAAGGGGGGCCGCGCTCCCTTCCCCTTTTCCAATTCAGACATCCCATGGGCGGGGGGGGGGGGGGGGGGGGGGGGGGGCGTGCACCACCCCTTGTGGGCTCCCCTCTCTCTCCCCTATGGTCCATGTTGGCCCATTACTCTCCCGGGGGGTTCCGGTAACCTCCCGGTACTCCGAAAAATATCTGAAACGCTCTGAAACTATTCCGGTGTCTGAATACCATCGTCCAATATATCAATCTTTACCTCTCGGCCATTTCGAGACTCCTCGTCATGTTCGTGATCTCATCCGAGACTCCGAACAATCTTCATTCACCAAAAACACACAACTCATAATACAAATCATCATCGAACGTTAAGCGTGCGGACCCTACGGGTTCAAGAACTATGTAGACATGACTGAGACACATCTCTGGTCAATAACCAATAGCGGAACCTGGATGCTCATATTGGTTCCTACATATTCTACGAAGATCTTTATCGGTCAAACCGTAATGACAACATACATTATTCCCTTTGTCATCGGTATGTTACTTGCCCGAGATTCGATCGTTGGTATCCTCATACCTAGTTCAATCTCGTTATTGGCAAGTTTCTTTACTCGTTCCGTAATGCATCATCCCGTAACTAACTCATTGGTCACGTTGCTTGCAAGGCTTATAGTGATGTGCATTACCGAGAGGGCCCAGAGATACCTCTCTGATACACAGAGTGACAAATCCTAATCTTGATCTATGCCAACCCAACAAACACCTTCGAAGACACCTATAGAGTATCTTTATAATCACTCAGTTACGTTGTGACGTTTGATAGCACACAAGGTGTTCCTCTGGTATTCGGGAGTTGCATAATCTCATAGCCAGAGGAATACGTATAAGTCATGAAGAAAGCAATTAATAACAATAAAACTTAACGACCATTATGCTAAGCTAACGGATGAGTCTTGTCCATCACATTATTCTCCTAATGATGTGATCCCGTTCATCAAATGACAACACATGTCTATGGTTAGGAAACTTAACCATCTTTGATTAACGAGCTAGTCTAGTAGAGGCTTACTAGGGACACAGTGTTTTGTCGATGTATCCACACATGTATCAAGTTTCCGGTTAATACAATTCTAGCATAAATAATAAACATTTATCATGATATAAGGAAATAAAATAATAAATTTATTATTGCTTCTAGGGCATATTTCCTTCATATGGTGCCTACTACGATGTGTAGGTCGCTGACAACCAGGAGTAGTTTAGGAGGATCCCAAGCAGGAGGCATGCGCCTCTTTCAATCTGTATCCCAATTTGTGCTAGCCATCTTATGGAACCTTGTTTAACTTATGTCTGTACTCAGATATTGTTGCTTCCGTTGACTCATCTATGATCGAGCACTTGTATTCGAGCCCTCGAGGCCCCTGTCTTGTATTATGATGCTTGTATGACTTATTTATGTTTTTAGAGTTGTGTTGTGATATCTTCCCGTAAGTCCCTGATCTTGATCGTACACGTTTGCGTGCATGATTAGTGTACGATTGAATCGGGGACTACAGCTTGCTCAACTGGTTGGCGATAACCGGATAAGAAAAGAGATTCAGTTTAGAATTCAGAACAGATGGTACAAGGTAGCATAGCAGATTAGCAAATTAGCAGCAGGTGGTATGGTGCTTGCCGATTATTTGCTCGAATGGTACTATTGAGCAGCTAGAGCAGAATCCAAAATCTAGATACAGACAGTATGGACGCATAGGAAGGGAGAGGGAGGCATAGGATAGGACAGGATAGCTAATTCCATGAATTAAGTCAGGAACGAAATCCGAGTAAATAAAAGCTAGTACGAACTTATACTAGTGTGTATAGCAGTATAATATAAAAATATAAGAAATAAAAGCTACGGACCTGCGCCGTCCGCCCGTCCAGCCACAAATTACATTCCTTATTAAGCGGAGGAGGCGGAGGAGGAGGAGGCCGGGAGGGAGGGCAGGCGAATCTCCGGCCTCTGTGGCACGAGCGCTACCACTGCCTTGGTGTGTGTGCGCGGTGGTGATGGATCGAATCGGGGCGGCTAGGCGGCATTAGCGGGCGGTGGATCCAAAGAAGAAGAAGAAGAAGAAGAAGAAGAAGGGAAGAGAAAAGGAGATTCTCATCTCATCCTCCCGCCGATTTCCCCTCCCCTCCCTTCCCTTTCCACCAGTCCGGTCCGGTGGGGGATGGATGGATGGATGGGGGCGTGGTTGGTGGGCTACAGACCTACATTATAGTAGAGTAGAGTAGGAAGCAGGGAGGCAGAGTGGGAGTGCGAGTGCGAGGTGAGGAGGAGGAAGGAGATGATGAGGGGAGCCGCCGACCGGAAAGGAAAACCCAAGCAAGGCAAGGGAAGGGGAGGGAAGGGAAGGGGATGGGAAGATGGGATGGAAAACCATGGCAAACAAAGCAGCAGCTCCTGATGCATGATTAGTGTACGATTAAATCGGGGACGCGGTGCGTGCGGCGCACAACCACGCCGCGACCGTGGAGAGAGCCCACGCTGCCACCGGCGTCGGAGAGGATTTGGGATTAAGGGTTAGGGATTTTCGGGTTGGAGGGGAAATTTGACTATCCCGAGTGGCTACGATCTGATTTAAGCGGTCCGGCTGGACCCGCTCACGAGGATGACGTGGCACCCGTCTCTGCACCCAGCGTATGCTGAAACGTATGCAGGACCGTATGTGTAGCGTAATGGCAAGTATGAGGACCGTTTTGGAGTGATCCACAAGTTGCGGGAGTGTTTTGGAGCAGGCCGGCGAGTTCCAGGACCGTGCGTGTAATTTACTCCACGAGGCACGATGTGATTCTTATTTCTTTTTCGATAATTACGACCACGGACAGCGAATTCGGCCCGTCAAACGCCTATCGGTACGTTCGCGGACAGTGATCGGTCATGTCTCAAATTTGCTACTCTGCATTTGGATATCTCATACTATAAACATTAGATCCATACAAAAGCATACAAACGACGACGACATCTGGAGCCTCTGAGGTGCAATGTACATCATCGCTGGTGCTCTCTCTCGATGATGCCTTCTCTAGGTCTGTCCAGGCCTTGCCTTCCACCTGCCGACCTCCACTTGGTGCAAATGGGTGGGGGTATACGTTCAGTGGCGAATCCAGGAAGAAAATGAAGGGTGGGCTCAAAGTTAACGGCGAGAAAATGACTCATTATGAAGAGAAAAAAATATTATCTCCTAATCCTTTGTTGTATAAGCTAAGATTTTGCCAGAATACTACTAGAAATATGGATTGTTTATTGGCATTTTAAAAAAAATATCAAATGCTGGATGTAAATTTAAATCTGTCTAGCCAAATAGTCGTTATCTCCCATTCCCTTTTTTTCAAACAAGCTCAAACTTTCCTAGATTACTATTGGAAACATGTAGTATTTGCTGGATGTTTTTTTAAATATCAAATTTTGAACCAAATTTTGAAATTGTTTAGCAAAATACAGCCACTATCTCAGAATACCTTTTCTTCAAATAAGCTAAAAAAATCAGCTTGCTACTGAAAACATGTACATAGTATTTACTGTAATTGTTCTGAATTTTTTTAATCAAATTAGACTTTATATTTGGTACTGCCCATTTAAACAGACAAAATTTGGAATTGCCGGCTTTGCTCGACCGGCCAGCCATCGGGCATCGCGTGAGTGTGAGTGTGCGTCATCTCGCTCTCATGTGTGCCTACTCGATGTGTTTTCCGCTAATTTGGTGTTGTTTGCTGAGAGCATGAGACCAAGAGATTGGGTTACTGGGTTGGAAGAAGTGTAGTAGTAAAAAAATTGTATTTTTGGAGGATAGGCTAGAGCCTGTTGAAGCCCCCCTATTGGACTCCCCACTGGGTACGTTGGTTTGTGTTGGCTTCGGGTCTTTGTCATGTTGTAGAGGTCTTAGACGTTGGTTATGACGCGGCTTGGTAGCTCTGTGATTTGCCTCATGGCCATCGGCTTGGGCTTGATCTAGGTAATGCATGTTTTGTAGTTTGGGTGGTGCGTGTGGTTGCTAATCCTCATGATTAGCGTTGTGCCGGCCGAAAAGTGTTGTACCCGGCTTCTTTGCCGCTTCTTCTCTGATGCATGATAAACGTGCTTATGCGTATTTGAGAAAAATACACACTACACGGGATTTCAACAAGTTTTCTTTTTCGGTTTCGGTTTTTTTCCAAAGGGGTCATGAAATCTTAAAGTTTTCAGCATTTTTTCTTTCAAAAATTTCAAACAAATTCTGAATTTAAAAACTGAAAAAATACGTTAATGCAAAGTTGCAAACCCCCATGCCAATTTTGAATTACAAAACAAAAAATATACGTTGATGCAAACCGAAAAAAAATGTTGATGCTCCATCGTACATAAACTTATAAGTTTTTTGAATTCAGAATTTGTTTAAAAAATTTGAACAAAAAATAACGAAAATTTCTAAATTTTCCAGAGACTAGGTTTGTCGGTCCTTCATGCAAAATTTGAAATCAAGAAAAAAACATTTTAAAATTCCCGTGCAGTATCTAGTGGCTTCAAATCAATTATTTTGCTCACTCATAAAAAACAATTATTTTGCTCAACAGTATAAATATAGTCTATCTCATACATTATCACAAGGCTTCATGTTCTGTTTCCTTCTTTGCTATTGACAGGTGGGACTCGCATACAGGTATGGAGCATGGGCCACCTGGGGTGGGACCCACATGCAGGTATGGAGCGTAGGCCTCCTGGGGTGTAGTGTTTAACGAAGAGGAAGAGTTAACGGAAATGTACTCAAATATCCGAAACACAAGTTGTAGGATCGATTTTTGCCATTTTTCAAGATTATGTATGAAGTTGTACATCGAGTGTAAGTTTATGTATCAAAAGTGTCATTAACTCTATTCTTATTCTTCACCCTAGTTGTTTAATATACTTTCTAGATATAACATTTACGAGGTAGTTGGGCATTCGACCAATTTTAATGGGATTTAATTTCCTACTCAAACAAAGAAAATCAGACAACATAAAGCTCATAGCATAATCTAAACCACAAATGAACATGCTGGTGCAGAAGGAAACTAAACTGTGATGCGTATGCAAATTGCCATAATCACAAGGCTTTGTTTTTTTCGCTTTATAAGCTAACTAAAACCAAACACAACTTGCATCGCAGACGAATAGAAATCAAACCCTAGCCACAGGGACCACACAACCAAGTGCTCGTCGAATCAAAGCTACAAGTGTAAGGATAGGAGGCGTTGTTTACCTCGGCTACAACAGCTAGGCTGGCGGTGCCTTTGCTATTTACTAGCGCATTCTCCGCCATGCGTTGGTCGATGTAAGACAACATCGTCTCCGGGTGCATCAGGGGCAGAGCCTTCATCCCGTCGACCATCCCCGCCACCGACACCTCCCGCTCCGGCTACGGGGCTGATACGTCTCCATCGTATCTACTTTTACAAACACTTTTGCCCTTGTTTTGGACTCTAACTTACATGATTTGAATGGAACTAAGCCGGACTGACGCTGTTTTCAGCAGAATTGCCATGATGTTGTTTTATGTGCAGAAAACAAAAGTTCTCAGAATGACCTGAAACTCCACGGAACATCTTATAAAACATAATAAAAAATCCTCGCCAAAGATGAATACTAGGGGGCCCACACCCTGTCCACGAGGATGGGGGAGGGCGCGCTCCCTACCTCTTGGGCCCCCTGAAGACCTTCCGACGCCAACTCCAACTCTATATATTTGCTTTCGGGGAGAAAAAAAATAAAGGAGAAGAAATCATCACGTTTTACGATACGGAGCCGCCGCCAAGCCCTAAAACCTCTCGGGAGGGGTGATCTGGAGTCCGTTAGGGGCTCCGGAGAGGGGGATTCGTCGCCGTCGTCATCATCAACCATCCTCCATCACCAATTTCATGATGCTCACCGCCGTGCGTGAGTAATTTCATCGTAGGCTTGCTGGACGGTGATGGGTTGGATGAGATCTATCATGTAATCGAGTTAGTTTTGTTAGGGTTTGATCCCTAGTATCGATTATGTTCTGTGATTGATGTTGCTATGACTTTGCTATGCTTAATGCTTGTCACTAGGGCCCGAGTGCCATGATTTCAAATCTGAACCTATTATGTTTTCATGAATATATGTGTGTTCTTGATCCTATCTTGCAAGTCTATAGTCACCTACTATGTGTTATAATCTGGCAACCCCGAAGTGACAATAATCGGGACCACTCCCGGTGATGACCATAGTTTGAGGAGTTCATGTATTCACCATGTGCTAATGCTTTGTTCCGGTTCTTTATTAAAAGGAGGCCTTAATATCCCTTAGTTTCCATTAGGACCCCGCTGCCACGGGAGGGTAGGACAAAAGATGTCATGCAAGTTCTTTTCCATAAGCACGTATGACTATATTCGGAATACATGCCTACATTACATTGATGAATTTGAGCTAGTTCTGTGTCACCCTATATTATGACTGTTACGTGATGAACCGCATCCGGCATAATTATCCATCACTGATCCGATGCCTATGAGCTTTCCATATATTGGTTTACGCTTATTTACTTTCTTGTTGCTATTGTTACAATCACTACAAAACACCAAAAATATCGCTTTTACTTTCATTACTCTTTTGTTACCGTTACCACTACTATCATATTACTTTGCTACTAAATACTTTGCTGCAGATACTAAGTTATCCAGGTGTGGTTGAATTGACAACTCAACTGCTAATACTTAAGAATATTCTTTGGCTCCCCTTGTGTCGAATCAATAAATTTGGGTTGAATACTCTACCCTCGAAAGCTGTTGCGATCCCCTACACTTGTGGGTTATCAAGACTAATTTCTGGCGCCGTTGCCGAGGAGCATAGCTCTATTCTTTGAGTCACTTGGGATTTATATCTGCTGGACACTATGAAGAACTTGAAAGACACTAAGACAACAATTTATCCCTCAACTACGAGGGGATGTAAGGAACTGCCATCTAGCTCTGCACTTGATTCACCTTTTGCTATGAGTAAGCTTGCGATGCCTAAACCTGCTTCTGCTATTCGTTCTGATATGTCGCATGTTATTGATGATGCCACTTCTGCTATGCATAATACTTATGATGAAACTACTTCTGTGCCTGATACTACTGTGCCCCTTAGTGAATTTCTTGATGAACAAATTGCTAGGGCTAGAGAGAAAGAAACTATTGAATCTGAATATATTGATGAGAGTGATGATGAAGATAGGCCTGCTATTCCCGAGGGTTATGTTTTTGATATGGAAGCTTCTGCAGCCATTCTAGCTTGCAGAGATAGAAATGAACTCAAGAGGCTATTAATTAAATGGAGTAAAGAATCTCTTAGAGATAAAATGAGGCCTGACCTTGCTTTTGCTACTTCACCTATTTGTGTTCCCGATAAGGATTATGAATTCTCTGTTGATCCTAATATAATTACTTAGGTTGAATCTGATCGTTTTCATGACTATGAATCTGAAACTGTTGTGGCACATCTTACTAAATTAAATGATATAGCCACCCTGTTCACTAATGATGAGAGATCTCTCTACTTTTATATCCTTAAAATATTTCCGTTCTCATTAAAGGGTGATGCTAAGATATGGTTTAATTCTCTTGATCCTGGTTGTGTGCGTAGTCCCCAGGATATGATTTATTACTTCTCTGCTAAATATTTCCCTGCTCATAAGAAACAAGCTGCTTTAAAGGAAATATACAACTTTGTGCAAATTGAAGAAGAGAGTCTCCCACAAGCTTGGGGGAGGCTTCTCAAGTTACTTAATGCTTTGCCTAATCATCCTCTTAAGAAAAATGAAATACTTGATATTTTTTATAATGGACTAACCGATGCTTCCAGAGATTACCTGGATAGTTGTGCTGGTTCTCTTTTCAGGGAAAAAACACCGGATGAAGCTGAAATTCTATTGAATAATATGTTGACAAATGAAAATAATTGGGCACCTCCTGAGCCAGCTCCTGAGCCAGCTCCTGCTCCAATTACTGAGCCTATTCCTAAACCAACTCTGAAGAAGAGAGGTGTTCTATTTCTCAGTCCTGAAGATATGCAAGAGGCAAAGAAATCTATGAAAGAAAAAGGTATTAAAGCTGAAGATGTTAAGAATTTACCTCCTATTGAAGAAATACATGGTCTTAATTTACCGCCTATTGAAAAAACATATGATTTTGATCCATTACCTATTGAAGAACCTCCAGGTCTTGATAACCCGACACAGGTAGTAAAGGTAAATTCTCTCTATAGATATGATAAAGCTGAAGTCCCTCCTACTAAAATTGCTAGTCAGTGCTTGGATGAGTTTTGATAACTTTATGTTTAAGCAAGAAGACTTCAATGCTTATTTTGGTAGACAATTAAAACAAAATGCTTATATGATTAAACACTTGGGTGATTATATGGCTAATATTAGAGGTGAACTTAAACTTGTTAGCAAACATGCTTCCATGGTTACCACTCAAGTGGAACAAGTACTTAAGGCTCAAAATGATTTGCTCAATGAAATGAATAGTAAGAAAAATGATTATGCTGTTAGAGTGGCTACTAGAACTGGTAGAATGACTCAGGAACCTTTGTATCCTGAAGGCCACCCTAAAAGAATTGAGCAAGATTCTTAGAGAAATAATATTGATGCTCCTAGTTCTTCTAAAAGGAAGAAAAAGAAAAATGATAGGACTTTGCAAACTTCTAGTGAACCTATTGCTGAATCACCTGATAATCCAAATGATATATCTATGTATGATGCTGAAACACAATCTGGTAATGAACATGAACCTAATGAAAATGTTAATGATGATGTTCATGATGATGCTCAACCTAGTAATGATAATGATGTAGAAATTGAACCTGCTGTTGATCTTGATAACCCACAATCAAAGAATCAACGTTATGATAAGGGGGACTTTGTTGCTAGGAAACATGGTAAAGAAAGAGAACCATGGGTTCAGAAACCCATGCCTTTTCCTCCCAAACCATCCAAGAAAAAGGATGATGAGGATTTTGAGCGCTTTGCTGGAATGATTAGACCTATCTTTTTACGTATGCAATTGACTGATATGCTCAAAACTAATCCTTATGCTAAATATATGAAGGATATCATTACTAATAAAAGAAAGATACCGGAAGCTGAAATTTCCACCATGCTTGCTAATTATACTTTTAAGGGTGGAATACCAAAGAAACTTGGAGATCCAGGAGTACCCACTATACCATGCTCCATCAAAAGAAATTATGTTAAAACTGCTTTATGTGATCTTGGAGCCGGTGTTAGTGTTATGCCTCTCTCTTTATATCGTAGACTTGATTTGAATAAGTTGACACCTACTGAAATATCTTTGCAAATGGCTGATAAATCAACTGCTATACCAGTCGGTATTTGTGAGGATGTGCCTATTGTGGTTGCATACGTTACTATTTTAACGGACTTTGTTATTCTTGATATTCCCGAGGACGATAGTATGTCTATTATTCTTGGAAGACCTTTTCTGAATACTGCAGGGGCTGTTATTGATTGCACCAAAGGCAATGTCACTTTTCATGTTAATGGTAATGAGCATACGGTACACTTTTCGAGGAAACAACCTCAAGTTCATAGTATCAACTCTATTGGAAAAATTCCATCGATTATATTTGGAGGTTTTGAATTTACTCCTCCTACTGTTAAGAAGAAATATGATATTCTTATTATAGGGGATGTGCATATCCCCGTTGAGGTAACATAGTGTTATTCGAAATTTCTCTGGTTTCATGTTATTCGGAATGAGTTTATTAACCAGACCTGATCAACCTTGTTAGTGGATTCCTTTTGATGAGCATGAGACGGATGAAACTAGAAGCACAACCTTTTGTACCCTCTTTATACTTTCTGTTATTTAGTGGAAATAAAGTAAAAATAGTATTTTTCTGTCTGTTTCCTGATTT
Organism: Triticum urartu; assembly: GCF_056163025.1. Lineage (NCBI taxonomy): Eukaryota > Viridiplantae > Streptophyta > Magnoliopsida > Poales > Poaceae > Triticum > Triticum urartu. Next base: position 47,531,089 of record NC_141874.1, on the reverse strand, counting down.
ATCCGTGCAATATAAAAATACCCCGAAAATAAAAGTCCTCCAATTGCCATGCCAATTTAATATGGTTTTTTCGGGAATATTTGAGGATTTATAGTGCAAAAATCACCGCGGGGGGAGCTGCCACATGGTCACGAGGGTGGAGGGCGCGCCCCCCTGCCTCGTGGGCCCATGGTGGCCCTCCTCCACTTATTCCTGCACCCATCCTCTTCTTCTTCCTCCCACAAACATGAAAAACCAGCTCAAGCACGAGTTCTAGCCCACTTTGCTACCATTTTCGATCTCCTTGCTCAAAGCACCTCTCGCAAAACTGCTTGGGGAGATTGTTCCTTGGTATGTGACTCCTCCATTGGTCCAATTAGTTTTTGTTATAGTGCTTTATTCTTTGCAAATTTGTGCTGCATAGGTGACCATGTTCTTGAGCTTGCATGTCAAATTTATATGATTCCAAGTAGTTCTAATGCTTGATATAGGCTCTAGGCACTTGCAGGAGTAGTTGCTATCAGTTTTATTGAAGTTGGTTCACTTTTGTTTGAAGTTACTAAAAATTTCAGAAATTCTTCAGAGAAAAAAATATGCTCAGGAAGATGTTCCAAGGTGGTTCTTCAAGGAAGCAAGGTCCCAGGCTTGCTATGCGTGATGCTGACGAGGAACCACCAAGAGACGCTCTAGTGCGGTCTTGTGAATGACCATCGGAAAATTTTATGGATCGTGCGGGAATTAAAGAAGAATTTAACGCGTATTTGCGTAACGCCGATCTTGTGGACTTTGAGGCAGACAAATGCCCACAGTATTATGATCTCACTAGCTCATTTGTGAGGAGGTTTGAATTTTCATCTTCGCGTAATTCTCCTTCAGTCATGTTTGATCTTTATGACAAATCTTATACCATGGACTTAGAGGATTTTACTTTTGCCTGCAAACTCCCACAATGGGGTAGTACTATTGATCCCCGTAAATCTGAATTTTGAAACTTTCTTACTAGTATAACCGTGGGAGAGTCTAGAGATATAACACAAGCTACCATAGGGAGCATTCACTTTTCTGCTATACATTATTTTGCTCTCTTCATAGGTAGGTGCATAAATGCTAAGGATGAAGCATGTCACATGTGTGTCCCTGACCTTAGCATTCTCAGGAGTGCTGTGTTAGGAGACCAATCTTATCATATGGGAGCCATTGTAGCTCGTAGGTTGCATCATAATAGATATAATGGAGATTTCTTTGGAGGAATTTATGCAACCCGCCTAGCTAATTTTCTTGAGGTGAATGTTCGTGAGGGTGACATGGAGTTGCCCCATGCTTATTTAGATTTTAATTCTATGGTTTCCCACCAGTTTGTCGAGAGGACTGAATCACCTCTCCAGTATCGACTAATCTTTAACAAACGGCATGTTGTCCGTATTACTCTCCTTGCTCCTGCCTTCTTTGATTCTCAGATAAAAGGAAGATATACTATTACCAGAGAGGAGGCAGATGAGTACGAGAGGGGAGCAGAGGCAGCCCGACGCCACGCTGTAGCTCAGGTGGCGATAGTCGCTGCATCGCAGTACGACCCCAGCTACACCTACGGGTATCCTCCAGGCCATCCCTGGCCATAGACCAACTTAGGCCAAAAGCCTAAGCTTGGGGGAGTACGTATTTCTCACCGACATTACATTTATGTTCACACACACTCATTGTTAGATGTCGGTGCTCATACTCTTTCACTGTAATATCCATGCTAGTTTATTTTCCTTTTCCTGCTTTCTTTTTGTGTGTTTGCTAAATCTTAAGAAAAATAAAAAAATAGTAGTAGTTTATTTTCTTGCTGTAGTAATAATAATTAAAAAGAAAACCCAAAAATATTTTCTGTTCTTCTTTTGCTTGTTGGGAGCTTTTCCGTGTAAATAGTTTTATTTCTTTTATTTTCTTTGGGGTCGATAGGAGAAGACCATGATTAAATTGTTGAAGTGGCTCTTATATACATTATTGTTGATTTAACCAAGAGCCCATATTGCCTTGTCTTCTCCTGTTTATTGAATGCTCGCAGATTCCAGCTTAGTCCAATGCACGTGCACTCTTATTATTATTCACATCGTTCAGTCGTGCAAGTGAAAGGCAATTATGATGATATATGATGGACTGACTGAGATGAGAAAAGCTGGTATGAACTCGGCCTCTTTTGTTTTTGTAAATATGATGAGTTCATTGTTCTTGATTCAGCTTAATATGAATAAACATGTTTGCAATGACAATTAGAGAACATAGTTACTTGTGCCATGCTTGATTAGCTATGAGTTATAATGGTTTACCTTGCGTGCCAACATGCAATCGAAATGGTTATGATGCGGTATAGTGGGGTGGTATCCTCCTTTGAATGATTTAAGTGACTTGACTTGGCACATGTTCATGCATGTAGTTGAAACAAATCAACATAGCCTTCACAATATTTATGTTCATGTTGGATTATATCCTACTCATGCTTGCATCCAATGTTTATTAATTTTAATGCATGTACATGGCTATTGTCGCTCTCTAGTTGGTCGCTTCCCAGTCTTTTGCTAGCCTTCACTTGTACTAAGCAGGAATACTGCTTGTGCATCCAATCCCTTAAACCCCAAAGTTATTCCATATGAGTCCACTATACCTTCCTATATGCGGTGTCTACCTGCCGTTCCAAATAAATTTGTATGTGCCAAACTCTAAACCTTCAAATAAACATTCTGTTTTGTATGCTCGAATAGCTCATGTGTCAACTAGGGATGCCCTTATCTTTCATGTTAGGCGGGTTATTCTCAAGAGGAGTGGAATCCGCTCCTCACTCACGAGAAAATGGCTGGTCACCGGGATGCCCAGTCCCATGCTTTATGCAAATTAAATCAAAATTAATTGCAAACAAAACTCCCCCTGGGACCTGATGGTTGTTGGAGGCACTCGTTGTTTCGAGCAAGCCATGGATCGATGCTTGTTGGTGGAGGGGGAGTATAAACTTTATCATTCTGTTTGGGAACCGCCTATAATGTGTGTAACATGGAAGATATCGCCATCTCTTACTTGTTATGTTGACAATGAAAGTATACCGCTCAAAATATTATTTATCTCTATTTCAAAACCGAGCTCTGGCACCTCTACAAATCCCTGCTTCCCTCTGCGAAAGGCCTATCTATTTACTTTTATGTTGAGTCATCACCCTCTTATCAAAAGCACTAGCTGGAGAGCGCAGCTGTTATTTGCATTCATCACTATTAATTTATATTGGGTATGACTATGACTGGATCTCTTTTACCATGAATTACAATGTCTAGTCAGTCCTTGATCTTTAAAGGTGCTCTGCATTTATGTTTTGCGGTCTCAGAAAGGGCTAGCGAGATACCATCCTGTTATATCATATTATGATTGTTTTGAGAAACTGTTGTCATCCGAGATTTATTATTATCGCTCGCTAGCTGATTATGCTATTGATATGAGTAATCATGAGACCTGAGAATTATTGCAAATGTGGTTAGTTATAATCTTTGCTGAAAATTTGAATGCTGGCTTGACATATTTACAACAACAAAAGCAAACAGAGTTTGTAAAAGTTTTTTTCTCTTTCAGTTTGTCAACTGAATTGCTTGAGGACAAGCAAGGGTTTAAGCTTGGGGGAGTTGATGCGTCTCCATCGTATCTACTTTTTCAAACACGTTTGCCCTTGTTTTGGACTCTAACTTACATGATTTGATTGGAACTAACCCGGACTGACGCTGTTTTCAGCAGAATTGCCATGATGTTGTTTTACGTGCAGAAAATAAAAGTTCTCGGAATGACCTGAAACTCCACGGAACATCTTATAAAAAATAATAAAAAATCCTCGCCAAAGATGAAGACCAGGGGGCCCACACCCTGTCCACGAGGGTGGGGGCTGCCCCCCCTAGGCCGCGCCCCCTACCTCGTGGTCCCCCTGGAGACCTTTCGACGCCAACTCCAACTCTATATATTTGCTTTCGGGAGAAAAAAATAAAGGAGAAAAAATCATCGCGTTTTACGATATGGAGCCGCCGCCAAGCCCTAAAACCTCTCGTGAGGGCTGATCTGGAGTCCGTTCGGGGCTCCGGAGAGGGGGATTCGTCGCCGTCGTCATCATCAACCATCCTCCATCACCAATTTCATGATGCTCATCGACGTGCGTGAGTAATTCCATCGTAGGCTTGCTGGACGGTGATGGGTTGGATGAGATCTATCATGTAATCGAGTTAGTTTTGTTAGAGTTTGATTCCTAGTATCGATTATGTTCTGAGATTGATGTTGCTATGACTTTACTATGCTTAATGCTTATCACTAGGGCTCGAGTGCCATGATTTCAGATCTGAACCTATTATGTTTTCATGAATATACGTGTGTTCTTGATCCTATTTTGCAAGTCTATAGTCACCTACTATGTGTTATGATCCGGCAACCCCGAAGTGACAATAATCGGGACCACTCCCGGTGATGACCATAGTTTGAGGAGTTCATGTGATCACTATGTGCTAATGCTTTGTTCCGATTCTTTATTAAAAGGAGGCCTTAATATCCCTTAGTTTTCATTAGGACCCCGCTGCCATGGGAGGGTAGGACAAAAGATGTCATGCAAGTTCTTTTCCATAAGCACGTATGACTATATTTGGAATACATACCTACATTACATTGATGAATTGGAGCTAGTTCTGTGTCACCCTATATTATGACTGTTACATGATGAACCGCATCCGGCATAATTATCCATCACTGATCCGATGCCTACAAGCTTTCCATATATTGGTTTACGCTTATTTACTTTCCCGTTGCTATTGTTACAATCAGTACAAAACACCAAAAATATTGCTTTTACTTTCATTAATCTTTTGTTACCGTTACCACTACTATCATATTACTTTGCTACTAAATACTTTGCTGCAGATATTAAGTTATCCAGGTGTGGTTGAATTGACAACTCAACTGCTAACACTTGAGAATATTCTTTGGCTCCCCTTGTGTCGAATCAATAAATTTGGGTTGAATACTCTACCCTCGAGAGCTGTTGCGATCCCCTACACTCGTGGGTTATCAGGGGCCGAGATGTGCGTTGTCCACACCAGATCCCCTCCACCCAATGTCCTTGTGGCGGCTCAGGCGCATTGACGGGCCCGTTCTCTTTCACCAGAGGAGAGAAACGGGCAAGGAGGAGAGGACGACGCAAGGCTGGAGCTCGGCTAGGAGAAGAAGTGGCGGAGGCGGAGGCAGAGGCGGAGACGGCAAGAGAGAGATGTGAACGCTGAGGCATCGAAGGTTGTGTGCGAGAGAGGCGGAAGAGGAAGGATATGGGGCTTGCTTCGTGAGGAAGGGACGACGCGCAAAATGTGGCCAGGTAACACGCCCCTCAGCTAGTGCCCTTTTCTTCTCTCTCTTTTTTCTCTCCCATCGACACAGTCCCCCTGATGACGTGGCTATCGCGAGAGAACACCCCTTTAGTGCGCCTTACTGTGGTTGATAGCAATGACCATGAGGACTGGCTCAGAATAGTTAGACACACTTCCTACAGTACCATTTCATGCCACAGGACCCGAACTGGAAGTGCATGATGTAAGGTTGTTGTTCCCTCTGTAACGGTGCATATCAAATGAGCCAAACTGGTCAGAGTCTGGTAGACATATAAGGTGTTGTATGCCAGTCACAAGAAACACCTCCAATGATGACAACAGACTTGACTGCCATGATGATGATCCATTCAGCCTGTTTCCTGCTAGATTTAAGCTTGCAATCTCACTCATGTTTGCAAAGGTTGTAGGAATAGAGCCGGTAAGGAAATTATTTGACAAATTGAGAAGCTTGATATGGCTCAATTTCCCTAACTCCTGTGGAATCTCACCTGGCAGCATGTTAGCAGATAAGTCAAGGCCAGACATCGACATGAAGTAGTTTTCTTCGTATGTGTATGGGTTCTTTTTAGTTATGAGAAGGTGAAGCTTGGGAGGTCATACTCACTGCTAGTCTGCTATACACATCCACAATCTCCCCTTCAGAGGTAACTCAAATAGTTGTGGGCCAATGGCATTCCTAAGCATCAAGGACTTCAAATGGAATGCCACCAATACATGGTGGTATAGGACCTGAAAGTATGTCGTGCGAGATCTCAATTATACTCAACTGTTGGAGGTCAGCTGAAACAGATTTGAAGAGATCTGCCCCTCAAACTTATTCATGCTTAATAAAAGCACGCTGATCTGAGAAAGATAGGTACTGTGCCCACTCCAGATTGCCTGTCAACTGAAGATCCACAGCTGTAATGTACAAGCCTCGTCAGCGGCAGCGAGAGCCGAAGCTGCACAATTAGAACACACGAGGAAGGAAGACTAAGCAAAGATAATATATACCAATATAAAAAGACTCAAATGGGCAGATCCAAATCATCTGGACCGTCAAATCATGTTATCTAACGGTTCAAATAGCTCCAATGTTAAGCATCAAACACGTTTAACGCTCTAATTACCCATCACTGCTATTGGTTATAAACACGTTTTGACTCAACGCTATCCCTTAAAATCTGCCATGTAATTAATATCCTACCATTCCCGCGAAAAAGTAATTGATATCTTACCAAATATTAATATATTTTACTTAATATAACGTGCAACTAATATCCGACCTAATATAAACGTGTATTGCACATACATTATTAGTCAGGAGAAAGACCAAACATACAGGAAAGAACAAACCATCCACTGAGCCAGGCAGACCGTTCGGCCTCTTGCGGCGCCACGCATGACCTGCACTAACTAAAGGCCTATCCATCCTTCAAAAGGAGCTGGGCCTGGTTGACTGGTTCTGAATTGGAACTGGACTACTATTAAATGAGTCCTGCTTCGGTACATCCCCCTCACATAACGTATAAAGGGTAGTATGAACATTTCATAAATTGTATCCATCAGAACATGTACGCCGTAGGTTCGTACAATTCCTACACACCCCTCCGTTATGGGCTCAGCCCGTTTAGTTTCTTTTTTAAGTTTTAAACTTCAAAAAATGGATGTCCGACCTGGGATTTGAACTATAGACCTCACGTACTATTTGTAAGCAAATAAACATCTGAGTTAATAAGGCGTGCTTCGTAACCTTGTTTTATCCTTCTTGTGCGAGATAAATAACGCTAAGAAAAAAGCACAGCACCTTCACTCTTTGGTTTTCTTTCCCTTTTTTATGCACGGTTTTCGCTCGGGTTTTTATTTTTCCTTTTTTGTTCATAGAATACAAATATTAGTATTTTAAAAATTGTACAGAACTTTTTTTAAAAATCATATCTTTCGAACTTGCTCAGAATGTCAAAATACAAACATTATTTAAAAAGAGTGAACAAGATTTTGAACATTTTTTTAAAAACTGTAAAAAAATTAAATTCCACAAAATATCAGAAAAATAAGAACATAAATTCTGAAAAAATTGAATATATGAGAAACCAAAAAATTAAAAATAAAAAAAAGAAAAGTCCAAGAATATGAAAAAGGAAAAAAAGAATCAGAAAAAATAAAATAGGAGAGAAGATAAAAATAAAAAATAAAATGAAAATGAAAGAATGCGGTTCACGACCTTCGAGAAGGTTCCCAAAACCGGGAAAATGGCTGGGAAGCCGATGTTCCCAAAACCAGGAATGCTTTTTTACAGCCTTTTTCTAGTGATTTTCTTTTGAACTTTGTGAAAATTTTCTGATCCATGAAATATTTTTTTAAATGATGAAAATTTTCCAAATTGCGACCTCTTGGGCCAGTCCAACACGCGCCCGACGGGATTGATGTTGTCGCCAAGTTGTGACAAGGCCTAAGCGTTTTTTCCTGTTTTTTTTGTTAATTCATTTTTCTCTTTTGAATACCAAAATACAAGTTTTAAGTAACTTTTGAAAATAATGATTTTATATAATTTTTCGTTAGGTATTTATTTACTGTTTTAATTTTATCTCTTCGTATTTATTGCTTATGTTAAAAACTCAAAATAACAATTTTGAGTACATGTTCAAATTATGATTTTAAATATGTTTTTCCTTTGAACGTGGAATGGATGCCTACCATGGGCATTGTCCACCGGCTTGGAAAAGAAAGGACCATTTCAAGAATGTTAAAAAAACACCATGTTCAATTCCGGGTAGGCCAGAAGACTCTGTTTAAGAGCACATTGTTTCTAGACATCCGTCGAATGACCCCAATATTTTTATTTACTTTTATGACCATCTCAAGGCACCATGCCAAGTTGTTTTGGTTTTCTACTATTTTTGCATCTTCTGGAGTTTTCTCAGTCAACAAGAGCGATAAATGGCCGGACGTGTCGCAATTTACATACGGTGTCGAAAAATCTCTCAAACCTGGCATGGGTGCCTAACATGGGCATGCTCACTTCCGTGAAAAAGTGTGGGTCATTTCAAGAATGTCCACAAAAATATCATGTTCAACGGAGAGTGTTCGGGTAAAGTCAGAAGGCTCCGTCCGAGAGTACATTTTTCAACATTATTGAAATGTCCCCAATTTTTTCCATGACCTTTTATGACCTATTCAAGGCACAATGCTAAGTTGATTTAGTTTTCGACAAAATTTACATTTTCTGGAGTTTTCTCAGTAAAAAAGGCGATAAATGGCCAGACGTGTCGCAACTTGCATACGATGTTTGAAATTGGTCAAACCTGGCATCTTTCGAATCACCCCAACTTTTGCAAGCATGTGGCAATGTCGATGGTAGGCATCCATGTCCGGTTTTAATGATTTCCGACACCGTATACAAGTTGCGACATGTTCGGCCATTTATCGGTCTTTTTGACCAAGAAAACTCTAGAAAATACACAAAGATTCAAAATCTAAAATAGCTTGGCATTGTGACTTGAATTGAAATTAATGACATTTCAAGGATGTAAAAAAACAACGTGCTCTCAACGGAGTCTTCTGGGCTTCTGGCCTACCTAAACACCCTTCGTTGAACATGATTTATTTATGGACATCCTTCAAGTGACACCAAATTTTGCAAACAGGTGGGAATGCCCATGATAGTCATCCATGTCAAGTTTGAACGATTTTTGACACCATATTCAAGTGGCGACACGTCTGGCCATTTATCGGTCTTTTTTTATTGAGAAATCTCCAGAAAATGCCTTGAATAGATCATACAAGACCATGGAAAAAAATGGGGCAATTTCAAGGATATCGGGAAACAACACGCTCTAAAACGGAGCCTACTGGTTGAACACCCTCCGTTGAACACAGTGTCTTTTTGGACATTCATGAAATGACCTCAACTTATGCCAGGTGGGCATGCCCATGGTAGGCATCCATGTCAGGTTTGAAGGAAAAATTATAATTTAAATAGGTACTTAAAAATAATATTTATTTTTTCCTTGTTTTCGGGCATCTGGCCCGCATGTCAGTGACACATCAATTGCACCTGTAGTTAAGTCCGGTGAATGCGGCATTGACATTTTGGAGAGACAGTGACCGTTTCAGGTGGGAAGCACGCGCTAGCGATGGAAGGGGTTTCGGTGTGCAGTGGCACTAAGATCGGTCGCTCACGATAGTACATACTCCGTACCATACTACCATAGTACCCTCTCTAGCTTAGGCTATTTTATAGATTGTCGTTGTGATGGACGATATACATGAGCAAGGCGGTCCGAGTATGACCGCTGGTGTTGAGCCAGGTGAATACATGTTCGGTGTTCGCGTAGGCCTCCATCAAACGTCTAAACAGTAATGTCAAGCACCGCCGGGGCGCGCAGGTGATGGGCTCGCCGTTTGCGTTGCGCCATGAGCAGGACTTTGATTTAGAGGGCGACGTGCATGCATTAGCATGCTTTGACAGCGTGAGCGTGAGTGTCTGACGCGAAGTATTTCATTTTCATTTGGCTGACGAGGGTGCGTTGTAGCGACGAGTCTGTGGTTTGATTCCCCACATACGCATAATTTTGGTTTTTACAGTATTTCTTTCTCCATTGACAGGTAGGCCCACGTAGATAGATAAAGAACATGAGCTGATGAGGCGCATGCGGACTGTTTGACTGGTCAACCAGACAAATACGGAGCTACACGCTGAGCCAGTGACCGTATAATCACCATATCTCGTATACAATGATCAAAGTGAGCTATCAAGACAAGTTCGATGACCGCCAATGCATTTTACTCGGTAATAAATGACCAGGATTAAAGGGGACCCCAAATTTGCTTCGTCTTCTGTCCTTGAGCTCTTGACAAACCAATGCACTATACGGTTGTCCGGCCACTCCACCCGAGAGGTCTCACCAAGCGTCGTTCATGACACCACGCCGCACACTAACCGGTAAGGCAGTGATGGCATCCCGCCGCGCCGAGTTCCTCGCCGCCCACGACCGCACACAAAATGGTAGGGAAGCGATGGCATCCCGCCATGCCGAGTTCATCGCTGCTCGCGACCTCACAACTATGTGGGAGGAATTTGAAGATGCCAAGGCCGAATGGCGGTAGAGCAAGAGGCGGCCAAAGCCGCACAGAGGGAGCGGAAAAGTCAGAAAGCACTCAAGAAAAGAGAGGCCCGCCGCCACAAGAAAGAAAAGGACGCACGCGCTGCTGCGGAGAGGTCGGCGGAGATCCAAGCACGGTGGGGTGTCGCCGACAAAGCCGGGAAGGAGAACGACGGCGTCTGGCCAGCATGTGAGAAGTAGTAGTACTAGTAGTTAGTGTGTGTGTCTGTGTCTGAGTACAAGCATGTACCAATACTACTAGTTACTACTGTAGTTTTTAGAGCAAATTACCAGTACATTAGCCTAGACTAAATGGAAAAATTCCTATCCTAAGCATCAAATGGCATCTCTTTCTCTATAGGAATTGAGATGCATGTCATCTCACTTCCTATGATTTTCATATTCTTATCCTATGAACGAAAGGAGGCCTCTGTTGGAGTAACTACTGTAGCTAGCAGTACTGCCGGTACAGTAGGTTTCTTCAAGAAGCGGAATTCAACGAAGTCATGATGGTTCCTTCGTCCGAGCAACTTCAAAGTGGGAAGTGGGCTTATGATTTGATGGATCATTAGTCATTGTTACCGCGGCGCGACGACCTGGGTGACTCTCCCTTGGAGTTCTGCGTGCATGGCAAGTGGACCAGGATGGTCGACGTCCCACATGTTGGCGAACGGAAGTATTCTTTCCGATATCGAGGAGCAAGGAAACCGCGTGGTATAGTATCACTGCTGATTGGTTCGCAAAAAAATAGTATCACTACCGATTTATAATTATTTTTTATTTCTGATGAATGCTAGCGTTTCAACTCTTACAACGAAGGGTGCCAAACACGGCACGTGCTGGATGTCCCACACGTCAGAGAAAGGAGTGGGACATGAACAGCATGGTAGAGCCCAGCGTAAAAAAACAGCGTGGTAGAGCGTCTCCACTTCTTCCACTTCTGGGTCGGAGACCACACGTAGTAGTACTTAGTGGTATGAACGATACAAAGTGCGACCTGGAGAGAAAGACACGTCTAGTTGGAAGGTCTCGGGGCATACACGTAAACAAATATAAAAGTTAATATGTGCCTCCAACTAATATATTAGTAGTAGAGTACTTAGGCACGTACTCCATAACATCACCGTGCATTGCACGTACAACATTTAGTGGTAGTACGTAGTAAGAGACAAATGCCGCCCAAGAGTTCCCTTCTCGACCTACTTTTGGGTGTTTGGTAGAGTGTATGGAGGGTGCATGACAGCATGAGTCCACATTAGTTTAGCACAAATACACTAGAAGCATGCATGAAGAGAGCATGCATGAAGAGGGGTGTTGAGTTGAGCATGCATGAAGAGGGAACAACTATGCTGAGACGAGAGCGCAACCAAACACACCCTATATGCCACGCATGTTCATACCATTTGTGCTTTTCTACTTCACTTACTGCGCTACATTACTCAGGTTCGTACGTCCACTCCTGGGTACATGTCCGTCTCGTAGTTCCAGTCCCATGTGTTCTTCATATACATGGAACGATCCTTGCATAACACGTGCACCTTGATGCTAGATGTCTCGCGTGTTGGCAAAAGGATGAACAAAGCTCACATAAAAAAATAGAGTGGAAGAACATAGATTCCAGACGACCGATAAGGAGCAAGGAACCTTGTCGCGGAATTGTCACGGCAGATGTCCTCTTGCAAGGACTTAGTCGTGGAGCCATCGCAGCTAGGAAGCTTAAAGGGGTTAATCGGGACAAAGGACACGAGAGGTTTTTATACTAGTTCGGCCCCTTACGGTGAAGGTAAGGCCTACGTCTAGTTGGGTTGGTATTGCTTGATGTTTCGATAACCAGGGAGCGAGATACGCTATGCCCGGCTCTCGATGGGTTGTTTCTTGCCCTAAGCCGCCGGGGGGTCGTCCCCTTATATACACGGGTTGACGCCCTGCGGCCTACAGAGTCCCGGCCGGCTCATAAACAGTGTCCGGCTCGGTGACTAGTTACTTCTACCTTATGTTACAAGTCATGCCATCATGTCGATTTATCACTATGGGCCTTAAGCCGCCCGTGGGCTTTAAACCCTATGAACCACCATCCTCATGCTGGGTCTTGGGCTTCTTTCACGATGAGTCCTCTTTGCATAACCCGGCCCCTCCTGGGCGGCTTACACAAATAGTTATATCCCCAACAGTAGGCCCCAGATTGATTTGAACCGGTTCATGTCAATCTTAAAATACCTTAAGAAATACATCTTCCTATCTTCTTTCAGTGCAAAGGTCGTAACCCGCCGTGACGTCATCCTCTGGACTCATGATAACCCGCCGTTATGTCATCTTCCACTGACTTCATTTTTTTATTCCGTCATATCTTCAACGGATCTCTTGCTTTTACTGACCATCCCGAAAACCGAGGCGTCGGGGCCGCTGGATAATGATGTTTGGCCTCCTCGTTTCTCGCGCCGTCTTGGTTGGCCCCTCCTTATAAATAGATGCGACCTAGGTCCTTTTCATTTCCTTCAGTCATCTTCCCCCTCGCTCCTCCTTCTTTGCTGCTCGAGCTCTGCCGCCGCCGCCATCGAACTCCTCGTCTTCACCGACTCAGGCCGCTGCATCACCCTGATTCTGACTAGAAAACGACGACGACCCTCCGCAGCTCTTCCGCATCTGTGAGTTCCTCCTTCCCCCTTTCTCAGATCTGCATTGAAACTGTTTTGAGTTCGTCGGCGTCCATCGCCGCCCGACACAAACCTCCGTTAGTTCCTACCTTCAATGCCTTGTTTAGATTATAAAATCGACATAGAACTGCTGCGGAAAATGTTTGTGCTTATCCTGTATGAGAACAGATCTCATTCCCTTGTTTCGGAAGCCCTCCACGAGTATATGAACTTCTCTGTACTGTTTTAGGTCTAGGAATGTTTTCCTTTCCAGAGCATCTTTTGATCCAAAATAATGATTGCAACTTGTGAAACCTGTTTGTTCCACACTTAGCCAAAAAACTGCATCTATTGACTCTGTTTCAGCCATAATAATTCATGTGACCGGTTTAAGAAAATACCGGCTGTCAGCACCGCTTGCTTCTGGCGACTTAAGAAAATTTTAATTACCTTTGATACCTGCAGCGGTTTAAACATTATTGCGTAGTCACCTATATGTCATTAGGCCCCTTCTTAAGCCGCCACCTTGAATACCTTAGAATGCTCTCCTCCGGGTTATGTTTTAAATCGGAAATTTTTACTTTGTCATAGGCTTCCACCTACACCATGGCACCTAAGGCTCCCAAGGCTCCTGTGACCTGCAACTGGGTCCCATCTATTGTCACAGAAAACAAACTGTCTGAATTTGTGAAGTCCGGTCATTTGCCCAAGAAGGAGGTCTTGTCTTATCGTGCTCCTGGCCCGTCCGAGGAGAAACCTCGTCCCAAACAAGGGGAGGTAATAGTTTGCACGGATCATATGAGCAGGGGATTTGCTCCACCCGGTTCAAAATTCTTTAGAGACGTTTTGCACTTTTTTGACTTAAGACCTCAAGAAATCGGGCCCAATTCCGTGTCAAATATCAGCAACTTCCAAGTTTTTTGTGAGGTCTACCTTGGAGAAGAGCCCAGCCTACTTTTGTTCAGAGAATTGTTCTATTTGAACCGGCAGAACGAGCGCGCCAACGGGCCCAGTCTGGAACTTGGCGGCATATCAATTCAAAGGCGGAGAGACTGCCTGTTTCCTTATGCTGAACTTCCGAGTCATCCAAAGGACTGGAACCAGACATGGTTCTACTGCCAGGACACTTCTCCGGCTGGTGAAAACCCGCTGCCCGGCTTCCGCGCCTTGCGCCTTGAATCTAACCATCCGCTGCCAGACAAGTTGACTGCCATTGAGCGTCTGCCACTCACCCCCACTATCAAGAAGATCAAAGCTCTTTTGGGGAATGGCTTAGATGGCATCGACCTGGTCCGAGTCTGGGTTGCTTGGAGAGTAATTCCGTTAAGCCGCCGTCCCGGCTTAATGTGTACTTACTCAGGCGAGAAGGATGATCCTCAGCGTCATAGTTCTGACGACTTACCAGATGACGTGGTGGAGGCTAAAACCCAGTCCTTGTTAAAAGAGGGCACAGTGACCAGCAACGCCTTCGGCTTACTGCCCTTCTACAAGAAGAACCCGGCCCCTGCAGTAAGTCATCAGCCTCAATAACTACTCTTCACCATGTATACTTTGCTTTTACTCACAACCTTTTATAATTTCTCACAGGCAGATGACAGTTTCTGGAAGGTCCAGTATGACCATGAGGCGGCCAAACAAGCCAGGGCGGCCAAAAGAGCCGACAGAAAGACCGCCAAGCCTACCACTTCCAAGAAAAGGAAACCAAGCGCCTCAGAGATGTTCCAACTTGATGACTCTGATGACAATGAAGAAGAGGTAATTTTTAAACTTCCCTGACTCTTTTATCATCATCCCACTGACATTACTTCTCTTTCAGGAAGACACGGGAAACAGCCAACCCGTTGAAGAAGAGGTAACTATAATCTCCTCCGACTCCGAGCCTCTGTCGCGTCAGAGAATTCGAAGAGTAACCCGGAAAGTAAGATTTTCACATCCTTTGGCTTACCAAGACCCTGACTTTCTTTTGAAGCGACAGCAAATTGAAAGACGGAGGCAGACCCGGACCAGCAAGGATGCAGAGCTCTCCTCCGGCTTACCTGACGTCACCAGGAAGCGTCGGAACGAGGTTATCTCCGACTTACGCCCTGCTTCGCCTTTGGCGGGTTTAATTCGTCAACCTCTTAATTCATCTGACTCCAATTATCAGTATACCTCTCCTTCCTCCGGCGAGTCTATGCAGTCAAACATGCCGGCTTTCAAGACTGCCCCTGGGTAATGCCGATTAGTTTAGCTTATGCTTTATCTTACTCATGTTTTTGTACTCACTCTTCTGCCTTGTCCACAGTGTGCAAGTGAAGCCCAGGAAGAAAACCAAGAAGGATAAGCCGGCTCAAGACCCTATAGTAACTGAGCCAGAACTGGGCACGGCTGCTCCCGACTCTTCCACACATCAGCCACCGCCTGAGCCGGCTCATGACATTCCAGCACCAACTTCTGACCTGCCTGCTGAAGATACTCTTGATGGTTCTGATAACCCGGAAGCACCTAGCCCGGCCAAGACAATTGATCCAGAAGTGGAAATACTCAAGACTCAGTTTGTTGAACCAGCTCGGCCCACCGTGCTTGCCAAGTGTTCTGCTAAGGAGGAGTTGTTAGAACACTGAAAGGCCAAGATGGACATTACTGACTATACTCATTTGAGTAATGGAGATATCGTCTCGGGCTATATCAACCAAGTGCATAGCAGCCGTGACCTGGAAATTGACATGGTGAAGCAAATACAGCAAAAATCTAAGGTATGACTTATGCTACCTTCTCTTAACCATACTTACTATGCCAGCCCCCAAGTCTATTGCTTATGAGTAAATATGCTGTAGACTTACAAAACTGTCTAGCACCGTTTGTCCGACTTAGAAAGAAAACAATTAAGCCGGCTGTAGCAAGAAATGTTGAACTTGCGATACACATTAGCCCCCAAGTGGCACGTATCTTTGGTTGCAAAGTGCATGGGACTTAATCTGCTTAAACCGGCGTTGGAAAGTAGAATTCATCAGCACACATTAGCCCCCAAGTGTCAAGTATCTTTGCTTGCAAAGTGCTTGGGACTTAACTTTATTTGTATCATGATCCTGACTATAACCCGGTACCAATACAGACCACCATAAGTCAATTTGAGTCGGAGATCGCGGACCTGAAGAGCCGCCTGGCAGCCCAGGAACTTGAAATTCAAAAGGTCAACTCCAAGTTTGAATTCAGCGTCTCTGAACAAGAGAAGCTGAAGAAGCACTTTGAATCGAAGAAGAAAACCTGGGCTGATGAGAAGGCCTCTCTAGTGACTCGGGCCGAGACAGCCGAAGCATCCCTTGCAAAAGCAAACACCGAGCTGTCCGGCTTAAAGCGTCAGATATCTCGAATGGTCTCAGCAATCTTCGGTAAGTTACTTTATATGAACCTCGAATATTGAAATCCTTCCTTTGATGACTAGGTTAATTATTACCTCCGGCTTACCCTTTGTTTAATAACACAGGCCCCAGGAGCACAAACCTCAAGCAGGATGTGGTGGTTAAACTGAAGGCAGTCTACACTCTGGTGGAGCAATTGTACACCGGGTCACCATGTGCTTTGGCCGTTGTGGCTTTATCAAATGATGTCCCCCATCTCCTGCAAGATGTGCTAAAACGGCTTGCTGTGCTGCCTCAGCGGGTCCAAGAGCTAAGACGGGCATCTGCCAGAGCCGGAGCGATAGCTGCCTTGAGCCGGTCCAAGGCTTGGATTCTAGAACTAGATCCGGCCGACCTCAGTCTTGGATATCCGAGTCTGAAGGAGGATGGCACCTCGTTTGATGAGGCGGACTTCACCGCCTGTGTAAAAGACATACGCCCTGTGGCTACCCTCATTGGGAACGACACTGATCTTACCAAGTACCAGCCGGGTTATGACAACGAGAACCGGAGGATTCCAACACCTCATTATGATGATGTCAGCCTGATCCCTCCAACTCGTAAGCATACCTTTGCCCCTGAGGTCGACCCAACCGGTTTAATAGATGATGAAGCTGAGTTTGAAGCCTTGAGTGGCATTGACTGGGCCTCCTCAACCTTCCAGGACAGGGCAGCAGACGAAGAGGCGGAGAAGGATAACCCGGAATCGTCCAGCCAACCCAAGGAGTAAAGACGTCGGGTGTCATATGTTTGTATCTTTGTGGAAACAATGCTTCACTATTCAGACTCGGGGAGTCTTGTAATAGGGTAGAAAAACTCTCGATTTTTGTCATGCCTTCGCGCATGTTTATGGCGCTCAATACTTTCTTAAGCCGCCATCGATGTATATCTCCAGCTTTTTATTGATCTTCTTGTTCCTTTATGTTTAAGCAAAAATTACTTGCCTTATCCTGCATGAGGAACAAACAAAGAATCCTCTGGCCACTTACCGCCGCAAGGGTCATATAAAGGTATTGATAACCCGGAGTATATACCAAGCAATGTTTAGGAAGGACAACTTACGATTAGACTTAGTAGGCATAATCATAATGACATACCTATGATGCTTGCAGTTATCTCTCCGGTTTATATAACCCAACCCTGAGGGTAAAGTTAACTCCTGAAAATTGATATATAAAGATTCACCTGGTACTTAGTAACCCGAGGCAACTAATATTAACCCGGAGGATTGTGATTCACTCTATTGTACTTTGACGAAGATCTCAATATAACCGAATATTGATACTTATAAAACATGATTAATAATAAACAAAGTTAAAAAGGCTTCTGATTCGAATACGATCAGTGAACCGTTCCAAAGGGGTTAAGCTAAGATTCGCATACGATCATATAGCCCCCAGTGGCTGTGGCGATGCCGATCAAGTGGGTATCGACAGCTATGTTCTCTTTGGTTCGAATACGACCTATGTTTGAACAGGAAGCCCCCAAGTGACCATAAGAGTTGTTTAATGATGCTGATTCGAATACGATCCACGTCAGACCCAAAGGGGTTAAGCTATGATTCAAATATGATCAAGAAGCCCCCAAGTGGGTTTGGCAGTATGCTGATCAAGTGGGTATCGACAGCTATGTTCTCTTTGGTTCGAATACGACGTATGTTTGAACAGGAAGCCCCCAGGTGATCATGGCTAGATTCAGATATGATCATAAGCCGGACCAAAGGAAAAGCCGGATTCAGATATGACCCGCTCCCTCTTGGTTATCTCCACCACATAACAAAGAAGACACATAAACCTTTTTGGGGTGGAAAAAAGGATAGAGGTCCTGCTTTATTGCTTTATGTAATATATACATAATATAAATATATACATATTAGAGCCGGTGGCTCAAGTATAGTAAGGCCGAAGATGAGCGATATTCCCCGGTCGGCGGGTCTCCTCCTCCGACTTACATGAGTCTTTGTGCTCTCGAACATCGATAAGGTAGTATGACCCGTTGTTCAGATTCTTACTGACCACAAAGGGTCCTTCCCAAGGAGGGGATAACTTGTGCATGTCAGATTGATCTTGGATGAGTCGAGCACTAAGTCGCCTTCTTGATAGGTTCTGGACCTAACCCGGTGGCTGTGGTAGCGGCGCAGGTCTTTCTGATAAATCGCCGAGCGGGCTATTGCCAAGTCTCGCTCTTCGTCCAACAGGTCAAGTGCATCTTCACGAGCTTTTTCGTTGTCCGCCTCAACATAAGCCGCCACACGGGGTGAGTCATGCCGGATGTCACTTGGCAGGACCGCCTCTGCTCCATATACCATAAAGAAAGGTGTGTAACCCGTAGATCTATTAGGTGTAGTATTGATGCTTCAAAGTACAGAAGGTAACTCCTCCACCCAACAACCCGGCGTCCGCTGCAAGGGGACCAAGAGTCGGGGCTTGACACCCTTCAAGATTTCTTGATTAGCTCTTTCTGCCTGTCCATTGGATTGAGGATGAGCCACAGCCGAAACGTCAAGCCGGATATGGTCTCGTTGACAGAACTCCTCCATAGCTCCTTTGGAGAGGTTAGTGCCATTATCAGTTATGACGCTGTGTGGAAAGCCAAAACGAAAAATCAACTTTTTCATGAACTGGATCGCCGTGGCTGCATCACACTTACTGACTGGCTCCGCCTCCACCCACTTTGTAAACTTGTCAACCACCACCAAGAGGTGCGTCTTTTTATCCTTACACCTTTTGAAAGGCCCGACCATATCAAGCCCCCAGACTGCGAACGGCCAAGTAATTGGAATCATCCTTAATTCTTGAGCCGGCACATGGGCTCGTCGTGAGAACTTCTAACATCCGTTACATTTACTGACCAGATCTCCGCATCAGCATGAGCCGTCAACCAATAAAAACCATGACGGAAAGCCTTGGCCACAAGAGATTTTGAGCCGGCGTGATGACCACAATCGCCTTCATGAATCTCACGGAGTATCTCCTGACCCTCCGCAGGTGACACGCAACGTTGAAACGCTCCGGTAACGCTGTAGTGATGTAACTCGCCATTAACGATTGTCATGGATTTGGACTGCCGGACGATTTGTCTGGCCAAGGTCTCATCTTCAGGTAACTCTTCCCAGGTCATATAAGCCAAATAAGGCACTGTCCAATTCGGGATAACGTGAAGAGCCGCTACCAGCTGTGCTTCCGGGTCTGGCACTGCTATATCTTCTTCTGTGGGTAACTTGATAGAAGGATTATGCAAAACGTCAAGAAAGGTGTTAGGTGGTACCGGTTTTCGCTGAGATCCCAGCCGGCTTAAGGCATCAGCCACCTCATTCTTCCTTCGATCAATATGTTCCACCACATAACCCTTGAAGTGCCCAGCTACAGCATCAACTTCACGACGGTAAGCCGCCATAAGGGGATCTTTGGAGTCCCACTTGCCTGACACCTGTCGAGCCACAAGATCTGAGTCTCCTAAGCACCTTACCCGGCTCAAGTTCATCTCCTTGGCCATCCGGAGACCATGGAGTAAGGCCTCGTACTCAGCTGCATTGTTAGTACAAGGAAACATAAGCCGGAGCACATAACCGAATTTGTCACCTCGAGGGGAAGTTAACACGACTCCAGCCCCCGAGCCTTCCAACTGCCTGGACCCATCAAAATGAATAGTCCAATATGTGTTATCAGGCTTCTCCTCAGGTGCCTGTAGCTCTGTCCATTCATTGATAAAATCCACCAAGGCTTGAGACTTAATAGCCATGCGTGGCACGTACTTCAGACCATGAGGCCCGAGCTCAATAGCCGACTTGGCGACTCGTCCTGTGGCCTCTCTGTTCTGGATGATGTCTCCCAATGGGGCAGAACTTACCACTGTGATAGGGTGACCTTGGAAGTATTGCTTCAGCTTCCGGCTTGCCATGAACACCCCGTAAACAAGCTTCTGCCAATGATGGTACCTTTGCTTCGACTCGATGAGCACCTCACTGACATAATAAACCGGCCGTTGAACTGGATGCTCCTTACCAGTCTCCTTTCGCTCCACTACGATTGCAACGCTGACGGCTCGTGAATTAGCAGCCACATATAATAGTAAAGGCTCTTTGTCAATGGGAGCTGCAAGGACCGGCGGCTCAGACAACTGTCTCTTCAAATCCTCAAAAGCAGCATTAGTAGCATCACTCCAGATGAAGGTGTCTGCCTTCTTCATCAACTGATACAACGGCAGGGCCTTCTCACCTAACCGGCTTAAAGCAGCAACACGACCCGCCAGTCGCTGAACATCATTGATGCACGCCGGCTTAGCCAAAGAGGTAATTGCCTTGATCTTCTCTGGATTAGCTTCAATGCCCCTGTTCAATGCCCCTGCAGGTACACCAAATACACACTTCTCCGGGTTGAGCATCATTTTATAAACCCGGAGATTATCAAAGGTTTCCTTCTCTCTGGACTTCACCACTATGTCATCCACATAATCATGAACATTACGCCCGATCTGATTGTGGAGACAGTTCTGTACACACCGCTGATAAGTCGCCTGGGCACTCTTGAGCCCAAAAGGCATAGACACATAGCAGAAAGCTCCAAACGGAGTTATGAAAGCGGTCTTCTCCTGGTCCTTAACTGCCATCTTGATCTGATGATAACCAGAGTAAGCATCCAAAAAACTCAAACGCGCACAACCCACCGTAGCATCAATGATTTGATCAATACGGGGGAGAGCAAAAGGATCAGCCGGACAAGCCTTGTTTAAATCCGTGTAATCCACACACATCCGCTAGGTGCCGTTCTTCTTGAGTACGAGCACCGGGTTGGCCAACCACTCCGGGTGAAAAACCTCAACAATGAATCCGGCCGCTAAGAGCCGTGCGACCTCCTCTCCAATAGCTTTCCGTCTTTCTTCGTTAAATCGCCGAAGGAACTGTCTGACCGGCTTATATTTTGGATTAATGTTAAGAGTGTGCTTAGCGAGTCCTCTCGGTACACCCGGCATGTCAGAAGGTTTCCAGGCAAAGATGTCCCGGTTCTCACGGATGAACTCGATGAGCGCGCTTTCCTATTTAGGATCCAAATTGGCACTGATGCTGAACTGCTTAGATGAATCGCATGGAGTAAAATCAACAAGCTTGGTCTCAGCAGCTTACTTAAACTTTGTTGCCGGGTCATGCTCTGTGGTTGGCTTCTTGAGGGAAGTCATATCTGCCGGGTCAACGTTATCTTGATAAAATTTGAGTTCCTCCGCTGCGCAGACAGACTCGGCATAAGCCGCGTCACCTTCTTCGCACTCTAGGGCCACCTTTCGACTTCCATGCACAGTGATGGTGCCCTTGTAACCCGGCATCTTGAGCTGCAAATAAACATAACACGGCCGTGCCATGAACTTGGCATAAGCCGGCCGCCCGAACAAAGCGTGATATGGACTCTTGATTTTGACCACCTCAAAGGTTAACTTCTTAGCCCTAGAATCATGCTCGTATCCAAAGGCCACCTCCAGCTCAATCTTACCGACAGGATATGCCGACTTACCAGGCACCACCCCATGAAAAACGGTGTTGGATGTCTTTAAGTTTTTGTCAGTTAGACCCATGCGCCGAAAGGTCTCATAGTAGAGGATGTTGATGCTGCTACCTCCGTCCATGAGCACCTTAGTGAATTTATACCCACCGACCTGCGGAGCCACCACCAAGGCTAGTTGACCCGGATTATCAACCCGGGGAGGGTGATCCTCCCTACTCTAGACAATGGGCTGTTCTGACCACCTCAAGTAACGAGGGATTGCCGGCTCAACAGAATTCATAGCCCTCTTATGGACTTTCTGATCACGTTTACACAAGCTAGTGGTGAACACGTGATACTGCCCACTATTCAGCTGTTTCGGATGGCTCTGATAACCCGACTGCTGCTGCTGCTGTCCTCCTTGACCAGACTGCTGTTGATTATAGCCGCCTTGATTACCCTGAAAGCCGGAACTTGAGCCGCCACCCGGACCATGATTGCCATCAAACGTATTGGAGTTCTTGAAAGCCTTCATAATCGCACAACCTTTACACAAGTGAGTGGCGGGTCGTTCCCGGGTGCCGTGTCTCGAGCAGGGCTCATTGAGTAGCTACTCAAGGGATGGACCTGACCCGCCAGATCGAGGGGGCGGTTTTCCCTTACATCTCTGGTTGTTACCCTATGCGTTGGCATTGGCTACAAACTCCGGGTTACCCTCCGCCTTACGCTTATTGCCTCCTTGATTCGTCGGGTTATGCTGCTGACCCTTTCCATTGCCATTTTTCTTTCCCTTCCCTGTCTTTTCCTCATCATACGCGGGGTCCTTGGTACTATCAGAATCGGCATACTTGACTAAAGCCGCCATCAGCATACCCATATCATTGCAATCATGCTTGAGGCGTCCCAGCTTCTGTCTCAGCGGCTCAAAGCGGCAATTCTTCTCCAGCATGAGAACTGCAGAGACGGCATCCATCTTGTCAGATGAATGTATAATCTCCTTGACCCGGCGCACCCAATGTGTTGTGGATTCACCCTCCTCTTGCTTACAATTTGTCAAGTCCACTATCGACATAGATTGCTTGCACGCGTCCTTGAAATTCTGGATGAACCGGGCTTTTAGCTCTTCCCATGAACTAATGGAATTGGGGGGTAAGCCCTTTAACCAAGACCGGGCTGTTCCATCCAACATCATGGTGAAATACTTAGCCATTGCTGCATCACTGACTTCTAACAGCTCCATGGCCATCTCGTAACTTTCAATCCACGCCCCGGGCTATAAGTCGGCCGTGTAATTCGGCACCTTTCGAGGTCCCTTGAAGTCCTTGGGTAGACGTACATTACGCAGAGCCGGTACCAGACAAGGAACACCGCCGGTTCTAGTGGCTACTCCCGCCTCAACGGAAGTCGTCGGGTAAGCCGGTAGGTCCTGTTGGGCGGCCAGCTGAGCCTCTAGCTGAGCCGCCCATTCGTCCTCCTGACGTGTTCGATCTTGCACCGGGTTATACCCGCCAGGCTGATTTCGGCGCTGGGCGTTGCTTGACAAGGCCTCTGACTCCAAGTGTCTGCTGTAACTCGGGCTCCGGTTTGGATGAGGCGGAGCTAACCAGGGCGGAGGAGTTGAATGGATCTTGTCTCGGCTGTAAAAATAAGTTTCTTGCTGGGCCAAAGCTGTCTGGACGAGTTCTCTGATCCTCCGGGTCTCCACTGCTGTCGGATCATCACCGTCCACTGGGAGAGCCGCCAAACGTGCTGATGCTGCAATTAAGTTCTCCATAGGGTTGGAGAAGTGACCCGGCGGTATTGGCACATAACGGGGCGGTGGCATATTCCCATGATGCGACGCCGTCACCTTAGGCTGAACCGGGCCCCCCGCTCCGGACGTCATAAACTGATTTGCGCCTGGCGGGTTACTTGGGCCGGCTCCGGGTGTAGCAAAAAGATTCCGAGGGTCATAAGTCGGAGGCAAATGGGACTGAGTTTTCTGATGTCTCCTCCTCATTACCTCGTTAGATGTGTTTAAACTCATTGTGAGCTGGAAAGCCTCTGCTTGAAGTTGCTGTGCCCGTGCATCCAAAGCCGCCCGCTCCGTGGCCAATCTAGTATCCTCAGCTGCTAAGGCCTCCTTGGCCCGAGCGATCTCTTCACGAACCCGTGCCACCTCCGCCTCATGCTCATCTTGATTTGCAGGGATGACTGTAGCGGTCAACAGGGCCGTGAGCTTGTCCATAAGATCCATCAATATTTGAGCCGGTGGGCGCACAGGACCGCCTGTCCCGGCTGCTCCTAGCCCGGACGTTATTGCTGCCGAAGCCGTAGAGTTTTGGCCGGGTTGGGTACCAGCCATGAAGACTCCTGCCCAGTTTGGCGACTCAGAGGGGTCCGGAATAGTGCTGCCATCGGAACAGCCCCCAAGCACGCCGTCTTGAACTTGATACAGCGAATCTGTTGAACCGGCGGACGAATCACCGTCAGAGAGGACGGCCGTCTCTCCATCATCTTTAGATCATTCAGAGAGTTCACCTCCGTGGATGCAACCCACGAAGGCACGCTTCACGACAGGTTGAGCTCGGGTGGGTTTCGCACGCCGAGCCGTCTCGACGAGGTCGGTGCAGTTGTCCGGCTCAAGGCCCGGCTCACCAATCCGTCCGATGAATACGTGGATTCCGCCAAAGGGGACCCGGTACCCGTACTCAATTGAGCCGGCGTCAGGGCCCCAGCCTTCGTCGTCGATGTAGATCTTGCCGCGACGACTCTTGGTCATCCGGCCGACTGCGTATCCTTTGAGCCCTTCGAAGCTACCCTTCAAGAACTCAAATCCACCGTGCGCTGGTCCCACGGTGGGCGCCAACTGTCATGGAATTGTCACGGTAGATGTCCTCTTGCAAGGACTTAGTCGTGGAGCCATCGCAGCTAGGAAGCTTAAAGGGGTTAATCGGGACAAAGGACACGAGAGGTTTTTATACTAGTTCGGCCCCTTACGGTGAAGGTAAGGCCTACGTCTAGTTGGGTTGGTATTGCTTGATGTTTCGATAACCAGGGAGCGAGATACGCTATGCCCGGCTCTCGATGGGTTGTTTCTTGCCCGAAGCCGCCGGCGGGTCGTCCCCTTATATACACGGGTTGACGCCCTGCGGCCTACAGAGTCCCGGCCGACTCATAAACAGTGTCCGGCTTGATGACTAGTTACTTCTACCTTATGTTACAAGCCATGCCATCATGGCGGTTTATCGCTATGGGCTTTAAGCCGCCCGTGGGCTTTAAACCCTATGAACCGCCATCCTCATGCTGGGTCTTGGTCTTCTTTCATGATGAGTCCTCTTTGCATAACCCGGCCCCTCCTGGGCGGCTTACACAAATAGTTATATCCCCAACAAACCTCGTGGTGGAGCGTCTGCACTCATAATATTTAATATTATTCAGCGATATAAAATTAACCAATCATCTCCACAGTGGACTGGAAGAGTACGAAACACGGCAGCCCAGTGTAGTTACATCATACTAGTACATGGCTAACCCATGCTATCACCATATTTCCTGGCTTCTGTGCGACACCTATCTCTAGTAATCCAGCAGCCTGTATCGCTTCTCCCTCCTCGTCTCTATCAAAGTGCGGCGGGCTGGCGTTTCTGCCGTCTATTGAGGTCGGTTAACTATCACATGTTAGCGACATGCCAAGAGCATTCTAAAAAAAATTCCTTTCACATTCCGTTTTCAAAAAGAAAAAAAATCCTTTCACGTACAAATTTGCCTGTATGCTTTGAGCAACTTGCATGTCCTATACTGCTCCTGTTTGATACTCTAACTTAGCTAGATGTTAGACTAACTCATGACTAACCCTGAATTAACTGTAGCCAAAGAGGTGTTTGGGTGACAGGGTTAGATTGACAATAAATGCACTTCATGGAGAGAGAAAAGTGATTTTTCAGTGGTCCCAATGAGAACTATCTCCAGTTAGCACTTCTTAGGTGGGATAGTTTTTTTGGTGGGTTCGGTGCAACTTGCTCCAATTTAAACCCTCATGCTTGGATACTTTAGGGCTATTTGAGCCCCAACTAGCTCAAACTAACTCTAACCCATGGATCCAAATAGGGCCTATGGCCAGTCTCAACGTGAAGCAGTCGCGTGCACCGAGAAGCGGCGCTCTCTCGGCCGTCGCGCCACTTCAAAGCCGGCGCTAGTGAGAGGTCGCCTCCGCTCTGGCCGGGCATTAATGCGGCACTGACGCTCCAGGGCGACGCTGACCATTTCATGCGGGAAGCACGCACTGGCAAGGGAGTATAGGTTTCGTTTCAGGTGTAGTACTGGTAGTTTGCAAAACTACTCAATTATTGCACTCAGTTTCCTAAGAAATTATGGTAAAAAACGTTACTGCAAAACCCGCTTCCCTTCTCCTTCCTCTTCCACCGCCCACGCATGTCCGCGGGAAGTGACCGGTCAACCCTTATATAGGAGTGCTAGCACAAAAAGATGCATGCATGACCACTAAAATTTCCATATTAAAGCGCCGCTCCGGCAGGAGTATGGTGTATGTTGTTACCTTCGGCCGGCCCATGGCTACCGGGAGACGGCGACCAGAGAAGAGGCGGCGGGAGGGGAATGAATGCAGCTACTGTTTGGGTTCGCCTTCCGGCTTAAATAAATGCGCAACATCACGTGTACCCGTGGGTGCACAAATTGTAACATACGTGTCTGTTTAAGTGGGTGTCACGTAACTGGTGTGTGTGTGGGAGAGATTCTGAGAGACAAAGTGTGTGTGTGCGACTCTACTCTTTGGACATGTACTCAACCTTTTGCATCGGGATATAAGTATAATGGTATTTACTTTAGCTAGTGACTTACGTGGCCATGTTAACGTGGTTGTGTCAAAAAAATGTCACTTCCTGCTCGTGATTTGCATTATATAATTACAAGAAAGATTCTCGTGCATTGCATGGAACATCAATATGCATTTTTTTACAAAACACATGTTAGATTGACCCATGCAGGAGTAATCCCATGTGTAAAAACTAATGATATCTCGAGAATTTTATCGGAAAACTGGTATCTCGAGAATGTCATCAAAAAAATGAAAGATGAGAGATAAGGCGAGGAGGAGTGGAGCGTGGTGGTGACTGGTGGTCGGAATGGGCGGAGGCATGGGGATGGACGGCGCCGGCAGGCGGCAGCGGCCACCATGCATGCTAGATTGTTCGACAAACTTATTCCTTTTTTAATTGCTGAGCAATGAGGTTGCGGGAGATAATGATGTGGAGAGAGGTGCGGGTATCTTTTGTAAAATTATCATATTTTGCTTTCTATCCTCAGATATAGATCATACGGTCTGTATTACAAGATGGTAGGCACAGCATCACTGCCAACTCGTTTTTTTATAAGGGTACAGATGATAAGTTTGCTGACTACTAAAGTAAAGTGGAATTTTTCCATGTTATGCAAGTAAATAAAGGTGATTGTTTATCATACGGGTAAGGTTGGATGAAGGGTGGTAGGAACAAATGCTCCGCCTAGAGCATGCGTGTGTGAGATGGAGTCTTAGTGTGTGTGGGGGGGTGTGAGAGAGAGAGAGGAGAGAGAGATGGAGTCTTAGTTTGTGTGTGTGTGAGAGAGAGAGATGGAGTCTTAGTGTGTGTGTGGGGGGTGTGCGTGCGTGTGTGTGTGTGTGTTTGTGTGTGAGAGAGAGAGAGATGGAGTCTTAGTGTGTGGGGGGGTGCGTGTGTCTATGTGTGTGTGTGTGTGTGTCGCGGGGTCCTCTGTGGCGGATGTAATTTAAGTGTGCATGGCTTCATCATAGAGAGGTGATGTGTATGGCAGAGGCCACCAACGATGGGGTGCGAGAGAGAAAATACCCGTAGAGAGGGAAGAGAAGGTGTGTGCACGTGAGAGGAGTCGACATCGAGAGAACGTGTTTGTTCGAGAGACTCCGAGGAAGACTATTATATATCGATGGTGCATGTAGGCGGGAATTAAACAAAGGGATGGTCTTATTGGTTTCGGGGATATAGT
Source organism: Triticum urartu (assembly GCF_056163025.1). NCBI lineage: Eukaryota > Viridiplantae > Streptophyta > Magnoliopsida > Poales > Poaceae > Triticum > Triticum urartu. Next base: position 47,503,161 of record NC_141874.1, on the reverse strand, counting down.
GGAAGAGTGAGAGGCGCGGGGGGGGGGGGGGGGGGGTAGCTAGAAGGAGATTGTTAAGTTGAGTGTGTGTTTTACCCATCCAGGCGGAAGTTATGTGCACAAAAGAGGAGAACGATTCGATGTGGCGTTAGGATTGAGGGTAATTAACTACGTATGGAGACATAGAGACCTTGAACGTGCATGTGTGAGAGGTATACATGTATACGTGGGATGTGTGTGTATGCGCGCGCATGATCGAGATAAAAAAAGAAGACATAAGTCATAAGATCAATGACATGGGAGAGATGGATCGGTATGACAATATGCATGCATGTGAGAATGCAGGGAAGAAGGCCCGACAATTGAGCATGTGTTTTTGTCTTCAAGAGATAGTGGCGTGGGCTGGAGCATGCATCTATGGCGAGCAGAGGAAGTGAGGCGCAACGATTGTGCAAAAGAGACCAACCTATAATTAAATGCATATGTATGGAGAGACATATATAGTGTGGGTGATAGGAAGCAAGACTCCGTGCGAGAAAGAAATGTTGACGGAGAAACTACAGATAGATACAGAGATGGAGATGCTAGCTAGAGGGACATCCGCTAGTTTGGGTGTTGGAGATGACCGTCGGGTGGTTCAAAGGGTGAAGTTATATATGTGTGTGAGAGGGCACTTGACTGCATGTAGAGAGAAACATATGTAGTGTGCTTGATAGGAATCAAGAGTGAGGGCGAGAAAGAAGGTTGATGGAGAAACAGATAAATAGAAAGATAAAGATGCTAGCTAGTGTGCGTTAGAGATAGGAGTCGAGTGGATCAGAAGGGTGGGTTATGTGTGTGGGTGTGAGAGAGATAGAGAGAGGGTGCATGTGAGTCACATACAAACAGATATCAGAGAGAAATGAGATCCAGAGAGAAGGAGTTTTGTGTCTGCGAGAGAGAAAGATATTTCACAAGGAGAGTGATAGCTAGAGAGACATACGAGGGAACGCAAGATATCTCTAGGGAGAGAGGGTGTGTGTGAGCAACATACAAGAGAACAATGGAGAAATATGAGACCCTGGGAGACAGAGTTTGTGTTTGTGTGTGAGAAAGAGATATTGAAGAGGAAGAGTCGTAGGTTCTCATATCTAAGGAGCGAAAGACATCTCTGTATGAGGGGTGTGCGAGTGGCACACATGGGAATAGTAGAGAGAAATAAGACCCCGGGAGACAAAGTTTTGTGTTTGTGTGAGAGAAAGAGATTCCACATGGAGAATCATAGTTAGAGACACATAGCAGGGAGCGAGATATACTTAGAGAGAGATAGAGTGATGAAGGTCGAGGGAGAGAGTACCGTCAGTGTGTTACAAAGATAAAAGATCATTGTCGACATACAGGTAGCACGAGAGATACCTGAGAGACGATGAACGCGTATAGGTCCAGAGAGATAGTCCTATATAAGCATGAGTGATAGCTATATGAGACGAATATCTGGATTAAAGGGGATTCAAATATTTAAACTGGAGATCACGACATCAATAATATCATAACGCAAATTGGTGTATCAAACATGCATATTCATTTGAATTTGGGCACACGTGTAATGTTATATAGTTTATCAATATTGGTGATCCATAGATTCTTCAATTACAAACAATGCATGGTTTATATGCAATTAATGTCTAAACGGGATTACACTATATGTTGCGTGTGTGAAACACATTATACATGTTTGAGAAGTAAAAAAACCCGCATGAAACACACATTAATTGGAGACAGTTAGCGAGGAATGGATACATTGGATTTCAACATAAAGTGGTTTCAAATATTTGAAAATCCAAATTGATGGATACAACCTTATGAATCTGAGATCATGCCATTTGTAAACCATATTTATGTATAAATGGTGTTGTGCTTTTGAATGTATATATAAAAAAATGATGTATATAGAATGTAATTCCAATTGAAAATAGATCCCGCCTGGAAAAAATAGAATACAAACGGGATTTGAATTGAGTTGGCACAGTAAACGTGCACTCTGCAAAATTTGAACGAAGCGGGGAAAGTCGCAGTAACCGCCCGAAACCAAAATCTGTGAGATGGAAATCACTACTGCCTATCCCTGCCACGCAAAGCCTATCTGCTGTATTTCTATAGGTTTCGATAGGGGTAGGTTTGTAATTTCACCCAAACGTGACGTAACCGCCTCTCACCCGGATTCATACACGTTGGGCGCCAAAAGACAGTGTGTCCTTGGCCAAAATCGACTCCCTCCCCGATTCATATTCATACACAGTGGGCGCAAAAAACAAACTCTCGTCATCAAATATTCGGTGTATGCGAGATTACCGTCCTATCCCCAACCGACTAATGTTGCTGTGATGTAGTAGAAATTTGAAACGGGGGCTAAGTTTGTAAATTTCCTCGCATTTGAGACAAGCGCGCCCTGAATACATGGTTCCCCCTTCCTCTCTACCTCCCTTTTCCCCATTCGTACTCCGTGGGTGCCAAAACACCCTCTCCACCCCACCCTCCTCCGTCCGCCGTCGTCCGCCACCCCATCCACCGCCGTCCTCCTCCACCATGACGGAGCTGATACCCCGATGCCGCCGTCCATTACAAGAGATCGACCTATATCATCCACGGTGTCGGACCGGGATCCTTGCATCCCGTCCTCTCGCTTCATCCCCGCCGTCGTCCACCTTGCCGTCGCCGCTCCTACGACCGTCTTGTCCACCGCGCCCTGCCGACAACGTCTACCCTCCTAGATCTGCTTCCACGCCGCCGACAGCCATCGCTACCGCAGCACCGTCAAATTCTGAGCAGATGTGTACACGGCGCCGCACCAGAGGCGGTACTCTTTCGTATCTGCTCAACTTATTTATCACAGCAAGAAAATAGATCGCCACTGCTTTACTCTGATTTCTTGTCTTGGTTGCGAAGTTGCCTTTGTCCGGTTTGCACCTTCATATCCGCCATGGCACGCTCAACACTATACTCCCAATGCTTATGGTTTTCCCCTTTTATATTCCACACTAGTCAAATCACAGTAGACTAAATTTCAAAATTGGGTCAGTCGATTTTTCAAAGCTCGCCGGAGTTCGCCGGTGCGATCGAAGGGGCTCGGGTGGTTGTGGGGCCTCGCCGAACAAAGAAAACTCGACGCGGGTGGGGGTTGGGGCGGGGGTGGGGGTGGGGGTGGTGGAGGAACACAGGCGGTGGGGGCCGGTGGTCCGGCCGGCGGCCCATGCGTGTTCTTTATGGGAAGAATCAGAGACGAGGAAGAAGAAGGGTTAGGAGACGTAGGATCTTCATCCAACCGCCTGAAATGGTCGAGAGACAGCTGGGAGTTGCATTCTTAATGAGCTCTGGTTCATCATGTGTGGGCACTGCGCAACCAACATTTTATTATCCAAAATCTGCTTGCTCTTCTTTACCATTTTCCTCTTCTGTTCTTCTTTAATATGTACTCTCTCCGTTCCTAAATACAAGTCTTTGTATAGATTCCACCATGGACTACATATGGAGCAAAATGAGTGAATCTACACTCTAAAATGTATCTAGATACATCTGTATGTGACCCATAGTGGAAATCTCTACCAAGACTTATATTTTGGAACGGAGGGAGTATGATAGTAGTACAGTATGTTCCTTGTACTGAAGATGAGCAGGGACATTTGCAGTGTAGAGGTCTATACGGTCGGTTGTGATGGACACTTTGAGCCTCTTTGATTCGTAGGATCTTGTAAACATAGGAATAGGATTTGTAGTGGCCTGCCCACTTGAATCCTATAAGAATAGCAAGGAAATGCGGGGAGCTGTGTCGCCTTTGAGAGTTACACTGATATTAACAGTACCGCACCATCACTTGAAGAGAGCTGGTATCCGAAGCCTTTCTAGACGTACCGGCAATACTAGCACATATATTCCAGCAAGTTCCACTTTGCTGATTTTACTCTGATGCTTAAGGTTTTCCCGTTATATCTACACTATGATCTGTGTAGCTGCTTTGTGTCGCACTAGCAGCAGGCCACTCTTGAAGCTAAACACTGCAATGACTTACAAAATTGGCACCAAGGCATTGAGTGTCATTCTGGATGCAATGAAACTCATACGCTCCCCACCTGTTGATTCTTGTTCAGAATATGATCCTAATGACTATTCTAACCTCGAGGAGTCAAAGGCAGATGGCCTGTCCTGTTCACCCATCAAGGTGCATGTTCTAATTTGGCAATGTTTTATTGATTGCGGGTATCTTGCATATGTTGTCTTGCATTTCTTCTACTTTCTTGCACTGCCATCTGCTTAGTTTACTCACCATATATGTCGAGATGCCATGCCCATCCATTATCAATACATATTCCATTTGTCATCATACCATGTTTTTTCACTCAAATGCTGTTCTTGTGCATCAGACATCAAAAAGGAAGAGGGTGATTGCCGAACCTGAAGGAGCACCAGCAAAGTCCTTGAAAAACATGGTGGTGCCGGAGAAATCAGACAACACCCCACTTATATTGGTTGTACAACCAGTGACACAAAACGTAGGACCGACTCTAGCAGACTATACCCATACTTCACTGGCCACACCACTAGCCCCACCACATAGGACCTGCACTCCAGCAAAAGGTATACCGATTTCATTTGCCATAGCACCAGCTGTACCACAGAAAAATCCCACTCCAGCAAAAAGTACAGCAAGTCCACCGGCCGAAGACCTATCCCAACTGCAGAGACAACCAATTCCTGCAGATTGGAACCCCATTCCATTTATTCCCAGTTTAAAAGACAATGCTTTAAATGTTGTTAGGGACTAGGTGCATATATTCCCATCATGGGAAGATTATTGTGAAGACAAACACCATTTTCACATCTTCCTGTCCAACTTACGTGTAAGTGCTATTATTCATGGTTATTATTTTCCTGTTTTCTGCTAATTGAACACATCAATGATTTACATTACATTGTTGTAACTAGGCGAGGGCCAATCTGGATAGTCATGACGAGCAAAGCTTGCTTGTGCTTTTCAAGGAAGCATTGCAGCAGTATCGGTGTTACCTGAGGAAATCACACTTTGATGGCAAGTCTATAAACGAATTTCCGGTGAGGTCTCCTGTGCTAAATTTAGAAGACATTGAATGGAAAAACCTTGTTATGCACTGGTCTCGTTCCTAGGATGAGGTACTGTCTATGAAATCACATGACAATTTGAACTTCTACTTTTCCGCATGTGCCTTACAGATCTTTTTTGCAGGAAATCTACTCGAAGAAGAATTCCGGTTTGACAAGAACGACAGGATATCGCAAATATGCTGCCCGCTGCTTTGCTCTTGTTAGTACATGTTGTCCTGTATCACTGTACTTGCATACATACCTGGTTCATTATGTGACAGCGGTATGCATGATAGCTTGCTTATCAATTGTTCGCTCCAAATTATCTGATATGCATGAATGGTTACATTAGTGTAGAATATATCCAATGCCAATGTTTTTTTAGCTCTGCATTGTTCTTGTAAGTACATGCTGTCCTTTATCAGTGTACTTATAATGATAGGTAGTTGTTCATGTACCATCACTCTGCAGCTTATTTTCCTTTGCCCTCCATTTTCTACACATCAGATCTATATTTACTCTTACCATAAGGTTGGTACTGAAGAAGTTTAGTCGTGCATTGCTCTTGGCTGTACCTTTTGCCTGTATCGCTGCACTTACATTTATAGCTACTTGGTTATGTAGCATCACTCTTCATCTTATCTTAAATATTCACCATTTTTTTGTATATTATCACTTCTATATTTACTCTTAACAGAATGTAGAATAAAGGCAATGCTTTTGAAGAAGATTCTGTGGTAAACTTCTTGAATTGCCCCCCCCCCCCATCAGCATGGACAAGGCCTTTATAGAGCCTGTCTTCACCAATAATGTAAGTTTGTCCTTCTCAAGCCTTCAAACTTTGTTGTATATATTTGGTGACTTTGTCGTTTATTATCACATCTATATTTACTCTTAACAAAATGTAGAATAAAGGCAATGCTTTTGAAGAAGATTCTGTGGTAAACTTCTTGAATTGCCCCCCCCCCATCAGCATGGACAAGGCCTTTATCGAGCCTGTCTTCACCAATAATGTAAGTTTGTCCATCTCAAGTCTTCAAACTTTGTCGTATATTATCACATCTATATTTACTCTTAAAAAAATGTAGAATAAAGGCAATGGTTTTGAAGAAGATTCTATGGTAAACTTCTTGAATTGTCCCCCCCCCCCATCAGCATGGACAAGGCCTTTATAGAGCCTGTCTTCACCAATAATGTAAGTTTGTCCATCTCAAGCCTTCAAACTTTGTTGTATATATTTGGTTAGGCATGACTGCAATAGCTGTTTATTTTTGGTGTTTGCATCAAATTGCTTGTTTAAAGTTTATTATGTAGTTCATTAGCAAAAGTTTGTCCTTTCTCAATTTAAGTTTTCAGTTGTACAACCAAGTTCCTTCTTCATACCATGTAAATTAAACTATACATAGCAAGTGATCTTCTTTTGCACTGCATGTATGCTTCTGTTCTTCATCCGTAATCCAGTGGTGTGGTGAACCTACCCACTACAGCACAATGTCATATTCTGCAATGTCTTAACTATGAACAATGTCATATCATTCTACTATTATTTAAACCGTCTCTTTATTTGCCAATCTGAAATGGTATAAATTGACAGCACACTAACCATTAATACTTATGAGTTCTTGATTTGTAATCCAGTGGTGTCTGATACGTCTCCGTCGTATCTACTTTTCCAAACACTTTTTCCCTTGTTTTGGACTCTAACTTGTATTATTTGAATGGAACTAACCCGGACTGACGCTGTTTTCAGCAGAATTGCCATGATGTTGTTTTATGTGCAGGAAACAAAAGTTCTCGGAATGTCCTGAAACTCCACGGGATGTCTTATAAAAAATAATAAAAAATCCTCGACAAAGATGAAGACCAGGGGGCCCACACCATGTCCACGAGGGTGGGGGGCACGCCCCCTACCTCGTGGGTCCCATGGAGACCCTCCGACGCCAACTCCAACTCTATATATTGGCTTTCGGGGAGAAAAAATCAGAGAGAAGAAATCATTGCGTTTTACGATACGGAGCCGCCGCCAAGCCCTAAAACCTCCCGGGAGGGCTGATCTGGAGTCCGTTCGGGGCTCCAGAGAGGGGGATTCGTTGCCGTTGTCATCATCAACCATCCTCCATCACCAATTTCATGATGCTCACTGCCGTGCATGAGTAATTCCATCGTAGTCTTGCTGGACAGTGATGGGTTGGATGAGATTTATCATGGAATCGAGTTAGTTTTGTTAGGGTTTGATCCCTAGTATCCACTATGTTCTGAGATTGATATTGCTATGACTTTGCTATGCTTAATGCTTGTCACTAGGGCCCGAGTGCCATGATTTCAGATCTAAACCTATTATGTTTTCATGAATATATGTGAGTTCTTGATCCTATCTTGCAAGTCTATAGTCACCTACTATGTGTTATGATCCGGCAACCCCGAAGTGACAATAATCGGGACCACTCCCGGTGATGACCATAGTTTGAGGAGTTCATGTATTCACTATGTGCTAATGCTTTGTTTCGGTACTCTATTAGAAGGAGGCCTTAATATCCCTTAGTTTCCAATAGGACCCCGCTGCCACAGGAGGGTAGGACAAAAGGTGTCATGCAAGTTCTTTTCCATAAGCACGTATGACTATATTCGGAATACATGCCTACATTGCATTGATGAATTGGAGCTAGTTCTGTGTCACCCTATGTTATGACTGTTACATGATGAACCGCATCCGGCATAATTATCCATCACTGATCCGGTGCCTATGAGCTTTCCATATACTGGCTCTCGCTTATTTACTTTCCCGTTGCTACTGTTACAATCATTACAAAATACCAAAAACATTACTTTTGTGTCCTTTACTTTTGTTGCCCTTACCACCACTATCATATTACTTTGCTACTAAACACTTTGCTGCAGATACTAAGTTTCCAGGTGTGGTTGAATTGACAACTCAGCTGCTAATACTTGAGAATATTCTTTGGCTCCCCTTGTGTCGAATCAATAAATTTGGGTTGAATACTCTACCCTCGAAAACTGTTGCGATCCCCTATACTTGTGGGTTACCAAGACCTTTTTCTGGCGCCATTGCCGGGGAGCATAGCTCTATTCTTTGAGTCACTTGGGATTTATATCTGCTGGACACTATGAAGAACTTGAAAGACGCTAAGACAACAATTTATCCCTCAACTACGAGGGGAGGTAAGGAACTGCCATCTAGCTCTGCACTTGATTCACCTTCTGTTATGAGTAAGCTTGCGACACCTAAACCTGCTTCTGCTATTCGTTCCGATATGTCGCATGTTATTGATGATGCCACTTCTGCTATGCATGATACTTATGATGAAACTACTTCTATGCCTAATACTACTGTGCCCCTTAGTGAATTTCTTAATGAACAAATTGCTAGGGCTAGAGAGAAAGAAATTATTGAATCTGAATATAATGATGAAAGTGATGATGAAGATATGCCTATTATTCCTGAGGGTTATGTTTTTGATATGGAATTTTCTGCCGCCATTTTAGCTTGCAAAGATAGGTATGAGCTCAAGAGGTTATTAGCTAAATGGAACAAAGAATCACTTAGAGATAAAATGAAACCTGACCCTGCTTTTGCTACTTCACCCATATGTGTTCCTGATAAGGATTATGAATTTTCTGTTGATCCTGATATAATTCTTTGGTTGAATCTGATCCTTTTCATGGCTATGAATCTGAAACTGTTGTGGCACGTCTTACTAAATTAAATGATATAGCCACCCTGTTTACTAATGATGAGAGATCGCGTTACTTTTATATACTGAAAATATTTGCGTTCTCATTAAAGGGTGATGCTAAGATATGGTTTAATTCCCTTGATCCTGGTTGTGTGCGTAGTCCCCAGGATATGATTTATTACTTCTCTGCTAAATATTTCCCTGCTCATAAGAAACAAGCTGCTTTAAAGGAAATATACAACTTTGTGCAAATTAAAGAAGAGAGTCTCCCACAAGCTTGGGGGAGGCTTCTCAAGTTACTTAATGCTTTGCCTGATCATCCTCTTAAGAAACCTGAAATACTTGATATCTTTTACAATGGACTAATCGATGCTTCCAGAGATTACCTGGATAGTTGTGTTGGTTCTCTTTTCAGGGAAAGAACACCGGATGAAGCTGAAATTCTATTGAATAATATGTTGACAAATGAAAATAATTGGGCACCTCCTGAGCCAGCCCCTGAGCCAGCTCCCGCTCCAATTACTGAGCTTATTCCTAAACCAACTCTGAAGAAGAGAGGTGTTCTACTTCTCAGTCCCGAAGATATGCAAGAGGCAAAGAAATCTATGAAAGAAAAAGGTATTAAAGCTGAAGATGTTAAGAATTTACCTCCTATTAAAGAAATACATGGTCTTAATTTACCGCGTGTCGAAGAAACATATGATCTTGATCCATTACCTATTGAAGAACCTCCTGATCCCGATATCCCAACACAGGTAGTAAAGGTAAATTCTCTCTATAGATTTGATGAAGGTGATATTCCTCACTATAAGTTTGCTAGACAATGCTTAGAAGAGTTTGATAATTTTATTGTCAAACAAGAAAATTTCAATGCTTATTTTGGTAGACAATTGAAATATGATTCGGATATGATTAAATACTTGGGTGATTACATGGCTAATATTAGAGGTGAACTTAAACTTGTTAGCAAACATGCTTCTATGGTTACCACTCAAGTAGAACAAGTACTTAAAGCTCAAAAAGAAGTGCTTGATGAAATGAATAGTAAGAAAAACGATTATGTTGTTAGAGTGGCTACTAGAACTGGTAGAATAACTCAGGAACCTTCGTATCCTGAAGGCCACCCTAAGAGAATCGAGCAAGATTCTCAGAGAAATAATATTGATGTTCCTAGTTCTTCTAAAAAGAAGAAAAAGAAAAATGATAGAACCGTGCAAACTTCTAGTGAACCTATTGCTGAACCACCTGATAATCCAAATGATATATCTATGTCTGATGCTGAAGCACAATCTGGTAATGAACATGAACCTAGTGAAAATGTTAATGATGATGTTCATGATGATGCTCAACCTAGTAATGATAATGATGTAGAAATTGAACCTGCTGTTGATCTTGATAACCCACAATCAAAGAATCAACGTTATGATAAGAGAGATTTTGTTGCTAGGAAACATGGTAAAGAAAGAGAACCTTGGGTTCAGAAACCCATGCCTTTTCCTCCCAAACCATCCAAGAAGAAGGATGATGAGGATTTTGAGCGCTTTGCTGAAATGATTAGACCTATCTTTTTGCGTATGCGATTGACTGATGTGCTCAAAACAAATCCTTATGCTAAATATATGAAGGATATCATTACTAATAAAAGAAAGATACCGGAAGCTGAAATTTCCACCATGCTTGCTAATTATACTTTTAAGGGTGGAATACCAAAGAAACTTGGAGATCCCGGAGTACCTACTATACCTTGCTCCATTAAAAGAAATTATATTAAAACTGCTTTATGTGATCTTGGAGCCGGTGTTAGTGTTATGCCTCTCTCTTTATATCATAGACTTGACTTGAATAAGTTGACACCTACTGAAATATCTTTGCAAATGGCTGATAAATCAACTGCTATACCTGTCGGTATTTGTGAGGATGTGCCTGTTGTGGTTGCAAACGTTACTATTTTAACGGACTCTGTTATTCTTGATATTCCCGAGGATGATAGTATGTCTATTATTCTTGAAAGACCTTTTCTTAATACTGCAGGGGCTGTTATTGATTGCAACAAAGGCAATGTCACTTTTCATGTTAATGGTAATGAGCATACGATACACTTTCTGAGGAAACAACCTCAAGTCCATAGTATCAACTCTATTGGAAAAATTCCATCGATTATATTTGGAGGTTTTGAATTTCCTCTTCCTACTGTCAAAAAGAAATATGATATACTTATTATTGGGGATGTGCATATCCCCGTTGAGGTAACTTAGTGTTATTCGAAATTTCTCTGGTTTCATGATTATCGGAATGAGTTTGTTAACAAGACTTGATCAACCTTGTTATTGGATTCTTTTTGATGAGCATGAGATGGATGAAACTAGAAGCACAACCTTCTGTAACCTCTCTATATTTTCTGTAGTTTAGTACAAATAAAGTAAAAATAGTATTTTTCTGTCTGTTTCCTGTCTTATCCGTGCAATATAAAAATATCCCGAAAATAAAAGTCCTCAGAATGCCATGCCAATTTAATATGATTTTTCGGGAATATTTGTGGATTTACTATGCAAAAGTTACCGCGGGGGGAGCTGCCACCTGGCCACGCGGGTGGAGGGCGCAACCTACCCCCCTAGGCGCGCCCCCTGCCTCGTGGGCCCACGGTGGCCCTCCTCCACTTATCCCAGCACCCATCTTCTTCCTCTGCCTCACACAAACCCGAAAAACCAACTCAAGCACGAGTTCCAGCCACTTTTGCTGTGATTTTCGATCTCCTTGCTCAAAGCACCTCTCGCAAAACTGCTTGGGGAGATTGTTCCTTGGTATGTGACTCCTCCATTGGTCCAATTAGTTTTTGTTCTAGTGCTCTATTCTTTGCAAATTTGTGTTGCATAGGTGACCATGTTCTTGAGCTTGCATGTAAAATTAATATGGGTCCAAGTAGTTCTAATGCTTGATTTAGGCTCTAGGCACTTGTAGGAGTAGTTGCTATCAGTTTTATTGAAGTTGGTTCACTTTTGTTTGAAGTTACTAAAAATTTCAGATTTTTTCAGAGAAAAGCAATATGCTTAGGAAGATGTTCCAGGGTGGTTCTTCTAAGAAGCAAGGACCCAGAATTGCTATGCGTGATGCTGACGAGGAACCACCAAGAGACGCTCCAGTGCGGCCTTGCGAATGGCCGTCGGAAAATTTTATGGATCGTGCAGGAATTAAAGAAGAATTTAAAGCATATTTGTGCAATGTCGGTCTTGAGGATTTTGAGGCTGACAAATGCCCCCAATATCATGATCTCACAAGTTCATTTGTGAGGAGGTTTGAGTATTCATCTTCGCGTAATTCTCCTTCAGTCATGTTTGATTTCTATGACAAATCTTATACCATGGACTTAGAGGATTTCACTTTTGCTTGCAAACTTCCATCATGGGGTAGTGTTAGGGATCCCCCTAAATCTGAATTTATAAACTTTCTTGCTAGTATAACGGTAGGGGAATTTAGAGAGAAAACGCAAGCTACCATAGGGAGCATTCACTTTCCTGCTATACATTATTTTGCTCTCTTCATCGGTAGATGCATAAATGCTAAGGATGAAGCATGTCACATGTGTGTCCCTGACCTTAGCATTCTTAGGAGTGCTGTGTTAGGAGACCAATCTTATCATATGGGAGCCATTGTAGCTCGTAGGTTGCATCATAATAGATGTAATGGAGATTTCTTTGGAGGAATTTATGCAACCCGCTTAGCTAATTTTCTTGAGATAGACATTCGTGAGGGTGATACTGAGTTGCCTCCTGCATATTTAGATTATAACTCTATGGCTTCGCACTAGTTTGTCGAGAGGCCTGAATCACCTCTCCTATATCGACTAATCTTTGACAAACGGCACGTTGTCCGTATTACTCTCCCTGCTCCTGCCTTCTTTGATTCTCAGACAAAACGAAGATATACTATGACCAGAGAGGAGGCAGATGAGTACGAGAGGAGGGCAGAAGCAGCCCGACTCCACGCTGCAGCTCAGCAGGCGATAACTGTTGCATCATAGTACGACCTCAGCTACACCTACGAGTATCCGCCAGGCTATCCCTGGCAATAGACCAACTTAGGCCAAAAGCCTAAGCTTGGGGGAGTACGTATTTCTCACCGACATTACATTTATGTTCACACACACTCATTGCTAGATGTCGGTGCTCATACTCTTTCACTGTAATATCCATGCTAGTTTTTTTCATGCTTTCTTCTTGTGTGTTTGTTAAACCTTAAGAAAAAAAGAAAAAAATTAGTAGTAGTTTACTTTCTTGCTGTAGTAGTAATTAAAAAGAAAACCCAAAAATATTTCCCGTTCTTCTTTTGCTTGTTGGGAGCTTTCCCGTGTAAATAGTTTTTATTTCTTTTCTTTTCTTTGGGGGTCAGTAGGAGAAGACCATAATTAAACTGTTGAAGTGGCTCTTATATGCATTATTGTTGATTTAACCAAGGGCCCATATTTCCTTGTCTTCTCCTGTTTATTGAATGCTCGCAGATTCCAGCTTAGTCCAATGCACGTGCACTCTTATTATTATTCACACCGTTCGGTCATGCAAGTGAAAGGCAATTATGATGATATATGATGGACCGATTGAGATGGGAAAAGCTGGTATGAACTCGACCTCTTTTGTTTTTGTAAATATGATGAGTTCATCGTTCTTGATTCAGCTTATTATGAATAAACATGTTTGCAATGACAATTAGAGATCATAGTTGCTTGTGCCATGCTTGATTAGCTATGAGTTATAATGATTTACCTTGCGTGCCAACATGCTATTGAGATGGTTATGATGTGGTATGATGGGGTCGTATCCTCCTTTGAATGATTTAAGTGACTTGACTTGGCACATGTTCATGCATGTAGTTGAAACAAAATCAACATAGCCTTCACGATATTTATGTTCATGGTGGATTATATCCTACTCATGCTTGCATCCAATATTTATTAATTTTAATGCATGTACATGGCTGTTGTCGCTCTCTAGTTGGTCGCTTCCCAGTCTTTTGCTAGCCTTCACCTGTACTAAGCGGGAATACCGCTTGTGCATCCAATCCCTTAAACCCCGAAGTTATTCCAGATGAGTCCACTATACCTTCCTATATGTGGTATCTACCTGCCGTTCCAAGTAAATTTGTATGTGCCAAACTCTAAACCTTCAAATAAACATTCTGTTTTGTATGCTCGAATAGCTCATGTATCAACCAAGGCTGCCCTTATCTTCCATGTTAGGCGGGTTATTCTCAAAAGGAGTGGACTCCGCTCCTCACTCACGAGAAAATAGCTGGTCACCGGGATGCCCAGTCCCATGCTTTATGCAAACTAAATCAAAATTAATTGCAAACAAAACTCCCCCTGGGACCTGATGTATGTTGGAGGCACTCGTTTTTTCGAGCAAGCCATGGATTGATGCTTGTTGGTGGAGGGGGAGTATAAACTTTACCATTCTGTTTGGGAACCGCCTATAATGTGTGTGACATGGAAGATATCGCCATCTCTTAGTTGCTATGTTGACAATGAAAGTATACCGCTCAAAATATTATTCATTCTCTATTTCAAAACCGAGCTCTGGCACCTCTACAGATCCCTGCCTCCCTCTGCGAAGGGCCTATCTATTTACTTTTATGTTGAGTCATCACCCTCTTATTAAAAAGCACTAGCTGGAGAGCACAGCTGTCATTTGCATTCATCACTGTTAATTTATATTGGGTGTGACTATGATTGGATCTCTTTTACCATGAATTACAATGTCTAGTCAGTCCTTGATCTTTAAAGGTGCTCTGCATATATGTTTTGCGGTCTCAGAAAGGGTTAGCGAGATACCATCTTGTTATATCATATTATGATTGTTTTGAGAAAGTGTTGTCATCCGAGATTTATTATTATGGCTCGCTAGTTGATTATGCTATTGATATGAGTAATTATGAGACCTGAGAATTATTGCAAATGTGGTTAGTTATGATCTTTGCTGAAAATTTGGATGCTGGCTTTACATATTTGCAACAACAAGAGCAAACAGAGTTTGTAAAAGTTTTTCTTTTTCTCTTTCAGTTTGTCAACTGAATTGCTTGAGGACAAGCAAGGGTTTAAGCTTGGGGGAGTTGATACGTCTCCGTCGTATCTACTTTTCCAAACACTTTTCCCCTTGTTTTGGACTCTAACTTGTATGATTTGAATGGAACTAACCCGGACTGACGCTGTTTTCAGCAGAATTGCCATGATGTTGTTTTATGTGCAGGAAACAAAAGTTCTCGGAATGTCCTGAAACTCCATGTGATGTCTTATAAAAAATAATAAAAAATCCTCGCCAAAGATGAAGACCAGGGGGCCCACACCCTGTCCACGAGGGTGGGGGCGCGCCCCCTACCTCGTGGGCCCCTGGAGACTCTCCGACGCCAACTCCAACTCTATATATTGGCTTTCGGGGAGAAAAAAATCAGAGAGAAGAAATGATTGTGTTTTACGATACGGAGCCGCCGCCAAGCCCTAAAACCTCCCGGGAGGGCTGATCTGGAGTCCGTTCGGGGCTCCAGAGAGGGGGATTCGTCACCGTCGTCATCATCAACCATCCTCCATAACCAATTTCATGATGCTCACCGCCGTGCGTGAGTAATTCCATCGTAGGCTTGCTGGACGGTGATGGGTTGGATGAGATTTATCATGTAATCAAGTTAGTTTTGTTAGGGTTTGATCCCTAGTATCCACTATGTTCTGAGATTGATGTTGCTATGACTTTGCTATGCTTAATGCTTGTCACTAGGGCCCGAGTGCCATGATTTCAGATCTGAACCTATTATGTTTTCATGAATATATGTGAGTTCTTGATCCTATCTTGCAAGTCTATAGTCACCTACTATGTGTTATGATCCGGCAACCCCGAAGTGACAATAATCGGGACCACTCCCAGTGATGACCATAGTTTGAGGAGTTCATGTATTCACTATGTGCTAATGCTTTGTTCCGGTACTCTATTAAAAGGAGGCCTTAATATCCCTTTGTTTCCAATAGGACCCCGCTGCCACGGGAGGGTAGGCAAAAGACGTCATGCAAGTTCTTTTCCATAAGCACGTATGACTATATTTGGAATACATGCCTACATTGCATTGATGAATTGGAGCTAGTTCTATGTCACCCTATGTTATGACTGTTACATGATGAACCGCATCCGGCATAATTATCCATCACTGATCCGGTGCCTACGAGCTTTCCATATACTGGTTCTCGCTTATTTACTTTCCCGTTGCTACTGTTACAATCATTACAAAATACCAAAAACATTACTTTTGTGTCCTTTACTTTTGTTGCCGTTACCACCGCTATCACATTACTTTGCTACTAAACACTTTGCTGCAGATACTAAGTTTCCAGGTGTGGTTGAATTGACAACTCAGCTTCTAATACTTGAGAATATTCTTTGGCTCCCCTTGTGTCGAATCAATAAATTTGGGTTGAATACTCTACCCTCGAAAACTGTTGCGATCCCCTATACTTGTGGGTTATCAAGACCTTTTTCTGGCGCCATTGCCGGGGAGCATAGCTCTATTCTTTGAGTCACTTGGGATTTATATCTGCTGGACACTATGAAGAACTTGAAAGACGCTAAGACAACAATTTATCCCTCAACTACGAGGGGAGGTAAGGAACTGCCATCTAGCTATGCACTTGATTCACCTTCTGTTATGAGTAAGCTTGCGACACCTAAACCTGCTTCTGCTATTCGTTCCGATATGTCGCATGTTATTGATGATGCCACTTCTGCTATGCATGATACTTATGATGAAACTACTTCTATGCCTAATACTACTGTGCCCCTTAGTGAATTTCTTAATGAACAAATTGCTAGGGCTAGAGAGAAAGAAATTATTGAATCTGAATATAATGATGAAAGTGATGATGAAGATATGCCTGTTATTCCTGAGGGTTATGTTTTTGATATGGAATCTTCTGCCGCCATTTTAGCTTTCAAATATAGATATGAGCTCAAGAGGTTATTAGCTAAATGGAAAAAAGAATCACTTAGAGATAAAATTAAACCTGACCCTGCTTGTGCTACTTCACCCATATGTGTTCCTGATAAGGATTATGAATTTTCTGTTGATCCTGATATAATTACTTTGGTTGAATCTGATCCTTTTACCTGGGCCGGCCCATTATGGCCCGCAAAATCTTGTGGGCCTTTAGCTGGGCCAGCCCATTATGGTCCGCAAAATCTCATGGGCCTTTAGCTGGGCCGACCCATTATGGTCCGCAAAATCTTGTGGGCCTTCAGTTGGGCCGGCCCATTTAAACTTGATGGGCCGGTCCACGTGTCAACATATCATAGGCGCGTCTCGCCCATTGGATGAGTGACACCTGTGCCAACGCGGACCTGACACGTGTCTCCTCCAGCCAATGATGATTTTACCTGAGGAAAATCCCCATTGGTCGGGGCTGTTAACGGGTTATCAGATCCAAAACCCGACCCGATGGCTTAACGGTGTTCCGTTACGGTGGATGCCACGTGTCGGTCACCCTTGACGAAAGCACTTCTGTGACGCGCCATTTATCGTCCTGGAAGTGGACACTTCCGTGATGATAATTTTGGTTATGTCATGGAACACTTCTATGACATCACATATATGACTATCTTGATTCTGTCATAAATTTGTCATGGATGTACATGCATGACAAAAAACACGACCTACTGTGACAAACACGTATCATCACAGAAGTGTATTTTTTTGTAGTGAATGCATGAATTCCGGCTTGACCGGGACGACGGTGTTCACCTCCTGCCGAAGGAGGCGCTCGCTGCGCTTGTTGTCGCCGAGGCTGGTGAAGACGACATAGGCCACACGCTGGTCTGGGTAGGCGTCGTCGCGCATCGTGCCGCCAGCTGGAGGCGGCAGTGGAGGCGGAGGCGGCTGTCCCGCTCCTGGAGCCGGAGCCGGAGGGGCGGGACGTCGCCCCTCATGATGCGCTTGGTGATGGCGCACTGCCGAAGCGTGTGCGTGGAGGGTCTTGCGCCACTATGGTGCTTGCAGGGGGCGTCGAGCATCTGCTCGAAGCTCATGACCGGTTGCCATGCCGTCTTGCCGGTTTGCCGGCGCTTCGCCGCCGGGTCCGCCGCGGGCTCGGTGGCCGCGACGAGCTGGTTGTCATGACGCGGCACCGGCTGGTCGGCCTTGCGCTTGTTGTTCTGGTGATGCTGCTGCTGGCTGATTTCGTCGGCCGGCTTCGGAGGGGGAACCGGCTTCGCCTTGCCGGCTTCATCCAGTGCCACCTGGATCTTCATGGCGGAGTCGGCATTGGCGTACTTGTCCGCCGTCACCATGAGTGTGGCCATGGTGGCCGGCTCGGAGCCTAAGAGCTTGTGCTTGAGGAGGGTGCCGTCTCGGCACCCGCTGACGAAGTACTTGATCGCCTGGACTTCATGGACGCCCTCGCAGCTGTTCCGGAGCTCGGTCCAGCGTGCGAGGTACTCGCGACCGGTCTTCGTAGGCCCTTGCACGCACATGGAGAGCTGGCTAGGGCAGCCGGGTTGCTTGTAGGTCCCCGTGAAGTTGCGGACAAAGGCTTCCTCGAAGTCCACCCACGTGTTGATGTTGCCCATCGGCAGGCTGTTCAACCACGTGCGGGCCGACCCTTGGAGCATGAGCGGTGCGTAGCGCACGGCGAGACGAGGATTGGCACCGGTGATGCCAATGGTCGTGGTGTAGTTGGTGAGCCAGTCTTCTGGCTTCACCGTCCCGTTGTACTTGGGGGTGTCGCGGGGGAGCATGAATCCTTTGGGGAAGGGCTCCTCCCGGATGCGCGGGCCGAAGCACGCCGGCCCGATAGCGCCGCTCTCCTCCACCTCCAGGGAGCGAGTGAGTTGGTCGAGGCGGTGGCGAGCGTCGGCGTCGTCGATGGCGCGCGGGCCGAGTCGACTTGCGGCCAGGCCATGGGGGGCCGGGTCGGTTGGAGCCAGACGCCGGCCATGCTGGCCGGGTCCGCGCTTGATCTCTAGGACGGGCTCGTCGCCCAATCCGTCGGCGGCTGTAGCTGCCGGGTCGCGCTGAGTCCGGGCTCGGCCGGAGTGCGCCTCGCCACGCCAGGTGGCGAGGAAGCGGTGTGCAGAAGTTCGTCGGGCCCGCCAAGGCGGGCGGAGCCGGATCCCGCCGGCTTGGCAAGCTGGTTGAGGCGGTCCTGCTGGGTGTTGGCGGCGTGGAGGAGTTCGCGCATCCGCCCAATGCGCTCTTTCAGCTCCTCACCCACGAGCTGGTCCAGGCCGGCTGCGGCCGCCTTGGCAGCGCGCATGTTCTTCGCTGGGGTCTCATAGACGGTCGGGACGGTGCCGAGGGCCTGGCCGATCGCTCCTCCTCGGGCACGCACATCGGCGACCCGGCTTAGCTTGGCCGCGGCGGGCGTGAATCCGTAGGCGGCATCGCGCTCCAGCTGAGCGGCGTCTAGGTGACGCTGAGTGGCGGCGAGCGTCTCGGACAGGTCCAGCATCTGCTGGCGCCTTTCCTCAAGTTGGGTTCGGGCCTCAGCGATGTTGGTGGCGTCAACGTCGGTGCCGATGGGGATGCGGAGGCTCTGCATCCCGGCGCGCAATGGATCGGACGGCTCGATCCGATCTGCCGCGGCCCTGGCTTTGGTAGCCTTCCTCGTCTTGCTCGAGGAGGAGGAGGCACCGTCGCCGGTGACGAAGACCTCCACATGGACGTCCATTGCCCTGGCGGAAACGCCGCCGCCGAGGGAGAGGGGAGAGTCGGAGTAGCTGAGCACCTCGCTGGGGTACTCGTCGGCCGTGAACGCATCGGAGATGCGCAGCGCGGCGAAGGAGGTGGCAAGCGCGCCTACGACGTCATCCGCCAGCGCGACGGACTCGTCGGTGTAGGAGAAGGGCCCCGTCTGAAGCATGCTCCCGGCTAGCTCCTCGAGCTGTCCCACGGTGGGCGCCAACTGTCGTGGTGGGCGCACGGCAGATGCCAAGGGATGGCTAAAGAGAGGAGGAGGCTCGAGGGCGCTGGTGGACTCCAGAGGCGGGGTTGGCATGAGCGGGCGCGGGACGCCAGACATACATAGGTTCGGGGCTCTCTAGAGAGATAATAACCCTAGTCCTGTCGAGTGTAGTTGGATGATCGATAGTACAATGTTGCTCCTGGAGCTGTATGGAGGAGGAAGGAAGCTGGCCAAGGCTTGGGCTGCTCCTTCTCTCCGGTGTTGCGGTTTTGTGGCTAGTCCTATGCTTACTTGCTTTTCTCTCATATGTGTTTTCTGCTTGCCCTCTCGCTCGGCCCCCGTATGATCGTGGGCTCCCGGGGGGTTTTATAGTCCAACCCCCCGGGGTACAATGGTAATGTTACAAGTCGGTGGGTCCGTATTGTCGGTGCCCGGGGACCCGGGCTGGGTCCCGCTGAGGGCTTGTGGTTCGCCGGGTTCCCCTAGGTGCAGGCCCCGCATGCCTAGGGGGACTGTGCGCCATCTTGTCGATCGTTAGGGCGTGGCCGAGTCGAGTCGCGTACAGTGCTCTCCGTCAGGTTGCTGCTTGCTGTCGTCAGCGGTGAAGGCGGGGGCACTGTAGCCACGCCAGCCCTGGTCAGCGGGTAGGTGAGGGGCACTGTTGCCATGTTCCTGCTGACCAGAGGCATGGGCGGGGCACTGTTGCCTCAGTCATCATTGATTGAAGACTCGTCCCCATCATACGGCCTGGATGGGACGGGAGTTGACCCGCGGCTGGATTGCGTTGCACGCCACGGGTGGTGCTGGCTTGTTGAGGAGGCTTTGGTCGTGCCAAGTTCGGTTGTCATGCGCTAGTCGTTGCGGCCGAGTCGACGTGTCTTGCCGGGTCGACTAGTCTGGCCATCTTGCGGGGCTTGGCCGGGTCGAGCGACCCAGCCAAGCGCGTGCCGGTATTGAGGGGCAGTGCCAACCCTGTTGTTTTTTGAAGAGGATCCGGGTTCCGTTGCCTGCCCGGGGTCCATCCCCCCGACACATTTCAAAGGTGAGGCGGATCACCAGACGAAGCCTCGCCACCGTACTGCTGCTGATGTACATGATATGGTCAAGGATTTGAAGGTAGTCTTTGGAAAGGGTCCTGGCGGACAACCTGTTCCGCATGACGCTGACGGACGTGCACCCATGTGGAAGAAGAAATCTATATTTTGGGACCTGCCCTATTGGAAAGACCTAGAGGTCCGCTCCGCAATCGACGTGATGCATGTGACGAAGAATCTTTGCGTGACCCTGCTTGGCTTCTTGGGCGTGTATGGGAAGACAAAAGATACACCTGAGGCACGGGAGGACCAGCAACGTATGCACGGAAAAGACGGCATACATCAGGGTCATGCCAGCTACGCTCTTACCAAAGAAGAGAAGGAAATCTTCTTTGAATGCCTGCTCAGTATGAAGGTACCGTCTGGCTTCTCGTCGAATATAAAGGGAATAATAAATATGGCAGAGAAAAACTTCCAGAACCTAAAGTCTCATGACTGCCACGTGATTATGACGCAACTGCTTCCGGTTGCATTGAGGGGGCTTATATCGGAAAATGTTCGATTAGCCACTGTAACGCTATGTGCATTCCTCAATACAATCTCTCAGAAGGTAATCAATCCAGAAATCATACCAAGGTTAGAGAATGATTTGGTGCAATGTCTTGTCAGTTTTGAGTTGGTGTTCCCACCATCCTTCTTCAACATCATGACGCACATCCTAGTTCACCTATGCGAAGAGATTAGCGTTTTGGGTCCTATATTTCTACACAATATGTTCCCCTTTGAGAGGTTCATGAGAGTCTTAAAGAAATATGTTCATAACCGTGCTAGGCCAGAAGGAAGCATCTCCAAGGGCCATGAAAATGAGGAGGTCATTGGGTTTTGTATTGACTTTATTCCTGGCCTTAAACCAATTGGTGTTCCTGAATCGCGGCATAAGGGCGGACTGGATGGAAAAGGCACGCTAGGAGGGATCAAATAATATGTATGGACGGACATTCTCTCACTGAAGCACACTACGCAGTTCTACAGAATTCCTCCTTGGCTCCGTATATTGACGAACACAAGAATTTTCTACGCTCCAAACACCCGGAGCGGTCTGATGACGGGATTACACGTGAACAAACGAGGACTTTCGCCGGCCGGTTGCATACACGTACCATGCATGACGCCTCTATTGAAGATGACCTGTACTCGCTGTCCCAGTTACCATCTTCGAATATAATGACTTTCAAAGGGTACAAGATAAATGGGAATACATTTTACACGATCACCCAAGATAAGAAGAGCACCAACCAAAACAGTGGTGTCCGCTTTGATGCAGCAACCAAGACGAGAAAGGAAACATATTATGGTTACATAGAGGACATATGGGAACTTGACTATGGACGTGGTTTGAAGGTCCCTTTGTTTCGGTGCAAATGGGTTAATATGACACGAGGCGGGGTAATGGAAGACCCGCAGTACGGAATGACAATAGTGGATCTCAACAATCTTGTGTATGCAGATGAACCATTCGTCCTAGCCAATGATGTGGCACAGGTTTTCTATGTGAAGGACATGTCTACCAAGCCGAGAAAAAGAAAAAAATAAGGAAGTGAATGCATCATACGATGAGCCAAAGCGCCACATAGTTCTTTCTGGGAAGAGAAACATCGTGGGAGTCGATGACAAGACAGACATGTCAGAAGATTATGAAAAGTTTGATGCAATTGCTCCATTCACAGTGAATATTGACCCGAGCATCCAGTTAAATGATGAAGATTTTCCATGGTTACGGCGCAAAGGGACGCACGCGAAGAAAAAGTTTCACACCCAAAAATCTGGGATGTGATCGGCTTCACTATCATCACTTTCTTCTGTGTTTCACACCCAGGAGGGAATCTCTGTAATAGTTAGGGTAGTTATGTGTTTTGGCATTTGAAACGCGAAGAAATTTTATGTGCAAACAAATTCTTTCATGCATTTACTGATTTTTTCAGCTAAATGGCCCTGAAATTAAAAAGCACTTCAAATGAACTCCGAAAAGGTTGAAAGTTGGCATGGTATCATAATTTCACCCACATAGCATGTGCAAAAAAGTAGAGAGGGTTACGGCAAAAACTGGATGCACTTCATGTACAAAATGGACAATCTCTTACGAAGTATCAGGGTTTAGGACAAAAACTCATCTGTTACAAAAGAATTTCATTTTTTTAAATAACCTAAGCATTATAAAATTGAATATAATGATAAAACACACTAATATTAAACATAAGAAAAAAGAATAACTGAAAAATCTACTTTCAAAGTTAAGTTATTCACAAACTAGTGACTCACACAAATTTCAAAGGGACAATTGCATTTTTACCCCTAGTTGGTTCCTACCCACGGGTTTTGCCCTTACTTTTCGAGCTTGCTCAGTTTTGCCATTGCTTTTTCCGTCGAGGTCCCTCGAATGCCCTTTAACCGTTTGACCAAAACTTTTAAAATTCATAACTAATTCATATGAACTCAGAAAAATGCAAATAAGATATCTAAATGTTCAAATAAACATTACCTTTATGTTCATATCATTTGCGACAAAAGCACCCTTTAAACTACTTGAGGTAATTAATGTTATTAACATTATTAAAAATAAAAAGGTATAAACAATATTTTTTTCATGAATAAAAATTACATGCAAATGTAGGTGATGTTTTCTGAACATCCTGATATCTTATTTGCATTTTTCTGAGTTCGTATCAACTTGCTATGAAGTTTCCAAATAATGGTCAAAGTCGTTAGAACATTCTTAACAAGACGATACGAACTCAGAAAAATGCAAATAAGATATCTGGATGTTCAGAAAACATCACCTACATTTGCATGTAATTTTTATTCGTGAAAAAATATTGTTTATACCTTTTTATTTTTAATAATGTTAATAACATTAATTACCTTAGGTAGTTTAAAGGGTGCTTTTGTCCTGAATGCAAATGATATGCACATAAAGGTAATGTTTATCTGAACATTTTGATAACCTATTTTCATTTTTCTGAGTTCATATGAATTAGTTATGAATTTTCAAAGTTTTGGTCAAATGGTCAAAGGGCATTCGAGGGACCACGATGGAAAAAGTAAGGGCAAAACTGAGCAAGCTCGAAAAGTAAGGGAAAAACCCGTGGGTAGGAACCAACTAGGGGTAAAAATGCAATTGTCCCAATTTCAAATAATTCAAAATTTAAACTATTCAAATTTGAAAACTACCGGCACTAACAGAAAGTTTGTAATTTTTTGTACCTAAAGCAAAAATATTCACAAAGAAACTCTAAATACAGCAAAAAACAACTCAAAAATAAATAAAGCAAAAATAAATAAAGCAAAAAAATAAGAAAATGAAAAAGCCCGCCTACTGCGCCACAGCGGCCTGCATACAACTAGAAACCCAACCTATTGTTGGGCCAGGATGCAGGCCCGCAAAGGGCCAGTAGGCCCATAGGGCAGCACAGAACAGGTAGGCCCAGTAGGCCTGCTTTGGGGAGGAGCTCGAGAGAGATACCGCAGTGGGGCTTATAAACCAGTGCGGACGCCCCTCGGCTAGCGAGGTGGGACTAAACTTGCCGCACCGCACCTGCGCCAGCGCCACCCTTTAGTACCGGGTCGTGGCTTCAACCGGTACTACAGGGGGGGCCTTTAGTACCGGTTAGAGCCACCACCCGGTACTAAAGGGTGGCGCTTCCCGCCGCTTGGCCTGGCCAAAATTGACCTTTAGTACCGGTTGGTGGCTCCAACCGGTACTAAAGGCCCATCCTATATAAGAAAACACTTCAAAAAGAATCAGTTTCTCATCTGCTTCTTCCCTTCTGCCCCGTCGCTCGCCGCCCCCGTCGCCGCCCCTCGTCGACGCCCCCGTCGCCGCCCCGTCCCCATCCCCGTCGTCGCCGCCCCGGCCGTCGTCCCCGTCGCCGCGCCCCGCCCCATCGTCCTGTCGTCCCCGCCCGGCCCGTCCCCGTCCCCGTACATCATCGCCGCCCCGTCCCCATCCCCGTCGTCGCCGCCCCCCGTTGCCTCGCCTCGCCGGTGAGCTCCCTGCCCATATATATATATATATATATATATATATATATATATATATATATATATGTCCACACACACATTGTTTTTTAGTTTTTTAGTTATAAATTTTAATTATAGAAATTTTCTGTTTTTTAGTTATAGAAATATTAGAAATGTTATAGAAATGTTATAAATTTTTCTGTTTTTTAGTTATAGAAATATTAGAAATGTTAGTTATATATAAATGTTAGAAATTTTAGAATTAGTTTTAGCTAGATGAATTAGATTAATGTCAAATAGTTAGACGATGATCGATGTTTTTTTTAGTTTCTTATAATTTTAGTTATAGAAAAATTTAGAATTTGCATATAGAATTTTAGTTATCACAATCGAATCATTTAAAAAATGTTACTTTTTGCGGGCATATAGTATTTGTTCTCGACGATATGCCCGGCTCGCATCCTCGTCGTCGACCCGTTCGCGACGACGTCCGGCTGACCCATGTCCGGGACTGGGCTTCGCCGGCTGGCACTGGGAGGTGCTACCTTCAGGGGCGCGCCGCTTGGTGAGGAACCCGGCCTCGGGCCCCGTCTTCGACCCTGATCTCCTTTGGTGGCGTTCGCGTGGGCCACATTCGGTGCAGAGGGAGCCGGCCCCGCCGGAGGTGGTGCGTCGTCGTGTCAGGGAGGAGGACGAGCACGTCCATCGCTACATGGCTGCAATGGAGGTCAGGTTCTCCAATACCTGGCAGGTTCTTTGGGCAGATGACCAGAGATATGATCCTGTGATGGTTCCTTCTCTTTGGGTGTCCACAGCCCGCGCCCCAGGAACCGCGAGTGGCCTAGATTATTCTGTAGTATTCGATCTTTATTAGCTACCTAGCCAGTGATGTATTCGATATATAATATTCGAAACGATGTATTCGAGATTATATATATTATTTGAGAAGATGTATTCGAGATTATATATATTATTCGAGACGATGTATTCGAGATTATATATTATTCAAGATGATGCATATTATGTACTATATGATTCAGTTTTTCCTTATTATTGCATCCATGCATTGTAATTTGAATACTAAATTGTTTTATATTTCTTCTGGATTAGTTAAATAAAAGCTATGGTGGACAATACCGGCAGAGAGGGAGAAGAGACCCTGTTCAAGATCATACGCAACCCTCACAGGTGATACGTCTCCAACGTATCTATAATTTATGAAGTATTCATGCTATTATATTATCCATATTGGATGTTTAATGGGATTTACTATGCACTTTTATATTATTTTTGGGACTAACCTATTAACCCAAAGCCCAGTGCCAGTTCCTATTTTTTCCCTTGTTTCAGTGTTTCGAAGAAAAGAAATATCAAACGGAGTCAAAACAGAATGAAACCTTCGGGAGAGTTATTTTTGGAAAGAAAGCAATCCAGGAGACTTGGAGTGCACGTCAGGGGATCAACGAGGAGAGCACGAGGCAGGGGGCGCGCCCTCCACCCTCGTGGGCCCCTCGTGGCTCCCCTGACTGACTTGTTTCACCTATATATATCCATATACCCTAAAACCATCGAGGAACACAATAGATCGGGAGTTCCGCCGCCGCAAGCCTCTGTAGCCACCAAAAACCAATCGGGACCCTGTTCCGGCACCCTGCCAGAGGGGGGGATCCCTCACTGGTGGCCATCTTCATCATCCCGGCGCTCTCCATGACGAGGAGGGAGTAGATCACCCTCGAGGCTGAGGGTATGTACCAGTACCTATGTGTTTGATCTCTCTCTCTCTCTCGTGTTCTTGAGGTGATACGATCTTGATGTATTGCGAGCTTTGCTATTATAGTTGGATCTTATGATGTTTCTCCCCCTACTACTCATTGCGATGATGATAATTGCTATACTATTGGTGCTATCCATACTATTAATAATGAGAGTGATTATGCGTATGATATGAAAAGGCCCAAGCTTGGGGATGCTATGTTTGATGAGGATGACACATTTGAGAATATATTTGCTGCAACTAATGTTTTTCCCAAGCTTGGGGAGGCTATGTTTAATGAAGATGTTGTTATTAGCCTACCAAGTTTTGATATGCAAATTTGTTATGATAGCATGCCTCCTACTTATGATGATTATGTTGATGAAAGTGGGTTTGGAAGAGTGTCAACTTTAGGAAGTAATGATCCCACTATTTTGGAGGATGTTGAATCGTATAATATTTATGAAAGTGGATTTGGAGAGGTCATGACTTTATTTAGTGATGTATCCACTATTTCGGAAGAGGTTCCAATTGATTATGAGAATAAAGTTGCTATCTATGATGATTATTGTGATAAAGCTTATGCTATAAAGAGTAGTGATGATTATATTTATAAAACTTGTCGTTATTATGATTACCATTTTTCTGAACATTACTCTTTTAATGTGGAAACAATTTATAGTATTCAAGTCTCTTATGATACTCCCACTATTCCGAATGAGAAGAATTTTTATTATGTGGAGAGTAGTAAATTTTCTATGCAAGAAGATCATGAAAAGAATGCTTAGGTGCTGGTTATATTGTTGAATTCATCCATGATGCTACTGAAAATTATTATGAGGGAGGAATATATGCTTGTAGGAATTGCAATAATATCAAGTTTCCTCACTATGTGCTTAAAGTTTTGAAGTTATGCTTGTTTTGCCTTCCTATGCTAGTTGATTATTGTTCCCATAAGTTGTTTGCTCATAAAATCCCTATGCATAGGAAGTGGGTTAGACTTAAATGTGCTAGTCATATTCTTCATGATGATCTCTTTATGTTTCAATTCTCATGTCTTATGTGAGCATCATTGAAATCATCATGCCTAGCTAGGGGCGTTAAACGTTAGCGCTTGTTGGGAGGAAACCCAATTTTATTTTTGTTTCTTGCTTTTTGGTTCTGTTTAACAATAAATAATCCATCTAGCTTCTGTTTAGATGTGGTTTTATATTTTAATTAGTGTTTGTGCCAAGTAAGACCTATAGGATCTTCTTGGATGATAGTTATTTGATCTTGTTGACAATTCCAGAAACTTTCTGTTCACGAAAACAATTGTTAAACATCACCAGAAAATGATAAAATACTGATTCCAATTGAAATAGATCAATATTCAAATTAGCTAGGTCTTCCTATTTTGGTAGATTTTTTTGAGTTCCATAAGTTTGCGTTAGTTACAGATTACTACAGACTGTTCTGTTTTTGACAGATTCTGTTTTTCGTGTGTTGTTTGCTTATTTTGATGAATCTATGGCTAGTAAAATAGTTTATAAACCATATAGAAGTTGGAATACAGTAGGTTTAACACCAATACAAATAAATAATGAGTTCATTACAGTAGCTTGAAGTGGTGTTTTGTTTTCTTTCGCTAACGGAGCTCACGAGTTTCTGTTGAGTTTTGTGTTGTGAAGTTTTCAAGTTTTGGGTAAAGATTCGATGGACTATGGAATAATGAGTGGCAAGAGCCTAAGCTTGGGGATGCTCAAGGCACCCCAAGGTAATATTCAAGGACAACCAAGAGCCTAAGCTTGGGGATGCCCCGGATGGCATCCCTTCCTTCGTCTTCGTTCATCGGTAACTTTACTTGGAGCTATATTTTTATTCACCACATGATATTTGTTTTGCCTGGAGTGTAATTTTATTTTCTTTTGTTTTGCTTGCTGTTTGAATAAAATACCAAGATCTGAAATTCTTAAATGAGAGAGAGTCTTCACATAGCTACATAATTATTTAACTACTCTTTGATCTTCACTTATATCTTTTTGGAGTAGTTTGTCATTTACTCGTGTGCTTCACTTATATCCTATGAGTAAATGGTTGAATGATTTGAATGTCATAAATCTGAAATTATATATTTTTCATATGCTTATCCCATGGGGAGTAATGCCTTCACATATAAGAAGTAGAGGTGGTAAATTTTTTGAAGGTTAGCAAACATTGTATTGGTCACTTGAACAATTCATGAAAGAATATTGAAGGAAGAGAGATTTCACATATAAATATACTATCTTGGACATCTTCTATGATTGTGAGCCCCATTAATTATTTTCAAACCTGAGCAAATTAGTAGAAGTTGGACAAGGAAGACAACATAATGAGTTATGTTTGGGTATATTTGTATAGAAGTTATATTGTTATGGATCTTCTAACATGTGGTGCTTGCTATTTAGAATCCTTTGCTAGCCAAAATATTTGTACTAAGCGGGAATACTGCTTATGCATCCAAAATCCTTGAACCAAGTTCCTTCCATGAGTGTCCACCATATCTACCTATATGCGGTATTTACCTGCCGTTCCAAGTAAATTTGCATGTGCCAAACTCTAAACCTTCAAATAATAATCTGTTTTGTATGCTCGAATCGCTCATGTAGCGACTAGGGGCTATCAGTATCTTCCATGCTAGGTGGGTTATTCTCACGATGAGTGGACTCCGCTCATCATTCACGAGAAGATGGCTGGTAACTGGGATGCCCAGTCCTATGATCAAAAGATCACAAAAAAATTCGCAAATAATTTAAACAAAACTCCCCCAGGAATGTTGATAGTTGGATGGCACCTGTTGTTTCGGACAAGCCATGGAGTGTGAATGTTGGTGGAGGCGGAGTAAAAAATTTACCTTTCTGCGTGGGAACCGCCTATGATGTATCTAGTATGGAAGATATTGGGAACTCTTGGTCGTAATGTTGACAATGAAAGCATACTTCTCAAAATTATTTTCATCTCTGTTTTTGCTTCGAGCTCTGGCACCTCTGCAAATCCCTGCTTCCCTCTGCAAAGGGCCTATCTTTTACTTTTATGCAAGAGTCGGTAGTATTCCTTCTCATTCCAACCTACTCTTTAGTTGGCAAGCATCATGTGATGGAAATATCTAAGCATATATGGCCATTCAAATATATTTGAGCATGAATTATTATTGTTGACATTACCCTTGAGGTAAAAAGTTGGGAGGTGAAACATTAAGCCCCTATCTTTCTCTGTGTTCGATGGATGCTATTTGTTCTAAAAATATGCTTTGAGTGGTAGCAATCATGGAAGACTATATGATAGTTGAGTATGTGGGATTTGCTAAAATCAAAGCTCTGACATATACTCTTCCTGAAAATAAGATAAATTGTAATTGTTTGATGACTAATAACACGGTTTGTTAGTTTTCAAGAAAGTTTATGACCTATGATTTAACATATGAATAGTTTGTTACTTGATCATGAAAAGTTTTATGAGTTGAGCTACTGTTATGACATATAATGATGCTAGAAAAGGTGATTGAAATTATCATTGATCAAACTTGTGCACCTGCTAGCATTCACACTTCATAAATTATTTCTTTTATCATTTACCTACTCGAGGACGAGCAAGAATTAAGCTTGGGGATGCTGATACGTCTCCAACGTATCTATAATTTATGAAGTATTCATGCTATTATATTATCCATCTTGGATGTTTAATGGGCTTTACTATGCACTTTTATATTATTTTTGGGACTAACCTATTAACCTAGAGCCCAGTGCCAGTTCCTGTTTTTCCCTTGTTTCAGTGTTTCGAAGAAAAGGAATATCAAACAGAGTCCAAACGGAATGAAACCTTCGGGAGAGTTATTTTTGGAAAGAAAGCAATCCAGGAGACTTGGAGTGCACGTCAGGGGATCAACGAGGAGAGCATGAGGCAGGGGGCGCGCCCACCCCCCCGGGCATGCCCTCCACCCTCGTGGCTCCCCTGACCAACTTCTTTCGCCTATATATATCCATATACCCTAAAACCATCGGGAACACAACAGATCGGGAGTTCCGCCGCCGCAAGCCTCTGTAGCCACCAAAAAACAATCGGGACCCTGTTCCGGCACCCTGCCGGAGGGGGGATCCCTCACTGGTGGCCATCTTCATCATCCCTGCGCTCTCCATGACGAGGAGGGAGTAGATCACCCTCGGGGCTGAGGGTATGTACCAGTAGCTATGTGTTTGATCTCTCTCTCTCTCTCGTGTTCTTGAGGTGATACGATCTTGATGTATCGCGAGCTTTGCTATTATAGTTGGATCTTATGATGTTTCTCCCCCTCTACTCTCTTGTAATGGATTGAGTTTTCCCTTTGAAGTTATCTTATCGGATTGAGTCTTTAAGGATTTGAGAACACTTGATGTATGTCTTGCAGTGCTTATCTATGGTAACAATGGGATATTCACGTGATCTACTTGATGTACGTTTTGGTGATCAACTTGCGGGTTCAATGAACTTATGCATAGGGGTTGGCACACGTTTTCGTCTTGACTATCCGGTAGAAACTTTGGGGCACTCTTTGAAGTACTTTTGTGTTGGTTGAATAGATGAATCTGAGATTGTGTGATGCATATCGTATAATCATACCCATGGATACTTGAGGTGACATTGGAGTATCTAGGTGACATTAGGGTTTTGGTTGATTTGTGTCTTAAGGTGTTATTCTAGTACGAACTCTATGATAGATCGAACGGAAAGAATAGCTTCGTGTTATTTTACTACGGACTCTTGAATAGATCGATCAGAAAGGATAACTTTGAGGTGGTTTCATACCCTACCATAATCTCTTCGTTTGTTCTCCGCTATTAGTGACTTTGGCGTGACTCTTTGTTGCATGTTGAGGGATAGTTATATGATCCAATTATGTTATTATTGTTGAGAGAACTTGCACTAGTGAAAGTATGAACCCTGGGCCTTGTTTCCTAGCATTGCAATACCGTTTATGCTCACTTTTATCATTAGTTACCTTGATGTTTTTATATTTTCAGATTACAAAAACCTATATCTACCATCCATATTGCACTTGTATCACCATCTCTTCGCCGAACTAGTGCACCTATACAATTTACCATTGTATTGGGTGTGTTGGGGACACAAGAGACTCTTTGTTATTTGGTTGCAGGGTTGCTTGAGAGAGACCATCTTCATCCTACGCCTCCCACGGATTGATAAACCTTAGGTCATCCACTTGAGGGAAATTTGCTACTGTCCTACAAACCTCTGCACTTGGAGGCCCAACAACGTCTACAAGAAGAAGGTTGCGTAGTAGACATCAGCAGGCCAGATGATCTGAATGAAGCAGATGACGGCTCCCAATATCTGAAAAATACCGGGGAGGGTGATGATAAGATATTCGATCTCGACGACCGAGCTGATGAAGTCATGAACTATGATTATGATTATGATTATGATGATGCACACAATGTTGATCTTGAAATAACAAAGACTACCGGCGAGGTATATTTATATAAGCAAGCATCTAGTGATCATCACATGTTTTTTTGATTTGAAGATATATTAACGAATCGGTCTTTCTTCTTTCAGCCCCCGGATCGAGAAAATCTACTTCTACAGACAGCAGGACAAAGCGAGGCCCAGGCAAAAAGTTGAAGGAGGGTGTAAAGTACAACATCGACTCCATCAAAGCTAATGGCGAACCAAGCATGCCTAAGAACATTGCGAACAAGTTCATTCGTCAGTGCGCAATTCTTGTGAAGGACCAACTCCCGATCTCCATTCAAGAATGGAAAGAGCCGAAAAATAAACGTCTAGATGTTACTTGGGTCGACGACAGAGCAAAACAAACGCTTTGGGAATCTCTCATGGAACATTTCACCCTACTAGATCATTTCACTGATGCAGATGTGCAGAAAGTCAAGGACGCTACTCTTAGGAAGATGGCAATTTCATTCAACACCCACAAGAAAATTGTATGGGCCAACTACGTCACTGCAGAAAGGAAGACTCCAGAATTCAAGGGAACACTTGAGAAGCAAAGAGAACACTGGCCCGCTTTCATGAAATTCAAGGAATCAGAATTATCTAAGGGACGGTCAAGAAAAAACAAGGCCAATGCCGCAAAAAAAGACGCAGTTCCATAGGTTGGGGCCAGGTGGCTACGCGGTGGCAATGCCTAAGTGGGATAAGTCTGAGCAAGAGATGGTGGATGCAGGGGTCACTCCAGTTACTAGGAGCTGGCCCCCCAGGTGCAGAACTTGGTTCTATGTGCATGGGGGGAGTTGGACCCGAAGACAGGCCTAGTTTCGAAGAAGGCAAGTCTAAAAGGAGCCGAAGAGAAGTTAATTCAAGCAATAGAAGATGCTTGAACGGGGGTGTTCACCCCCAACAGAGAGAATGATGAGCTTACACGCGCCCTGGGAAATCCTGAACACCCGGGAAGAACACGAGGCAAGGGCGTTATTCCTTGGTATGAGGGCTTTTCGGACTGGAAGGACGACTACAGGAGCCGTGCAAGAAGGAAGATGGAGGAGGAGAAGAAGAGGAAGCTGGAGGAGGAGCAGAGGAAGCACGAAGAAGAACACCTTCAAGGCCTAGAATCAGCGCACGCGGACTTGGCACTCAAATTCCAGCGGTAGCAGCAGCAGATCGACTCACTTAGCCAGGAAAGGGGGTCTCAGCAGCGGCAGCAGCTAGCGGATGATCCAGCATTGGATAGCACCGTCACATCCATGCCGAGAAGAAGCGTGGGTTCCGCCCCGGGGGACGCACTGCTGGATAGATATCCTGTGGATGACATCATGGAGAACACTAACTGTGAGCTACACTTCAAAATGAGGAACATATCCATGAAGGTGGCGGACGTCGTTGCTTTTACAAATCCCCCCGAAGCAACCTTCCATTGCAA
Source organism: Triticum urartu (assembly GCF_056163025.1). Lineage (NCBI taxonomy): Eukaryota > Viridiplantae > Streptophyta > Magnoliopsida > Poales > Poaceae > Triticum > Triticum urartu. The sequence continues at coordinate 47,469,770 of NC_141874.1, read as the reverse complement.
CCCGATTCTAGCGGGCTATGCTCGTGTCTTGGTTGATGAGGTGGTGGACCAATATTCGGGGCTAGAGCTTGACATTTCTGGAGGTGACGACGAGCACACACTAGGAGAGGCCAAACATCGTACCATCCTATGGAGAAAGGATTGCATCATCCTTCGAAGGCCACCGACACCGTGTCAGCCGACTCCTCCTCGAACTCCACCACCGAGTCAGCAGACTCCCGCTCCTCCAAGTCCACCAACGCGTCAGGCCACTCCTCCTCCTCCAAGTCCGGCACAGCGTCAGCAGACTCCTCCTCGAAGTCCGCCACCGCGTGAGCAGGCACCGGTTCCTCCAAGTCCACCAACGTGTCAGGCCACTCCTCCTACTCCTACTCAGCCACGTCAGCCGTCTCCGCCGCCTTAGCAATCGCAGAAGAGAGCCGCCGCAGCTATGGTGCGTAGCGGTACGAGTCGAGGTAGTACAGGAGGTACCGGCGAAGGCAAGCGATATAAATATGGTCCAAGCCTCACTCCTCTTCCTCAGAGGCCTTACGACATGACCGAGGAGCAAAACAAAGCCATAGTGAAGGCCCAAGTGGACGCCCATTTTGGACCAAAACCGCCACCGCTGGCAAAGGAGAAAGTGCCTGAGAAAGTCATTGACCACTTTATTCGTATGGCTACACCACCAGCTCCCAAGCCTGTTGACTCAGACTATGAGGGCCAAATCAAGAAGGCACATCGAGCACGACTACAGAAGGAGTCGAGCTCGAGCTCGAGCAAACAAGCAGCTGGCAAAAAATACGGGAAAACCATTCCCCAGCTGGGAGAACAGGCGGCGCAATCGATCCCCCCCGCTTGTTGTGCCAACAACACATGAGAGTACGCACGCCCTATATTATTGTGGGTAAACCATTCCCCAGCTGAACAATCTGGTAATAACCTAGGAGCATATAAGCCAGGCTAAAATGCTCAATATCAGTGTTGGACAACTCCTCAAGATCGAGCCCATGTCTCCACTTAGAGAGGAGGAAATAAAACGGAAATATGTCCGGGGCCAACCTTTGGTCGAGCCCGAGGAGGTCAAGAACCTCCCGACGAGAATGTATGAATTACATCAGTGGTACATGAACATTACCAAGAGTTCCAATCGAGAGTCCCTCATGGTGAAAGTCGAGGAAGAGCATTACTTCCATAAGCTAGCTCTGTCCGTTGAGTATTCAGAACTATTTCAGTTATTCAATCAAGATGCACTCGACAAATCTCTCGTCGGTTGCTATTGTCTGTAAGTGATTTCTTTCTGTAATTTAAGTCTCAAGCTAGCTTTAGTGCTCATTGATCGATCATTACCTGTAATTATCCTCACTATATTCTTTTCTGTGGCATTATGCAGGATGAAGATCTATGAAATGAAAAAAGCTGGACCCTATGGCATTGGGTTCATTGACCCAAATACTGTTAATGAATACACATGGAAATTGGAATGGTATAGACAAGATGTAGAGAATAAAATTCTAGAGTTCTTGAAGCGCCTCAATACCAATGAAGATATACTACTTCCTTACAACTTCCTGTGAGTCACACTGTCTTGTACTACAAATTCTGTTTTTGCTTACTAGCTAGCTAGATGTTAATAATTAAGTGTATATGGTTTAGGGTAGTTGATTAGTGTTATGCACATGCCCGCTTAATTAAGACATGCAAACGTGTGTGCATGCAGTTACCACTGGATCTTGTTAGACATTAAAGTTGAAGAAGGAAAAGTTGAAGTACTGGACTCACTACTTAAAAAAGAAAGTGACTACACCATCTTGAAGGGGATAGTCAACAGGTAATTTCAATCATTATTAACTATATCTCGGCCTATTTAGTTCGTCATTTCCTGATATGAACTATTTAATAACCCCTTTATTAATTTTCTTTGCCGGCGGGCAGGGCTTGGGCAAAGTTCATTAAGGTGACTCCAGGAAAATGGGCAGAAAAGATGTTTTGGTATCGACCCAAGGTAAGTAATTAAGTAGTACTAGCTAGCTAGCTACCATCTCTTTAATTCTTGTTTCAATACCATTAATTAATTATCATGCTTGATTAATTATTACCTGATTAAATTCAATTCTCGTAAAGGCCCTGAAGCAGGCGTCGGGGACTGATATGTGTGCATTCTACGTTTGCGAGAACATTCGCATGATGGCATCTGAAAGGAGCAGATCTGATAGACAACAATGGGTACGTTTGACAGAACACTATTCACAATTTTTACATGATTATCGATATCTAGTCACACAACTAATACACATGCATGCATATTGATCTCCTTCTTAACAGTTCCAAGATGTGCGGGAGAAGCTCCTACCAACGGAGCGCATACGAGCACTTCAAGAGGAAATAGCGGGATTTTTCTCGACCAGGTCATAGATCCCAAAGGAGAATACTATTACCCGCTACCACCCCATGAACCACTTCCAATTGTCATCGTGCTCCGAAGGCACCAAGGGCTAATCCCACTTACTCCGAAGGCAACATGTAGGAGAAATTGTATATACCTAGCTAATTGTATATATATATATACATGTGTATGCATGTGTGAATGGTGGTTGTGAGACATTCGATGATATATATATGATCAGTTCTACGAGAAATTCTATTTCCTTTAGTTCCAAGACGTGTTGTGAGACATTCTTGGACGCTGCTATCCCTGACGCTCCTGGTGTTCCCTCGCTCCTATATATATATGATCAGTTCTACGAGAAATTCTATTTCTATACATGCATAACATGTACAATATGTAGTATCGTAAAATACCAGCAAACGAAAAAGAATAAATGGAAAACACAAAATTTAATGAAAAAGAAATCATGAACCCAAAACCCCCCAACCTTTTAGTACTGGTTGGTGTTACCAACCGGTACTAAAGTTCTCCCCGCCCCCGGTGCTGGCTCGTGCCACGTGGTGGCCCTTTAGCCGCGGTTCGTGATGAACTGGTACTAAAGGGGGGGACCTTTAGTCTCCACCCTTTAGTGATGGTTACAGAACCGGCACTAAAGGCCCTTACGAACCGGTGCTATATCTCGGTTCTGCACTAGTGCTGGGAGCAGGTGACGGGGAACACATAGGAGCGACGGAACACCAGGAGCGTCAGGGATAGCAACGTCCAAGACGGCGCTCCTCCTTGCAGGTCGATGGCAACAAGGAGCGCAAGCGTCCGTCGCCGCCGTCGTCGAGCAGGACAAGGCCGCCGTGCACATGCTCCTCATGCTCCTACTCGACCTCGCTAAAACAACCAACTTTGGCTCGAGCGTGGCGTAAAGGATGCGGGCGAGAGGGAGAGGCGGCATGGACGAGAAGGCGAGGCGGCAACGCCTGAGGAGAAGGGCGGCGACCGGCTGAGTCACCGACACAGGTGAGGGGGATGTGTGTCACCGCTGCGAGCAAGTCATTTGGGGGAGTCGGTGAGCGAGGGAAATTAGCTTGAAGAGGCGATTGAGCGAGTGGGTGAGTGAGTGAGCGAGGGGCAAAACTAGAACCCACAGAAATTTCGTAACATTCCGAGAAATGTACTACAAAACCATCAACATTCAAAATACAAGCATTTATTTTTGTTATAACTATATTCAAAATAACAATAATTTAAGAAATTGCAGGGTTATGTCTGGAGATTATGCTTTTTTATGCTCTGGTGGAATGGTGAAAAATTAGTTTGTCCGATTAGCACCATGAGTATTCTCCGTTGCACATTTTAAGACCTATGACTTAAAGTATTCTCCGTTGCACGTTGCTTGTGTAAGATGTGTATAAGCCGAGGGAGAAGTTTTTATTATACTTCTCAAATATCGCGAGAATGAAACTAAGACAACATTCCTAATATTGTGCGAGAATTTCTTAAGCACAACAACTAGATATTAATTTGTAATAGAATTTTAGTTGGATCATCGCTCTATATGTATACATTGTTAATTTATCTTTTTTATGAATTTACATTGCAAGTGAATTGGACTTCAATACATACCCGATTTTGCCCATGTTATCTTGTGTCTACATGTGAAATTTGGCATGTGTTATGTTTACATAATTATACCAAAATATTTTCATAACACATGGCAAGGCACCGACATTCCCATGTTATCTTATGTTTACATGTGAAATTAAACATGCATTATGTTTATACAACTCAACAAAAATATTTCAAAAGCCTGTGGCAACGCACAGGCATTTCACTAGTTATGAAGGGGTATGGGATACACACCACCATTAATGAAGGGGTATGGGATAAACACCACCATTGATATGTTTAGGGGGTGTGCCAAAGCGGAAGTGCTATTAAATAATGTTCTTTGGAATATTTTGAGATAGCTTACCACATACGTCATGTGGTTACTACCAAATAATGTTGTAAACTACAAGTTCTCCCTCTTATACCTCTTTTTCTTCATAGGATAGGAATATCATGGGAATACGAAAATCATAGGAACTGACATGACATGTATCTCAATTCCTATAGGGAAAGAAATGTCATTTGATTCATAGGCGAGAAACTTCTTCATTGAGTCTAGACTAATGTTTTTCTCTTTGCAGTGTGAAGGATTTGTTTCTATCCTACGTAGGAATGGGAATCCGTAACTACAAAGCAAAGGGCTCCAAATTATTTTTTTCTATAAAATTCATGTAAACCAAAGGAGACCTTAGTGTTATAAGCTAACACGAAATCAACATGGCATTGTTCAATTGTTGCTCCAGCCTAATCGGCTAAGGCCAATCAATTCTTAGGCGAGGAAGGGATATGTTAGTCCGTGGATCTTAATTGAATTGATTGGCTTGTCAATTTTGTAGTTGTCAACTACAATCAGCAAATTTCTCCAGCGAGGGTTAGATCCCATTTTAGTTTCCAAAGGAAGCTCAATTGGCTCCCTTTACATGTGCACATAAAAATGTAAAGGGAGCCAGCCAAGCTTACATCAAGGGGAGAGCCGCAGGAAGTAGCTTAGAAACGACTGATGAAGAGGCAGATGAGTTGATCAGAGCATGGACCACCAACCTGAAAAATATGGAAGAAACATGAAAGTAACATAGTTACTAGTACAATGTGTAACATATCATGTAACACAAATGCAAGATACTGAACAAACTGACAAAATTTCTTTGTCTAATTCGGATATGTCATGAACTACCAATTGGCTTTTGCTAGTTAGAGCCACAAATTCTGACTAAGCATTAAGGACTTCAAATGTAATGCCACCAATACATGGTGGTATGGGACCTGAAAGTATGTTGTGCAAGCTGTCAATTATACTCAACTGTTGGAGCTGAGCTGACACATATTTGAAGAGATCTACCCCTCAAACTTATTCCTCCTTAATAAAAGCACACTGATCTGAGAAAGATATTGTGCCCACTCCAGATTGCCTGACAACTGAAGATCCACAGTTGTAATGTACAAGCCGGGTCAGCGGGAGCGAGAGGCGAAGCTGCACAATTAGAACACATGAGGAAGAAATCTTAAGCAAAGATAATCAGGAAAAAGACCAAATAAACATGCAAGAACAAACCATCCACTCAGCCAGGCAGACCGTTCGGCCTCTTGTGGCACCACGCACGACCTGGACTAACTGGAGGCCTATACATCCTTCAAAAGGAGCTGGGCCTGGTTGACTGGTTCTGAGTTGGAACTGACCTACTATTAAATAACGTTCTTTGGAATATTTTGAGATAGCTTACCACATATGCCACGTGGTTACTACTAAATAATGTTGTAAACTATGGGTTCTCCCACTTATATCTTCTTTGGTTCATAGAATAGGAATATCATGGGAATAATAAAATCATAGGAACTGAGATGACATGTATCTCAATTCCTATAGGGAAAGAAATGTCATTTGATTCATAGGTTGGGAACTTCTCCATTGAGTCTAGACTAATGTTTTTCTCTTTGTAGTGTGAAGGATTTGTTCCTATCCTACGTAGGAATAGGAATTCGTACCTACAAACCAAAGGGCTCCAAATGATTTTTTTTTCTATAAAATTCTTGTAAATCAAAGGAGGCCTTAGTGTTATAAGCTAACACGAACTCAAAACAGCACCAGACTAATTGGCTTTTATACAGCTACTCAATTCTTACCCGAGGGAGAGATATGTTAGTCTGTGGATCTTAATTGAATTGATGGGCGTGTCAATTTTGTAGTTGTCGACTACACTCGGCAAATTTCTCCAGCAAGGGTTAGATCCCGTTTTAGTTTCCAAACGAAGCTCAGTTGGCTCCCTTTACATGTGCACATAAAAATGTAAAAGGATCCAACAAAGCTTACATCAAGGGGAAAGCCGAGGAAGTACCTTAGAAACAGTTGATGAAGAGGCAGATGAATTGATTAGAGCATGGACCACCAACCTGAAAAATATGGAAGAAACATAAAAGTAACATAGTTACTAGTAAAATTTGTAACATATATATAACACAAATGCAAGATACTGAACATACTGACAAACTTTTTTTGGCTAATTCGGGTATGTCATGAACTACCAATTGGCTTTTGCTAGTCAGAACCACAAATTCTGACTAAGCATCAAGGACTTCAAATGGAATGCCACCAATACATGGTGGTATGGGACCTGAAAGTATGTTGTGCCAGATGTCAATTATACTCAGCTATTGGAGCTCAGCTGACACATATTTGAAGAGATCAGCCCCTCAAACTTATTCCTGCTTAATAAAAGCACACTGATCTGAGAAAGATATTGCATTGTGCCCACTCAAGATTGCCTGTCAACTGAAGATCCACAATTGTAATGTGCAAGCCTGGTCAGTGGCAGTGAGAGGCGAAGCTGCAAAATTAGAACACATGAGGAAGGAAGACTAAGCAAAGATAATCAGGAAAAAGACCAAACAAACAGGCAAGAACAAACCATCCACTGAGCCAGGCAGACCGTTCGGCCTCTTGCGGCACCACGCATGACCTGGACTAACTGGAGACCTATCCATCCTTCAAAAGGAGTTGGGCCTGGTTGACTTGTTCTGAGTGGAACTGGCCTATTATTAAATAATGTTCTTTGGAATATTTTGAGATAGCTTACCACATATGTCACGTGGTTACTACTAAATAATGTTGTAAACTATGAGTTCTCCCTCTTATATCTCCTTTGGTTCATAGGATAGGAATATCATGGGAATACGAAAATCATATATAGAAAGTGAGTTGACATGTATCTCAATTCCTATAAGGAAAGAAATGTCATTTGATTCATAGGCTAGGAACTTCTCCATTGAGACTAGACTAATATTTTTCTCTTTGCAATGTGAACGATTTGTTCCTATCCTACGTAGAAATAGGAATCTGTACCTACAAACCAAAGGGCTCCAAATGAATTTTTTTCTATAAAATAATTGTAAACCAAAGGAGGGCTTAGTGTTATAAGTGTAAGGGCATATTTATCCCTAAAGTATTTTGGTGATTGATGACAATGCTTTTGCGGACTAATCGTGTGCCTTGAGTATCTCAGACATTTTATCGCTAGGCACAAGACGGTTTGGTGCCCCTCGAAGACTATTGAAGATGGCGTTTTTCTACGTTTCTTTTCGGTGGATTTGAGTCGTAGGAAAGCCGTACTATTAAGAGGGGGTCCGCTTCGAAAAGGTTCGGGTGGAATCATCACGTACACGTTTCCTTCCTCTGCACCACCTTTCCCCTTGCGCTTTGGAGCATCCTCCGTTTTCCTCATTTCTATGCAAAGAGAAGGATTCCTAAGTGTTGCTGTTCTGGGGCATGCGGTACTACTGCTCTACGGAGTGGTAGTACCGCAGGCCCCTGCAGTAGTACCGCAAGCCCCTACGGTAGTACCGTAGGCGCCCGCAATAGTACCGCTCCCACGGTGTTGTACTACCGCGGCCTCAGACCAGACTCAACTGCTCGTGCGGCTGTAGGGGCGGACGTAATTTTTTACGTCCGCGCCCTATGCCGTAGTACCGCCCCAAGCGCGCGGTAGTACCGTGAGTCCTGGTCTGGCACAGCTGCATGAGCGGAAGTAGGGCGGATGTAATTTTTTACATCCGCTCCCTGCGCGGTAGTACTGCATGCCATGTGCGGTAGTACCGTGTCGGATTTTTGCATCGATTGTTTTTCAGCGGAAGTTGGCACGGATGTATTTTTATTCATCCACGTCCTTCCCAGGCTAGGCCAATCCTGCCTTGCGGTAGTACCGCGTCTGCGGCAGTACCGCTCTCAGCCTCTATGCTTCAGGCATGTCCTAGTTCCTGCCGTAGCTGCGGTAGTACCATGGTCGATCGCGGTAGTACCGTGAGGCCTTGCGGTAGTACCGCTTGTCAGGGGCGGTAGTACCATAGGTCGCGGGCTGGTTAAGTGGATAACGGTTGGATTTGGTTCTCCACTATATAAGAGGTGTCTTCTTCTTCCAGTTGACTACCTCTTCCAACCCTAAGCTCCATTGTTGCTCCAAGCTCCATTTTCACCTGATCTCTCTCCCTAGCCAATAAAACTTGTTGATTTGCTCGGGATAGGTTGAGAAGGCCCCGATCTACACTTCCACAAAGAGAAATTTGATTCCCCCTCTAATCCCTTGCGGATCTTGTTACTCTTGGGTGTTTGAGCACCCTAGACGGTTGAGGTCACCGCGGAGCCATAGTCAGTTGAGGTGAAGCTTCGTGGTGTCGTTGGGAGCCTCCAATTAAGTTGTGGAGATAGCCCCAACCTTGTTTGTAAAGGTTTGGTCGCCACCTCCAAGGGCACCAATAGTGGAATCACGGCAACTCGCATTGTCTGAGGGAGTGAGGAGAATACGGTGGCCCTAGTGGCTTCTTGGGGAGCATTGTGCCTCCACACCCCTCCAACGGAGACGTACTTCCCCTCAAAAGGAAGGAACTTTGGTAACACATCCTCGTCTTCACCGGCTCCACTCTTGGTTATCTCATGCCTTTACTTGTGCAAGCTTATTTGCGTTATATCCCTTGCTTGCTCGTGTGCTTGTTGTTGTTGCATCATATAGGTTGCTCACCTAGTTGCATATCTAGACAACCTACTTTGATGCAAACATTAAATTGGTAGAGAAAAGCTAAAATTTGTTAGTTGCCTATTCAACCCCCCCCCCCCCCCGTCTAGTCAACTATATCAATCCTTTCAATTGGTATCAGAGCCTTGTCTCTTTATTAAGGACTTCACCGTCCGAAGAGTATGGTTAACGTCGTAGACAGTGTGGAGGAGCACTCCGGTGCGAATCCGGTCTCGTCTACGGGAGATGGGGGCACTGCGGTCTCTCGTGAGGAATTCAATGTGGCCTTGGACACATTGAAAACCTCCAGGACGACCGAGGTTGAAAGCATGTTTAATAAATTCATTGAAGGGCTTAAACTTTCCACCGCACCGTTGAAAGTGGGTGATCCCACTAACAAGGTGACGGATGCTAACTCCGACAAGGGGGAAGCTACTAGTGAAAAAGCTCCTTCTTCTAGTGGTAAGAATGGTACTGGCATCTTTGCCCGTGTGGAACCTCCACTTGTCTATGGTGGACCGCTTCCTTCCACTCATTTGAATCATGCCGGCCCTGCCCCTAAGATTGAGAAGAATGTGGAATTTGATTCTTGGGTCTATCGCTTTAAGCGTCATTTAAATCATGTGAATACTAATCTTTGGAGAATCATTGAAGAAGGTTTCTATCCGCATGACCGAAGCAACTTCACTCCTAGAGAAGGTGTGGATAATCAATTCAATGAGAATGCTCTCTTCATCATCCAAGAAGCAATTCCACCCGAAGATCTTCCTCATCTCCGGCCCTACTCCATGGCCAAAGAGGCTTGGCACCAAGTTGTTTCTCTCTACCGTGGAAGTGCAAGCATTCAACGCTCAAACTATGAAGTGGTGCAAGATGAAGCCGATGAGTTTGCAATGAAAGAAGATGAAGAACCTCGTGAGCTTTATCGGAGGGTAACCAAACTCGCGGTTTCACTCCGAGATCATGGAAGCAAGGACACGGATGACAATTGGATCAAGCACAAATTCCTCAAGGCAATGATTCCTTATCACAAAGCCATGTCCTCCGTCATTCGTCAAAGGCCATACTTCCACACCTTGTCCTCAAGTGAAGTGTTGGATGAGTTCGTTGCTATGAGCATCTTGGACAAGACCGACGATAATGTGGTGCTACGGTCTCAAAGAGTAAAGAAGCCCAACCTTGCACTAAAGGCCAAGGTTAATGTGGAGGAGGAGGACGAAGAGGAAGAAGAGGAGAGCAACCCCGAAGATACAAAGTATGCCTATCATGAACACATGGCTCTTGCTTCAAGGAAATTTTGGAGCAAGAAGAACTCAAGGCCCAACTTCAACAAGAACAATTCAAGTGGCGCAAAGGTCAAGCAACGTGTGAGGACTTGCTATAATTGCGGCAATGTGAGCCATTTTGTTGCGGAGTGCCCTTATGAGAAGAGGGAAGACAATGGTGGCAAGCTCATCCGAAAGGACAAGGCCAAGTCTTTCCCCAACAAGAGCAACTTCACCAAGAAGACTCCTCCCAAGGCATTGGTGGTACAAGAAGAGTACAATGAGGATGATGATGGTGATGACGACGGTGAGTCGGTTGCCATGGCCTCTGTTGCCATTGCGACGACTCCACGGGTGTCTCTCTTTGACTCACCAAATGAGAGCATCACCGCCAAGTGGCTCATGGCGAAAGCCACCAACAAGGTAACCCCCAACATCAAAACTACCATCATTAATCATCCTTCTTTGATGGATTGCATTGATGAACATGAGGAATCTAATGTGGAGGAGAATGAGTTTGAGTCCTTTATGGGTAAACTCAAGGGTAAATCCAAGAAGCACTTCGTTGCTCTCTTGGAACAACTTGATGAAGCCAATGACATGATCGAGGCTCATGAACATACCATCTCTAAGATGGAGGGACATAGTCGAGACTATGCCGATGAGATTTCGGATCTTTCCAATGCTCTTGAGGAAGAGCATGGTCTTCGTTTGGATCTTGAGGAGTCACACAATGATGATCATGCTAAGTTAAACAAAGATCTTGATCATGCACTTGTTGTTTCTCGTGTGCTAAATTCCGAGAAGGCCAAACTTGGGGTTGATCTTGCTAGACTCAAAGAGGAGTTTGATATACTTGACAAGGCTCACAAGGCCTTGAAAGGTGTTCATGCTAGCCTCAAGGAGTCTCATGATCAACTCCAAGTGAAGCTAACCAAGGAGAAAGCCACCTTTCCTCATAAGGTGTTAATTGATAATGCAAATGCTACTAACCCTTGTTGTGAGCATGTGCATCTTGTTGAGGAGAATGCTAAGTTGAAGGAGCAACTTGAGAAAGGCCTTGTGTCATGCATTCAAGGTGAGAAGAACCTCAACGACCTTTTGAGCAATCAAAAGGAAGTTGTGGCCAAGCAAGGGATTGGGTTTGCACCCATGCCCAAGAACAAGAAGAAGAATGACAAGACCAAACGACCTCCCCCTCTTAAGCAAACCTTTATGAAGGAGGGAGAGGGTGTTTCCAAGGAGAAGAAGAACAATGTGAAGGGTGGTGGTGTCAAGAAAGGCAATGCCACCCCTTCCAACAAAGCCAGCGACTTTAACCCTTCTTATGTGTTGTGTCGTGCAAGTGATGGGCATGTTTATGCCAAATTTGTTGGTTCTCCTTATGAGTACGTTAAGTGGTCTATTTGGGTTCCTAAGACCCTTGTTACTAACATCAAAGGACCCATTACAAAATGGGTACCTAAAACCAAGCATTGATTTCTTGTAGGTGTTTGCTTCCGGTGGGGGATCATGGTTGCTCGATAGTGGAGCAACTAATCATATGACCGGGAGCAAGGACTTGGTGGTGGATGTTCACAAGATTCCATCTATGCCCACCATTGTCGAGTGGGGTGATGCCTCGTCCTCTAAGGTATTGGGACTTGGCAAGGTTGTCATTTCTAATGATCTCACGATCGAGAAGGTCATGCTTGTTGAGTCCCTTGCATACAATTTACTTTCCGTTCGTCAACTTGCACTCATGGGTTTTGCCACTTTCTTTGATATTGATACCGTGGCCCTCTTGTGGAGCAAGACTCTTAAAGTAGCCTTTGTTGGGCATGTCGAGAATGGTCTCTATGTGATTAACTTTTCAGAGCGACCCACTAAGACTGCGACATGCCTAATGGCTAAAGTTGACGTGGGATGGCTTTGGCATCGCCATTTAGCCCATGTCAATATGAGATCTTTACAAAGTCTTCTCAAGGAGGACCATGTCCATGGACTAACGAATGTTAGTTTTGCTAAAGATCGTGCTTGCAGTGCTTGTATCGAAGGAAAGCTACATGAGAAGGCTCACCCACCCACGAGTATCATTTACTCGAAGAGACCTTTGGAGCTCCTTCGTTTGGATCTCTTTGGGCCTCCATCCTTTGATAGTCTTGGGGGTAGGAAGTATTGCTTGGTGATTGTGGATGACTATTCAAGATACACTTGGGTATATTTCTTCAAGAGGAAGAGTGAGACCCAACAAACCGTCATTGACTTTGCAAATGAAGCCCAACGTCAACACAATTCAAAGATCTTGACAATAAGAAGTGACAACAGCACCGAGTTCAAGAACTACACCTTGGATGAGTTTCTTAGTGATGAGGGGATCAAGCATCAATACTCCGCACCTTACACCCCTCAACAAAATGGTGTAGCATAGAGGAAGAATCAGACATTGATGGATGCAGCAAGGACCATGATGGCGGAGTTCAAGTCTCCATACAACTTTTGGGCCGAAGCCATCAACACCATGCATCAAATCGGCTCTACCTCCACAAAGGCTTGAACGAGACTCCATATGAGATACTCACCGGTAACAAGCCCAACCTCAAGTACTTTCGGGTGTTCGGGTGCAAGTGTTTCATTCTCAAGAAAGGTGTTCGGTTGTCTAAATTTGAGGCTAGAGCTTATGAGCTAATATTTGTTGGCTATGCTACAAACTCTCATGCTTACCGTGTCCTCAATAAGTCCACGGGTCTTATTGAGGAGACGTGTAACGTGGAGTTTGATGAGAATAACGGCTCCCAAGTGGAGCAAAGTGGCACTTGTGATGTAGGTGATGAAATTCCTCCCCAAGCCATAAGAAGAATGGGAGTTGGTTTTATCCTACCCATTGAGTAACCCCTTGTGGCCGAAGGAGAAGGACAATGATCCACTCAAGTGGAGCCATCACCAACCCAAGGCCCACACGCTTCCGAAGAACAAAATGAAGGCCCTCAACCTCATGAACAATTCCAATGGCAAGATCAATCTCAAGACGGTGTTGAAACATCAAGTGATGCCCAAGGTCAAGTTCTCTCCTCCGAGCAAGTTCAAGATCAAGAACAAGCTCAAGACGACGCTCAGGATGATCAAGTGACCGCTCCTCGACTCACCCCCGAGGAGGAATTGGAGCGTCGTGCCGCCAAGATTGCGTCCAAGCTCTCCACCAAGGGTCATCTCATGAAGAATGTGCTTGGAAGCATCCAAAAAGGGGGTAAGCACTCGTAGAAAATTGACAAACTATTGTGAACATCACGCGTTTGTCTCTTGTGTTGAACCCCAAAAGGTATATGAGGCGCTCGAAGATCTGGATTGGCTTAATGCCATGCATGAAGAGCTCAACAACTTCGAGTACAAAAAGGTGTGGAGATTGGTGCCAAGGCCATCGGGGAACCACAATGTCATTGGAACCAAGTGGATATTCAAGAACAAGCAAGATGCTCATGGGACCATCGTTCGTAACAAGGCTAGATTGGTGGCACAAGGCTACTAAGTCGAGGGTATCGACTACGGTGAAACCTTTGCTCCCGTTGCTCGCCTTGAATCCATTCGTTTGTTGATTTCTTATGCTTCTCATCACAACTTTAAGTTGCAACAAATGGATGTTAAAAGTGTTTTTCTTAATGGTCCTATTAATGAGTTGGTATATGTCAAGAAAACCCCCGGGTTCGAGGATCCCTACTTTCCCGATCATGTGTATCAACTCGATAAGGCACTCTATGGCCTTAAACAAGCCCCACGTGCGTGGTATGACCACCTTACCGAGTTGCTACAAGACCGCGGATTTGAAGTGGGGCTAATCGACCCCACTCTTTTGAATAAGAAGGTCAAAGGGGAGTTGTTTGTGTGCCAACTATATGTTGATGATATTATCTTTGGTTCCCCTAACAAAGCTTTCAATGAGGAATTTGCCTCACTCATGACCTCAAAGTTCAAGATGTCTTCGATGGGAGAGTTGAAGTTCTTTCTCAGGTTTGAAGTGAAGCAAAGAAGAGAAGGAACCTTCATCAACCAAGCCAAATACACTCAAGACATGCTCAAGAGATTCAAGCTAAGTGATGTCAAGCCGGCTTCCACTCCAATGCCCACCAAGTGCCAACTTGACATTGATCCCAATGGTAAAGCGGTGGATCAAAAGGTATATCGCTCCATGATTGGCTCCCTGCTTTACCTTTGTGCATCTAGACTGGATATCATGTTGAGTGTGGGAATTTGTGCATGGTTTCAAGCCGCACCTAAGGAAAGCCACTTTGTGGCGGTTAAGCGAATCTTTCGATATTTGGCTCATACCCCAAACTTTGGCTTATGGTACCCAAGGGGAGCAAACTTCAAGATTGTAGGATATTCGGACTCGGATTGGGCGGGAGACAAAGTGGATAGGAAGTCCACTTTCGGAGGGTGTCAATTCCTTGGTTGCTCTTTGGTAAGTTGGTCTTCTAAGAAGCAAAGTTGTGTGTCTCTCTCGTCCACCGAAGCGGAGTATGTGGCGGCCGGTAGTTGTTGTGCACAACTCTTATGGATGAGGCAAACTTTAAAGAATTACGGTGTCATTTGTGACAAAGTGCCTCTTTGGTGTGACAATGAAAGTGCCATCAAGATTTCTCTTAACCCGGTGCAACACTTCAAGACGAAGCATATTGAGATTCGGTATCACTTCATCCAGGATCACATTAGGCGAGGGGAGATTGAGCTCAACTATGTCAACACTCATGATAACCTTGCAGATATTTTCACGAAACCTTTGGATGAAGCAAGATTTCGCGAGTTAAGGCATGAGCTAAATATCATTGATTCGAGCAATGTTGCTTGAACCCTTGCACACCCCACCATACTCAACTTGTTATCTTGTTTAGGTGTAGGCATGGACATAGGGGGAGTGTTGTTCTCTCAGTGAACTCTCCCTCCCCCATTATGCATAAATTGATCAACTCTTTCACATTAGCCATTTTTATGGTACTTGTGCTTCAAAGACGAGTTTTGGTCATGGGCCCAAGGATAATTCTTCACGGTGTCATACCAATTGACTCAAACATAGGTGGATCCGGCCACCGCCCTCTCCTTGGAGAGGCTGTGTCTCGTGGTTGGTCCTTGTTGTCTCTTGCCTTTCTTTCTTCATGTTGAGCGTGTTCTTGTGGTGTCTCTTTGTTGGAAATATGCCCTAGAGGCAATAATAAATTGGTTATTATTATATTTCCTTGTTAATGATAATCGTTTATTATCCATGCTATAATTGTATTGATAGGAAACTCAGATACATGTGTGGATACATAGACAACACCATGTCCCTAGTAAGCCTCTAGTTGACTAGCTCGTTGATCAATAGATGGTTACGGTTTCCTAACCATGGACATTGGATGTCGTTGATAACGAGATCACATCATTAGGAGAATGATGTGATGGACAAGACCCAATCCTAAGCCTAGCACAAAGATCGTGTAGTTCGTATGCTAAAGCTTTTCTAATGTCAAGCACTTCCTTAGACCATGAGATTGTGCAACTCCCGGATACCGTAGGAATGCTTTGGGTGTATCAAACGTCACAACGTAACTGGGTGATTATAAAGGTGCATTACAGGTATCTCCGAAAGTGTCTGTTGGGTTGGCACGAATCGAGACTGGGATTTGTCACTCCGTGTAAGCGGAGAGGTATCTCTGGGCCCACTCGGTAGGACATCATCATATGCGCAATGTGACCAAGGAGTTGATCACGGGATGATGTGTTATGGAACGAGTAAAGAGACTTGCCGGTAACGAGATTGAACAAGGTATCGGTATACCGACGATCGAATCTCGGGCAAGTAACATACCGCTAGACAAAGGGAATTGTATACGGGATTGATTAAGTCCTTGACATCGTGGTTCATCCGATGAGATCATCGTGGAACATGTGGGAGCCATCATGGGTATCCAGATCCCGCTGTTGGTTATTGACCGGAGAACGTCTCGGTCATGTCTGCATGTCTCCCGAACCCGTAGGGTCTACACACTTAAGGTTCGGTGACGCTAGGGTTATAGAGATATTAGTATGCGGTAACCCGAAAGTTGTTCGGAGTCCCGTATGAGATCCCGGACGTCACGAGGAGTTCCGGAATGGTCCGGAGGTAAAGAATTATATATAGGAAGTGCTATTTCGGCCATCGGGACAAGTTTCGGGGTCACCGGTATTGTACCGGGACCACCGGAAGGGTCCCGGGGGTCCACCGGGTGGGGCCACCTTTCCCGGGGGGGCACATGGGCTGTAGGGGTTGTGCCTTGGCCTATATGGGCCAAGGGCACCAGCCCCAAGAGGCCCATGCGCCAAGAGATGGGAAAAAGGGGAGAGTCCTAAAAGGGGAAGGCACCTCCGAGGTGCCTTGGGGAGGATGGACTCCTCCCCACCCTTGGCCGCACCCTTCCTTTGAGGAAGGGGCAAGGGCTGCGCCTCCCCCTCTCCCTTGGCCCTATATATAGTGGGGAAAAAGGAGGAGCAAACCAATCTAAGGCCTGGCGCCTCCCTCTCCCTCCCGTGACACATCTTCCTCCTCCCGCAGCGCTTAGCGAAGCCCTGTTGGAATCCCGCTACTTCCACCACGCCGTCGTGCTACTGGATCTCCATCAACCTCTCCCTCCTACTTGCTGGATCAAGGCATGGGAGACGTCTCCGTTCCGTACGTGTGTTGAACGCGGAGGTGCCGTCCGTTCGGCGCTAGGATCATCGGTGATTTGAATCACGACGAGTACGACTCCATCAACCCCGTTCTCTTGAACGCTTCCGCTTAGCGATCTACAAGGGTATGTAGATGCACTCTCCCTCCCCTCGTTGCTAGTCTCTCCATAGATAGATCTTGGTGATACGTATGAAAATTTTGAATTTCTGCTACGTTCCCCAACAGTGGCATCATGAGCTAGGTCTATGCGTAGTTTCTATGCACGAGTAGAACACAAAGTAGTTGTGGGCGTTGATTTTGTTCAATATGCTTGCCGTTACTAGTCTTATCTTGATTCGGCGGTATCGTGGGATGAAGCGGCCCGGACTGACCTTACACGTACTCTTACGTGAGACAGGTTCCACCGACTGACATGCACTAGTTGCATAAGGTGGCTAGCGGGTGTCTGTCTCTCCTACTTTAGTCGGATCGGATTCGATGAAAAGGGTCCTTATGAAGGGTAAATAGCAATTGGCATATCACGTTGTGGTTTTGCGTAGGTAAGAAACGTTCTTGCTAGAAACCCATAGCAGCCACGTAAAACATGCAAACAACAATTAGAGGACGTCTAACTTGTTTTTGCAGGGTATGCTATGTGATGTGATATGGCCAAAAGGATGTGATGAATGATATATGTAATGTATGAGATTGATCATGTTCTTGTAATAGATGATCATGGAGCCCCAAGATGGAGATCAAAGGAGCTACATGACATTGGCCATATCATGTCACTATTTGATTGCATGTGATGTTTATCATGTTTATACATCTTATTTGCTTAGAACGACGGTAGTAAATAAGATGATCCCTCATTAAAATTTCAAGAAGTGTTCTCCCCTAACTGTGCACCGTTGCTACAGTTCGTCGTTTCGAAGCACCACGTGATGATCGGGTGTGATAGATCCTTACGTTCACATACAACGGGTGTAAGACAGTTTTACACATGCAAAAACACTTAGGGTTAACTTGACGAGCCTAGCATGTGCATAGACATGGCCTCGGAACACAGAAGACCGAAAGGTCGAGCATGAGTCGTATGGTAGATACGATCAACATGAAGATGTTCATCGACGTTGACTAGTCCGTCTCACGTGATGATCGGACACGGCCTAGTTCACTCGGATCATGTAATCACTTAGATGACTAGAGGGATGTCTATCTAAGTGGGAGTTCATAAGATGAACTTAATTATCCTGAACATAGTCAAAAAGGATTTTGCAAATTATGTCGTAGCTCGCGTTTCAGTTCTACTGTTTAGATATGTTCCTAGAGAAAAAATTAGTTGAAAGTTGATAGTAGCAATTATGCGGACTAGGTCCGTAAACTGAGGATTGTCCTCATTGCTTCATAGAAGGCTTATGTCCTTAATGCACCGCTCAGTGTGCTGAACCTCGAACGTTGTCTGTGGATGTTGCGAACATCTGACATACACATTTTGATAACTACATGATAGTTCAGTTAAACGGTTTAGAGTTGAGGCACCAAAGACGTTTTGAAACGTCACGAAACATATGAGATGTTTTGAGGGCTGAAATTGGAATTTCAGGCTCGTGCCCACGTCAAGAGGTATAAGACCTCCGACGATTTTCTTAACCTGCAAACTAAGGAGAAAAGCTCAATTGTTGAGCTTGTGCTCGGATTGTCTGAGTACAACAATCATTTGAATCAAGTGGGAGTTGATCTTCCAGATAAGATAGTGATGTTTCTCCGAAGTCATTACCACCAAGCTGCTAGAGCTTCGTGATGAACTATAATATATCAGGGACATATATGATGATCCTTGAGTTGTTCGTGATGTATGACACCGCGAAAGTAGAAATCAAGAAGGAGCATCAATTGTTGATGGTTAGTGAAACCACTAGTTTCAAGAAGGGCAAGGGCAAGAAGGGATACTTCATGAAACGGCAATTCAGCTGCTGCTCTAGTGAAGAAACCCAAGGTTGAACCCAAACCCGAGACTAAGTGCTTCTGTAATAAAGGGAACAGCCACTGGAGCAGAATTACCCTAGATACTTGGTAGATTAGAAGGCTGGCAAGGTCGATAGAAGTATATTGGATATACATTGTGTTCATGTGTACTTTACTAGTACTCCTAGTAGCACCAGGGTATTAGATACCGGTTCGGTTGCTAAGTGTTAGTAACTCGAAATAAAAGCTACGGAATAAACGGAGACTAGCTAAAGGTGAGCTAATGATATGTGTTGGAAGTGTTTCCAATGTTGATATGATCAAGCGTCGCACGCTCCCTCTACCATCGAGATTGGTGTTTGCGTTGAGCATAGACATGATTGGATTATGTCTATCGCAATACGGTTATTCACTTAAGGAGAATAATGGTTACTCTGTTTATTTGAATAATACCTTCAATGGTCTTGCACCTAAAATGAATGGTTTATTGAATCTCGATCGTAGTGATACACATGTTCATGCCAAAAGATAGTAATGATAGTACCACCTACTTGTGGCACTGCCACGTAAGTCATATCGGTATAAAATGCATGAAGAAGCTCCATGTTGATGGATCTTTGGGCTCACTCGTTTTTGAAAAGTTTGAGACATGCGAACCATGTCTATTGGTGTATATGCATGAAGAAACTCCATGCAAATGGACCGTTTGGACTCACTTGATTTTGAATCACTTGAGACATGCAAATCATACCACATGGGCAAGATGACTGAAAGCCTCGGTTTCAGTAAAATGGAACTAGAAAGCAAATTGCTGGAAGTAATACATTTTGATGTGTGCGGTCCAATGAGTGCTGAGGCATGTAGTGGATATCGTTATGTTCTTCACAGATGATTTGAGTAGATGTTGAGTATATTTACTTGATGAATCACGAGTCTGAATTATTGAAAGGTTCAAGTAATTTCAGTGTGAAGTTGGAAGATCGTCGTGATAAGAGGATAAAAATATCTATGATATGATCATAGAGATGAATATCTGAATTACGAGTTTGGCACAGAATTAAGACATTGTGGAAATTGTTTCACAACTGATACAGCCTGGAACACCATAGTGTGATGGTGTGTCCGAACATCATAACTGCACCCTATTGGATATGATGCATACCATGATGTCTCTTATCAAATTACCACAATGGTTTATGGGTTAGGCATTAGAGACAACCACATTCACTTTAAATAGGGCACCACGTAATTCCGATGAGGTGACACCATATGAACTATGGTTTAGAGAAACCTAAGCTGTCATTTCTTAAAAGTTTGGGGCTGCGACGCTTATGTGAAAAAGTTTCAGGCTGATAAGCTCGAACCCAAAGCGGATAAAATGCATCTTCATAGGACACCCAAAACAGTTGGGTATACCTCCTGTCTCAGATCCGAAAGCAATAAGGGATTGTTTCTAGAAGCGGGTCCTTTCTCGAGGAAAAGTTTCTCTCGAAAGAATTGAGTGGGAGGACGGTGGAGACTTGATGAGGTTATTGAACCGTCTCTTCAGCTAGTGTGTGGCAGGGCACAGGAAGTTGTTCCTGTGGCACCTACACCAATTGAAGTGGAAGCTTATGATAGTGATCATGAAACTTCAGATCAAGTCACTCCCAAACCTCGTAGGATGACAAGGATGCGTACTACTTCAGAGTGGTACGTAATCCTGTCTTGGAAGTCATGTTGCTAGACAACAATGAACCTACGAGCTATGGAGAAGCGATGGTGGGCCTGGATTCCGATAAATGGCTCGAGGCCATAAAATCCGAGAGAGGATCCATGTATGAAAACAAAGTGTAGACTTTGGGAATACTACTTGATGGTCTTAAGGATGTTAGGTACAGATGGATTTTAGAAGGAAGACGGACGATGATGGTAAATGTCACCATTAAGAAAGCTCGACTTGTTGTTAAGATGTTTCCCGACAAGTTCAAAGAGTTGACTACGATGAGACTTTCTCACTCGTAGCGATGCTAAGAGTCTGTTGGAATTATATTAGCAATTACTGCATTATTTATGAAATCTTGTAGATAGGATGTCAAAACATTGTTTCCTCGACGGTTTTTGAGGAAAGGTTGTATGTGATACAAACCGAAAGGTTTTGTCAATCCTAAAAGATGCTGATAGGTATGCAAAGCTCTAGCAATCCTTCCAAGGACTGGAGTAAG
Source organism: Triticum urartu (assembly GCF_056163025.1). Classification (NCBI taxonomy): domain Eukaryota; kingdom Viridiplantae; phylum Streptophyta; class Magnoliopsida; order Poales; family Poaceae; genus Triticum; species Triticum urartu. Next base: position 47,448,726 of record NC_141874.1, on the reverse strand, counting down.
CATCTCGAGTTGGAATGTATGCTTTGATGATGATCAAAGATTTTGGGTGTATACAAAGTTTATGAGAAACTTGTATTTCCAAAGAAGTGAGTGGGAACACTATAGAATTTCTGATAAGTATATGTTGACATATTGTTGATCAGAAATGATGTAGAATTTCTAGAAAGCATGTAGGGTTATTTGGAAAGTGTTTTTCAATGGAAAACCTGGATTAAGCTATTTGAACATTGAGCATCAAGATCTACAAGGATAGATCAAAACGCTTAATGGTACTTTCAAATGAGCACATGCCTTGACGTGATCTTGAAGGTGTTCAAGATGGATCAGTCAAAGAAGGAGTTCTTGCCTGAGTTGTAAGGTATGAAGTTAAGACTTAAAGCTCGACCGCGGCAGAATAGAGAGAAAGGACGAAGGTCGTCCCCTATGCTTAAGACGTAGGCTCTACAGTATGCTATGCTGTGTACCGCACCTGAAGTGTGCCTTGCCATGAGTCAGTCAAGGGGTACAAGAGTGATCCATGAATGGATCACAGGACAGCGGTCAAATTATCCTTAGTAACTAGTGGACTAAGGAATTTTCTCGATTATGGAGGTGGTAAAAGAGTTCGTCGTAAAGAGTTACGTCGATGCAAGCTTAACACCTATCCGGATAGCTCTGAGTAGAGATACCGGATACGTATAATGGAGCAACAATTTAGAATAGCTCCAAGTAGAACAGTTATTTGGATTAGCTCCAAATAGAGCGTGATAGCTGCATCTAGGAGATGACATAGAGATTTGTAAAGCACACACGGATCTGAAAGGTTCAGACCCATTGACTAAAACCTCTCTCACAAGCAACATGATCAAACCTAAAAATCATTGAGTGTTAATCACATAGTGATGTGAACTAGACTACTGACTCTAGTAAACTATTGGGTGTTAGTCACATGGCGATGTGACCTGTGAGTGTTAATCACATGGCGATGTGAACTAGATTATTGACTCTAGTGCAAGTGGGAGACTGTTGGAAATATGCCCTAGAGGCAATAATAAATTGGTTATTATTATATTTCCTTGTTCATGATAATCGTTTATTATCCATGCTATAATTGTATTGATAGGAAACTCAGATACATGTGTGGATAAATAGACAACACCATGTCCCTAGTAAGCCTCTAGTTGACTAGCTCGTTGATCAATAGATGGTTACGGTTTCCTAACCATGGACATTGGATGTCGTTGATAACGAGATCACATCATTAGGAGAATGATGTGATGGACAAGACCCAATCCTAAGCCTAGCACAAAGATCGTGTAGTTCGTATGCTAAAGCTTTTCTAATGTCAAGTATCACTTCCTTAGACCATGAGATTGTGCAAATCCCGGATACCGTAGGAATGCTTTGGGTGTATCAAACGTCACAACGTAACTGGGTGATTATAAAGGTGCATTACAGGTATCTCCGAAAGTGTCTGTTGGGTTGGCACGAATCGAGACTGGGATTTGTCACTCCGTGTAAGCGGAGAGGTATCTCTGGGCCCACTCGGTAGGACATCATCATATGCGCAATGTGACCAAGGAGTTGATCACGGGATGATGTGTTATGGAACGAGTAAAGAGACTTGCCGATAACGAGATTGAACAAGGTATCGGTATACCGACGATCGAATCTCGGGCAAGTAACATACCGCTAGACAAAGGGAATTGTATACGGGATTGATTAAGTCCTTGACATCGTGGTTCATCCGATGAGATCATCGTGGAACATGTGGGAGCCATCATGGGTATCCAGATCCCGCTGTTGGTTATTGACCGGAGAACGTCTCGGTCATGTCTGCATGTCTCCCGAACCCGTAGGGTCTACACACTTAAGGTTCGGTGACGCTAGGGTTATAGAGATATTAGTATGCGGTAACCCGAAAGTTGTTCGGAGTCCCGGATGAGATCCCGGACGTCACGAGGAGTTCCGGAATGGTCCGGAGGTAAAGAATTATATATAGGAAGTGCTATTTCGGCCATCGGGACAAGTTTCGGGGTCACCGGTATTGTACCGGGACCACCGGAAGGGTCCCGGGGGTCCATCGGGTGGGGCCACCTGCCCCGGGGGGCCACATGGGCTGTAGGGGTTGTGCCTTGGCCTATATGGGCCAAGGGCACCAGCCCCAAGAGGCCCATGCGCCAAGAGATGGGAAAAAGGGGAGAGTCCTAAAAGGGGAAGGCACCTCCGAGGTGCCTTGGGGAGGATGGACTCCTCCCCACCCTTGGCCGCACCCTTCCTTGGAGGAAGGGGCAAGGGCTGCGCCTCCCCCTCTCCCTTGGCCCTATATATAGTGGGGAAAAAGGAGGAGCAAACCAATCTAAGGCCTGGCGCCTCCCTCTCCCTCCCGTGACACATCTTCCTCCTCCCGCAGCGCTTAGCGAAGCCCTGTTGGAATCCCGCTACTTCCACCACGCCGTCGTGCTGCTGGATCTCCATCAACCTCTCCCTCCTCCTTGATGGATCAAGGCATGGGAGACGTCTCCGTTCCGTACGTGTGTTGAACGCGGAGGTGCCGTCCGTTCGGCACTAGGATCATCGGTGATTTGAATCACGACGAGTACGACTCCATCAACACCGTTCTCTTGAACGCTTCCGCTTAGCGATCTACAAGGGTATGTAGATGCACTCTCCCTCCCCTCGTTGCTAGTCTCTCCATAGATAGATCTTGGTGATACGTAGGAAAATTTTGAATTTCTGCTACGTTCCCCAACACTCTTTCGCTTGAAGTTTCCTTGCAAAGACCCTTTCTCTTTCGTCTGACACATGCATCTTCTTGAGCTCATGGTACTACCGCGGCACGCCATGGTACTACCGCAAGTGGAGCGCATGGTACTTTCGCCCCCAGCGCGGTAGTTATTTTTTACTGCCGCCTGGGGGAGAGGTACTACCGCTTCGGTGCGGTACTCCGGCTCGAGCGGTACTACCGCGATGAGATGCGGTACTACTGTGCTAACGAGTGCGCATGGGGGTTAAGACCCGGGCAGGGGGAGTTCCAACTCCCCCATACCCATTCATCTGCTTCTCTCCCCGTCGCTTGTATCTCTCCTGCTCAAGAACGGCGCTGGAGACCCTCGCCGGATCTCCTTCTCCGGCCCCTCTCCTCAGATTCCGACCGGTGGGATCGTTCCCCACCACTTCCTCTTGCCATGGAACAAGGTTTCTCCCCAAATCCCTCTCTCTTTTGTTCGTTCTTTTGCCTCTAGGTTTTTGGGGAGATGCATGTGTTCTTGAGATTTTAGGCCAAATCTATGCAAGAGTAGGATGTAGGAGAGTAGTGTTGCGTAGAAATTATACTTGATATGTTGTCCCGTGGTAGATTTGATCAACCATAGTACCACCTCGCTTTCGCGGTTATTCTCAGATTTAAATGGTTCGGATCTGACGCCGATGCGGTACTACCGCATCTCCGGTGCGGTACTACCGCTGGTACGGTACTACCGCCCCTCAGGTGCGGTACTACCACATGAGCCGTGGTACTATAGTTCTACTAGCGCTCCGAGCCCCGGTACTACCATGCCTTCACGCGGTACTACCGCGACTAGGAGTGGTACTAAAAGTTTAGTACCGCGCGAACTGGCAGTACTACCGTTATTGTCCAATCTTCTTCTTGGCAATTACCACGTATGCTTTCTACATGTTTCCCTTGTTTTGCTGAGGTCTTTGCATTGATTATTCTCGCTTTTCGTTTGTGCTTTTTTGCTTTGTGTCTTAGGTGGTGGCTCCGGTGCTCCTGCTCGCCGTTCCAATCCCAGTCGTGACACTAGCTCCAAGCATCTGCGCAATCAAGATGAAGCTCCAGAGGGCTCCAGTGCCCCCAAGCGCAATGTCAAGTCCTCCGCCGGCAAGTACAAGGAACTTGCAAAGGGCATGGACGAGATACCACTTTCTGAGTTTATCCCTCGAAGGCAGATCAACCCATATGTGAATGCCCGTGCTATCTTCAGAGGCAATGACTTGTTTTGGACCAAGCAGCAGACTCTCATTTATCTGGATGTGATCAAGGCCAAGAAGCTGAAGGACAAGATGAAGACTCTGTTCTGCATGCAGGCAAAGGGACGGTACAGGACTCACGTTGCCTCCAAGGAGAGTTGCCGCCGCGACAAGAAGATTATGAAGGTCTTTGGCGAGGAAGTCTCTGGCGGTTCTGAGGAGATCATCACTCCAGAGGCTGAGTGGATGGCACAACAAGGCTTCAAGTGGTCTGATTCTGAGGAGGATTTTGAGGAGACCGTCCCCGCTGCTGAGTCTAACGAGGAGCATGCGAGTGATTACTCTGCTTGAGCCACCACTTGTGTGTAGGTGTCCTCTCTGCCTTTTTGGCGTCTCGATGCCAAAGGGGGAGAGAGTGTAGGATTTGCGAGTGGTTTTATCGTGTTGCTTCGTTTGCGTTTGTTCAGTTGAACCTTGTTTGCTTTGGTTTGGTTTGCGCTTGTGAGACTTATCCTTCATATGGTGTAAGACATATGCACTCTATCGTATCTTAGTGAGCTTATGATATATTGTGCTATTTATGCTGCTCGTGTTTGCTATCTTGTTTAGTGTTAGCCTTTTTATTGTGAGATATGCCTTGTCTATAAAATATAGGGGGAGTGTTGATCCTAGTATGTGTGTCATGCAGTCCATAGCACCTATCTAGATTGCACACATCTAGGGGGAGCCCGTCTATATTTTAGAGATGAAGGGTATGCTTATGCTCTATATTATTTCCCTTTGTGCAAATCATGTATTGTCATCAATCCACCAAAAAGGGGGAGATTGTAAGGGCATATTTATCCCTAGAGTGTTTTGGTGATTGATGACAATGCTTTTGCGGACTAATCATGTGCCTTGAGTTTCTCAGACATTTTATCGCTAGGCACAAGACGGTTTGGTGCCCCTCGAAGACTATTGAAGACGGCGTTTTTCTATGTTTCTTTTCGGTGGATTTGAGTCGTAGGAAAGCCGTACTATTAAGAGGGGGTCCGCTTCGGAAAGGTTCGGGTGGAATCATCACGTACACGTTTCCTTCCTCTGCACCACCTTTCCCCTTGCGCTTTGGAGCATCCTCCGTTTTTCTCATTTCTATGCAAAGAGAAGGATTCCTAAGTGTTGTTGTTCTGGGGCATGCGGTAGTACTGCTCTACGGAACGGTAGTACCGCAGACCACTGCGGTAGTACCGCAAGCCCCTACGGTAGTACCGTAGGCGCCCGCAGTAGTCCCGCTCCCACGGAGTTGTACTACTGCGGCCTCAGACCAGACTCAGCTGCTCGTGCGGCTGTAGGGGCGGACGTAATTGTTTACGTCCACGCCCTACGCGGTAGTACCGTGAGTCTTGGTTTGGCACAGCTGCATGAGCGGAAGTAGGGGCGGATGTAATCTTTTACATCCGCTCCCTGCGCGGTAGTACCGCATGCCATGTGCGGTAGTACCGTGTCGGATTTTTGCATCGATTGTTTTTCAGCGGAAGTTGGCACGGATGTATTTTTATTCATCCGCGTCCTTCCTAGGCTAGGCCAATCCTGCCTTGCGGTAGTACCGCAAGGGGGAGCGGTAGTACCGCGTCTGCAGCAGTACTGCTCTCATCCTCTGCGCTTCAGGCCTGTCCTAGTTCCTGCCGTAGCAGCGGTAGTACCGCGGTCGGTCGCGGTAGTACCGTGAGGCCTTGCGGTAGTACCGCTTGTCAGGGGCGGTAGTACCGCAGGTCGCGGCCTGGTTAAGTGGATAATGGTTGGATTTGGTTCTCCACTATATAAGAGGTGTCTTCTTCTTCTAGTTGACTACCTCTTCCAACCCTAAGCTCCATTGTTGCTCCAAGCTCCAGTTTTGCCCGATCTCTCTCCCTAGCCAATCAAACTTGTTGATTTGCTCGGGATAGGTTGAGAAGGCCCCGATCTACACTTCCACCAAGAGAAATTTGATTCCCCCTCTAATCCCTTGCGGATCTTGTTACGCTTGGGTGTTTGAGCACCCTAGACGGTTGAGGTCACTGCGGAGCCATAGTCCATTGTGGTGAAGCTTCGTGGTGTCGTTGGGAGCCTCCAATTAAGTTGTGGAGATAGCCCCAACCTTGTTTGTAAAGGTTCGGTCGCCGCCTCCAAGGGCACCAATAGTGGAATCACGGCACCTCGCATTGTGTGAGGGCGTGAGGAGAATACGGTGGCCCTAGTGGCTTCTTGGGGATCATTGTGCCTCCACACTGCTCCAACGGAGACGTACTTCCCCTCAAAAGGAAGGAACTTCGGTAACACATCCTCGTCTTCACCGGCTCCACTCTTGGTTATCTCGTGCCTTTACTTGTGCAAGCTTATTTGTGTTATATTCCTTGCTTGCTCGTGTGCTTGTTGTTGCATCATATAGGTTGCTCACCTAGTTGCATATCTAGAAAACCTACTTTGATGCAAACTTTAAATTGGTAAAGAAAAGCTAAAAATTGTTAGCTGCCTATTCACCCCCCCCACCCCCTCTAGTCAACTATATCGATCCTTTCAATAAGCTAACACGAACTCAACACAATATTGTTCAATTGTTGCTCCAGACTAATTGGCTTTTATACGGCTACTCAATTCTTAGGCGAGGGAGAGATATGTTAGTCTGTGGATCTTAATTGAATTGATTGGCATGTCAATTTTGCAGTTGTCAACTACACTCAGCAAATTTCTCCCATGAGGGTTAGATCCCGTTTTCGTTTCCAAACAAAGCTTAGCTGACTCCCTTTACATGTGCACATAAAAATGTAAAGGAATCAGCCAAGCTTAAATCGAGGGGAGAGCCGCAGGAACTAGCTTAGAAACGGCTGATGAAGAGGCACATGAATCGATCAGAGCATGGACCACAAACCTGAAAAATATGGAAGAAACATAAAAGTAACATAGTTATTAGTACAATTTGTAACATATCATATAACACAAATGCAAGATACTGAACATACTGACAAACTTTTTTTGGCTAATTCGGGTATGTCATGAACTACCAATTGGCTTTTGCTAGTCAGAACCTGATGCAAAGTAAGCCTATTATGTGAAGAACTAAAAGGTTAGCCAAGCACAAACGAAAGTGAAGTTCATCTTTAAATTGTTGAGGGGTAAAGGGACTATATGTAGATCCTTATTGTAGTTCATAATGTCTTCCCCAAAACAAACCTGAGAGATTGTTTTTAAATTCCCAAAAGAGCACAGAAATACAAAGGCACACCAAAAATGAACTCATGATGAATAAAATATACAAATTGCATAGCTCCTATCGAGGGTTGAAGGAAATGCAACATATGGATAAAACTATCATGAACCATTATGTATGGATATGAATCAGAATTGTATGGCAATATTCTTGGTTACATGATGCGGTCTGATCCTGATGTTTTGGCGGGATCAATTTTTTATAGAGGAAACCAAACCGATCAAAATATAGTGCATAATTAACACTTGTTAATACATGAAGCTAATGTGATGTTTTTCTTGTTGGATAAACAGCAACTAGTATTCACTAAGGGCCAAAGGCCATTACATATACATGTGTGGTAAAGTGCAGGAAACCCCTTATACAATGGGGAAGAACCGAAAAGGGACTATACACATCTAACACCCCCCCCCCTCAAACTCATGGTGGATCAACAACACTGAGTTTGGAGAGAATAAAATCATGATGTGCTCGAGTCTGTGCCTTCGTGAAGAAGTCCGCCAACTGTAACTCAAAGGGAACATAGTGAAGAGCAAGAATCTGATCCTGCACAGCAGCATGCACAAAGTGGGCATCCACACCAATGTGCTTGGTGAGCTCATGCTTCACCGGGTCACACGCAATACTGATAGCACCGGTACTGTCAAACAATAAGGGAGTCGAGGTAGTAGCAGACACACCAAAATCCTCAAGTAACCACCGTAACCAGATCACCTTAGCCATCAACATAGCCATGGCTCGCAACTCAGCCTTTGTACTCGAGCGAGAGATGGCAGTCTGTTTCTTTGTCTTCCAGGCAATGAGAGAGCCACCAAGAAAGACACGGTAAGCAGACAGCGAGCGTCGATCAGAGGGATCACTAGCCCATGTAGCATCAGAGTAGGCCTGGAGCTCAAGAGAGCTGGAGCGGGGAGAGAAAAGGCGATGAGAGATCGTGCCACAAAGATATCGGAGAACACGAAGGAGATGACTATAGTGGACAGAGGTGGGTGCTAAAACAAACTGACTCAGTATGTGAACAAGATAGGAGATATCGGGACGCGTAACGGCAAGGTAGACAAGGCTGCCAATGAGGTGACGATAGCGAGTGGGATTAAGAAGAGGGTCACCATCAAAGGCACGAAGCTGAAGGTTGAGCTCCATAGGAGTCACAACAGTGCGCTCATCACCAAGAGTAGCATGATCAAGAAGATCCTGAATATATTTTTCCTGGGAGATGTAGAAGCTATTAGAGGTCGAGGAGATCTCAATCCCAAGGAAATATCAAAGTGGACCAAGATCAGTCATGAGGAACTGGTCATGAAGACGGGCCTTAACAAAGGCAATGTAGTCAGAGTCGTCACCGGTGATGATCATGTCATCAACATAGAGAAGGAGAAGAGTCTGACCACGTGGAGACGTGTGAACAAACAACGCGAGGTCATGATCACTGGGCAAGAAACCAGCCGCAGCCACCACAGAGGCGAAGTGCTCGAACCAGGCACGAGGGGCCTATTTAAGACCATAGAGGGAGCGGCGAAGTCTGCAGACCATACCATCAGGAGCATAGTACACTGGTGGTGGCTGCATATAAACCTCCTCACACAACTCACCATTGAGAAAGGCGTTTTAAACGTCAAGCTGAGACACAGGCCAATGACGAACAGAAGCCATAGCAAGAAGAGTGCGGATAGTGGTCATGTGGGCCACATGAGCGAAAGTCTTGTCATAATCACGCCCCTGTTCCTACTGAAAGCCACGAGCCACAAGACGAGCTTTGTAACACTCAAGAGAACCATCGGAGCGAGTCTTAATCTTATAGACCCACTTGCACGTGATGGGACGAACACCAGAAGGAGGAGAAACCAGATCCCACGTGCCATTGCGCTCAAGAACCGCAAGCTTATCGGCCATCACAAGCTGCCATTCAGGCTGAGTCATGGCAGCCCGATAGGTGGTGTGCTCAGCAATGGCAGAAAGACCATATCAGTCAGGAGAATAGCGATCAGGTGGGGGACAAGGCCTAACGCGAAGGTTATGGACCGGTGTAGGCATGAGAGGATGGTGGGACCGGTGCTGTAGGGAGACTCGTCGGGGAAGAGGGAAGAACAGGGGCACAGAGCGAGATGTGTCGGGAAGGAGAAGGAAGGAAATATCTTCCACAGAAAAGCTCGAGGAGGAGGGAAGCGGATAGTAAGAACGAGACTCATCAAAAGTCACATCACGTGAAATGCGCAGTCGGCGACCGACAGGATCCCAACAGCGATAGCCCTTGTGCTCATCACTGTAGCCAAGGAAAACACACTCAACTGACTGAGCAGTCAACTTGGTTCACTCTCGCGGAGCAAGAAGAACATAGCACACGCATCCAAACATACGAAGAGCAGAGTAGTCAGGAGAGTGACCAGAGAGACGCTCCATAGGAATGCCACCCTTCAAGGCAGCCGATGGTTGAATGTTGATGAGGTGGGTGGATGCGGAAACGGCCTCAGCCCAAAAATGGGGTGGAAGAGAGGCGGCAATCATCATCGCCCGAGCTGTCTCAAGCAAATGGCGATGTTTGCGTTCAGCAATGCCATTCTAAGCATGGGCACCAGGGCAAGAGAATTGGGCAAGAGTACCCTGCTCTGCAATAAAACCACGCAACAGGTGAGAGATATACTCTCCAGCTGAATCAGCACGGAAGATACGGACATGAGTGGAAAATTGAGTGTGAACCATGGCAACAAAACGCTTGTATATGGGGGAACCTCGCTGCGAGATTTCATACAATAAAGCCAAGTGTAGCGAGAGAAATCATTAATAAACAGAACATAGTAGCGATGACCCCCTTTCGAGTCAAAAGGAGCAGGACCCCATACATCAGAATGAACTAAGTCAAAAGAACGCTGAGATACAGACTCACTGGTAGGATAAGGTAACTAAGTCTGTTTGCCAAGCCTACAACCATCACAGTGCAATGAAACATCACTAGAGACAGATCCTAAGACGCCTTGGTGTACTAATGAGGACAAGCGAGAGCCACAGATGTGACCAAGTCGATGATGCCACTGCTGGAAGGACGCATAAGAGCAGGCAACAAGAGCATGTGAGCTGGCATAGGTGGTAGCAGCGGAAGGAACACGAAGCCAGTCAACCTCCCAAAGGCCCTCAGACTCACGGCGCCGAGGGCCAGCGCCAACCAGAGCCTGAGTGCGACGATCCTGAACAGAACAAGAGTCGGCCTCAAGAATGACACGACAGCCAGAATCAGTAAGTTGGGCAGCGGAAAAGAGATTCATGGTAAGTCGAGGAACGTGAGAAACACTAGGAACCGAAAAAGACGAAGTGGAAAGGATGCCACGACTAGTAACAGGAAGAGGTGTGCCGTCAGCAGTGAGAACATTAAGAGGAAAATTGATAGCCCACAAGTATAGGGGATCGCAACAGTTTTTGATAAGTAAGACTGTCGAACCCAACGAGGAGCTAAAGGTAGAACAAATATTCCCTCAAGTTCTATCGACCACCGATACCACTCTACGCACGCTTGACGTTCGCTTTACCGGAAACAAGTATGAAACTAGAAGTACTTTGTAGGTGTTTTTGGATAGGTTTGCAAGAAAGTAAAGAGCACGTAAATAAAATCTAGGGGCTGTTTAGATAAAGGCACAACTAAATTAGTTTTAGTAGAGAGCTTTTGTCAACAAGAAAGTTATTTGTCCCTAGGCAATCGATAACTAGACCGGTAATCATTATTGCAATTTTATTTGAGGGAGAGGCATAAGCTAACATACTTTCTCTACTTGGATCATATGCACTTATGATTGGAACTCTAGCAAGCATCCGCAACTACTAAAGATCATTAAGGTAAAACCCAACCATAGCATTAAAGCATCAAGTCCCCTTTATCCCATACGCAAACAACCTACTTACTCGGGTATGTGCTTCTGTCACTCACGCCACCAACCATAAGCAAATCATGAATATATTGCAAACCCTATAGTGGGGATCCCTCACGCTTGCGCGACACGGAGAGCACCATAGGACAGCACCAATAATAAAACAGGCAACTCAAACCAATCTTGATCATCAAATAGCCCATAGGACAAAACAGATCTACTCAAACATCATAGGATAGCCATACATCATTGGGAAATAATATATAGCGCTGAGCACCATGTTTAAATAGAGATTACAGCGGGTAAGAGAGAGGTTACACCGCTGCATAGAGGGGGGAAGAGTTGGTGATGATGGCGGTGAAGTTGTTGGTGAAGATGACAGTGATGATGATGGCCCCGGTGGCACTCCGGCGCCACCGGAAGCGAGGGGGAGAGAGCCCCCCTCCTTCTTCTTCTTATTCTTCCTTGACCTTCTCCCTAGATGGGAGAAGGGTTTCCCCTCTGGTCCATGGTCTCCATGGCGTGGGAGGGGCGAGAGCCCCTCCGAGATTGGATTTGTCTCTCTGTCTCTCTCTGTTTCTTCGTTCTGTTCTGGCTCTGTTTCACCGTTTTGTGTATATATGGAGATCCGTAACTCCGATTGGCCTGAAACCTTCGCCGTGATTTTTTCCGAATATTAGCTTTCTTGCGGCAAAAGAAGAGCATCAACCACCTTACGGGTGGCTCACGAGGGTAGGGGCGCGCCCTAAGGGGGGGCGCCCCCCTACCTCGTGACCACCTCGGACACTGGTTCGCGTTGATTTTCCTTCCATATTTTCCAAAAATAAGCTCCATCCGTTTTTATCCCGTTTGGACTCCGTTTGACATGGATATTCTGCGAAACCAAAAACATGCAACAGACAGGGACTGGCACTGGGCACTGGATCAATATGTTAGTCCCAAAAATAATATAAAAAGTTGCCAAAAAGTATATGAAAGTTGAATAATATTGGCATGGAACAATCAAAAATTATAGATACGATGGAGACGTATCAAAAATCAAGAGGTCGAAGAGAAGATAAAGTAGAAGAATCCGAAGACATATGAAAAGAAGCTCCAGAATACAGAACCCATGAGGATGTACCTGACTGAGTAGTCTCCGACGGGGGCGGAGTGGTGGCGGTAGTCATAGTGGCAACAGAACCCGTCGAGGGAGAACCAGAGGAAGCCAACATGCGCTTGATCCGCACAATACCTGGTCAGTAAGCGATGAAGTCGAGGAAGACACACGAGTCCCAGTAGAAGAAGAGCGCTTCAGGTCTTTCCGCTTCTTGTGACAATCAGACTCTAGGTGACCTGGCATGTTGCAGTAACCACAGAAGGTATGCGAGCGCGGCCGACCCTCTCCTGACGAAGCCCCCCTGGAGGTGTGGGCAGGAGCGGTGGAGTGGTGAGGCGAGTAGATGACACAGGAGCTCGGGCAGCAAGAACAGTGGGAACCACAAGCATACCAGCAGAACGAAGGCGTGTCTCCTCAGCATGAAGCTCAGCAAGCACCTCTGAAAAAGGAACACGACCACGAGCAAGAAGGTGAGCACGCCAAGGCTCAAACTCTGGATGAAGGCGAGATAAGAACCCATGGAGGTGATGAAACTCCAAGTCTGACCGCACAGTCTGGCAACAACGGCAAGTACCACATACAACTATCCTGAGAGAGTCAAACTGATGCCAGATAGCAAAGCTCTATGAGTAGAACTCATCAATAGAAGAGTCACCCTGCTGAAGAGCGTGCTCCTGACGCACCACAAATAAGTAGAGAGCATCACCCGATGGCTGATATCACTGACAAAGATAGGACCACATCGCAGCAACAGTACCAAGACCCATGAACTCAGACGCAAACTGAGGTAAGACACTCATAGTGAGAACAGCAGTAGCTCGAGCATCATCATTGCACCACTGGGTGTAAGCAGACAGATCATCCCGGTAAGCAGAAAGAGCATCTGAGTAGGCGGATAGTTGCTTATCATAAGCATCAACTGCGGCATCATCAAGGGCCTTGGTTGTATCCCGATCAGCCTGAGAAGCATCAGCAGCAAGGACAGGCGGCATTGGTGGGATAGGAGCAACAGGGCAAGGCGGACAGGGAACCTCGCCAGAGAGAACACCCCACAGGAGAAGACCGCGCATGTGGATGCGCATGAAACCCACAAACTCAGCATAGTTGGTGCCATCAAAGATCAGCGAGCACCGAGGAACAACCACATAGCCTGACAAAAGCATGACGAGCTCAAAAAAAATTGAGGTCAACTACGCTAGGTCAACCAGCCCGAGCCCTAGCCAGAGAGGCAGAGCGCAAGCCCGAGCGAGAGCAAGAGCGCTCGAGCAAGGGCCGGCCGATCACGGGACGAGAAGTCCCCGGCCGGATCCGAGGGGAGGAAGCCTAGGCGGAGCAAGGAGCGGCGATGGCCGGCCGGCAGGAGGCGGCGGCGACCGGTCCTAGCCTGGTGGCGGGCGGGACGGGGCAGGCCGGCGGGAAGCGGCGGCTGTCCAGAAGGAGGTGGCAGTTGTCGGGCCAAGCCTGGCTTCGGGCGGGACAGGGCAGGCCGGCAGGAAGCAACGGCGGTCCGGCAGGAGGCGGCGGTGACCGGTCCTAGCCTGGCGGCGGGCAGGACGGGGCAGGCCGGCAGGAAGCGGCGGCTGTCTAGAAGGAGGCGGCGGCTGTCGTGCCAATCCTGGCTTCGGGCGGGACGGGGCAGCCGGTAGGAAGCAACGGCGGTCCGGCAGGAGGCGGCGGCTGCTGGGCCCAGCCTGGCTGCTGGCGGGATGAGGCGGCGGCAACCGGGTCAGGGCGGCCAGATCCGCGACGAGGGGCGGCCGGCCAGGCAAGAGACGGCGGTGACGGGGCCGGGGCAGCCAGATCCGCGTCGGGAAGAGCAGGATGCAGCCGGATCCGCGTCGGGAAGGGCAAGATGGGATGAATCGGGAGAGAAGCTAGCACGGAGTTGTAGCGTGTGCGGGAGAGAGGGGAACCTAACATCTGATACCATGTTGGATAAACAGCAACTAGTATTCACTGAGGGCAAAAGGCCATTACATATAGATGTGTGGTAAAGAGCACGAAACCCCTTATACAATGGGGAAGAACCGAAAAGGGACTATACACATCTAACATTTCTCATGCTACTCCTCTAATCTCAAGAGATGGCTGGAGCAGAGCTGAAGCGGCTGGACACTCAAGGCCGGCCGGAAACAGGTGATAAAAGAGTCCGCCAAAAGAGCGGCTTGTTTAATGGTACCGTGTCCTACATAAAACCAATCAAGAGGACATTAGCACACATCAGTGCATCCCCAGTTTGCACTGACACTGAAATTAAGCATTGGGGTCGGAGCTCACGGGCATGGCACTGTCAGAGTTGTCATGGACGCTCCTGTGTGAAGTAAATGACATTGACATGGCCTGGCATGGTTATAATAGAATCTGTGCAATGGCGACACCTTCCTTTGCTTCTCCCTCCGTGCAAGCGCGCAGTCCACACGACCCAACCATGGAGGGAGGCACGCCTCCCAGTCCCAGCCAAACATACACAAGATCACCCTAAAAACAGGAACCGTTCTAGAACAAAAAGTGGTTGCAGTAAGAGCTGGGAAGCAAGCAAAGGAGGATGGAGGAGGCCTCCATACCTCGGTGAAGAGCTGCAATGCAAGCAAGCTAACATATGCGTGCATGCATGCGTGCTGGAGCTGCTCAGCCACAGCACCTGCCACTTTGCTCAATGTCCATGTTGATCCGATCCCCCAGTACGAGAAGGACCACGCCAAGGATTCCATGAAGCTACTCCAAACATGAATCGTGGTGAAGTGGGGAACATGAAGAAACTGAGAGGAGAAGATCACCTGGGCTTGGGACACACTAGGTCGGCCAGCCCTCTCCCCATCGCAAACCCCGCCTCAAAAACGGCAGCCTCCACCTCTTCTTTTCTGCCTTAACCTTCCTCTTCAAGGACGCTGGCCTGGCATTCTTCCGCTGCGCAGAGGCAGATGGCGGCGCTCTCGTCTCATGCGTCAAGGGTGGAGGAGCCGGAGTTGTGGCGGCGCGATGATTTGGGTGGGAAGAAGATTGGTGGAGCAAGGGGACAAGTGTCTCTCTGTGTAATCTGTCACGCCCCGATAGCGAGATTTGAGAGAGGGGAGGGGATCAGGGTGAGAGGAGAAGGACGAGGGTAGGTGAGAGCAAGCATGAGAGAGGAGTCGACATGAAGGAATGATTCATTTGATTCCTGATGCCCTCATCGTCCATACAAACGCATACAAGTAAGCCGCTCAACAGCTGGCACACACACACACACCTACTCCTGACCCTGCGCTCGGCTCGGCCCGCTAACCAGGTCGTGCGGTTGCAGATTCAGAGTCTGAACCTGCATTTTCTTCAGTCCGCTGCTGATCGATCAGCAGGCGTGACATTTGCCCGCTCGAGAAGCGGCTTCTTCTTCTTCCGAGAGCTACGCGTCGGGGTAGCGTTGTCGCAGGATGGTGTAGTCTTCCCATGTAGCAGCTGAGGGCAACATGGAGCTCCATTGCACTTGCACTTGCACTTGCACCACAGGAGTGTTCCCCTTCTTCATCATGCGGCAGTCCAGGATGGCCACCGGAGCACGGTCGTCGAAGGTGAGGTCCGGGATCTTGGGAAGCTCGGTGAAGGCCGGGTGTAGTCAGGGACGAACGGCTTGAGCTGGGAGACATGGAAGGCCGGATGAATGCGGCTGTCCGGGGGCAATTGCAGGCGGTACACCAGGTTGCCGACACGCTCCAGCACGGTGAACGGGCCGAAGAACTTGAACGCCAGCTTCTTGCACGGGCGGTTGGCGACGGAGGATTGCACGTATGGTTGCAGCTTGAGGAGAACTTGCTCGCCCACATCGAAGGCGCGTTCGGCGCGATGACGATCGGCCTGCTTCTTGAAGCGAGCTTGGGTGTGTTCGAGCTAGGAGCGAAGTAGCGCGGTGTGGGTCGCCCAATCGATCTCGTCAGGGGGTGCATCCACGGGAATGGTGGTGCTAGCCGTCGGCAGGCCCCCCAAATTGGGTTCTCGCCCGTACAGAGCCTTGAAGGGAGAGCCATTGAGCGAGGCGTGGTGGGATGAATTGTACCAGAATTCAGCCGCTGAGAGCCACCAGCGCCATTGCTTGGGCACGTCGTGGACCGCGCATTAGAGGTACATCTCCAAGCACTGGTTCACGCACTCCGTCTGGCCATCGGTCTGAGGGTGGTACGTCGTGGAGTACAGTAGCTTGGTGCCCGCAGCGGCGAGAATTTCTCGCCACATCGCGCTGGTGAACACCTTGTCGCGGTCGAAGACGATGGAGTGCGGCACACCATGGAGCTTGATGATATTGTCCCAGAAGGCGCGGGTGACTTGGACAACGGTGAAGGGGTGCCGGAGAGGAACAAAATGCGCGTACTTGGTGAGGCGATCCACGACCACCATGATCACGTCGTGGCCGTCAGACTTGGGCAGCCCCTCGACAAAATCCATGGTGATGTCGTGCCATGGTTCTTGCGGGATTGGAAGCGGTTGAAGCTTGCCCGCAGGATGGTTTGCTCGTGCTTGGCACGCTGGCAGATGCCGCATTGCTTAACGAACTCCTCGACGGCGCACTTCAAGCTGGTCCAGGCGAAGAGCTTGCGGGCGCGCTGGTATGTGGCGGTGGTGCCAGAGTGTCCTCCCACCGTGTTGTGGTGTAACGCGGCGATCATCTTGGCTTGGAGCACAGTATTGGCGCCGATCCAGAGCCGCCCGCGCTGGTGGATCACCCCTTGTTGCAGAATGCGGCCCTGGTCGTTGGTGTCGCAGAGAGCCAGCTTGGCGAGCAGTTCCTGGGCATCCGCGACCGTCTCGTAAGAGTTTGCCACCTCCTGTAGCCACTGGGGCTAGCACACCGAGAGCGCGTCGAGGGCCAATAAGTGCCCCACCCGGGAGAGCGCGTCGGCCGCGCTGTTGTCCGTGCCCTTCTTGTAGCGGAACATGAACTGTAGCCCCACCATCTTGGACATTGCCTTTGAAAGCACAAGTGCTCCCTGGGTGATTTTGATAATTAATGACAACATATCTCTTGTTGGACTAATACTTTTACCTAGTATGTTTCAGACAAGTTCAACAAATTAAGTGGCATGGACTAAAGGATGTGGAACCCCTTCAAGATGCTAAGGACAAAGGATTAGCTCAAGCTTCAAGATCAAGACTCTACATTTTCTATTTTAGTGATCCAAGATCACATTGAGTCTATAGGAAAAGCCAATACTATCAAGGAGGGATGAGGTGTTGCTTAATGAGGCTCTTGCTCAAAATGCTTAGTGATATGCTCCAAAACCCTCAACTACCTTCCCACTTCCACATATGACCTAAACCAAAAGTCAAACTCGGCCCCACCGATTCTTTCTATCCGGCGCCACCGAGTTCAGATGCCATAGCCACTGCCACAAACCCTAGGCAAATCGGTCTCACCGAAAGGGATCTTGGTCTCACCGAGATGGGATTGTAATCTCTCTGTGTATGTCCATTACCAGAATCGGTCTCACCGAGATTGAGCAATCGGTACTACCGAGATTACAATGCAAACTTTCTGGTTAGCTTATTACCAAAATCGGTCCCATCGAGTTTGTGTAATCGGTCTCACCAAGTTTGCCTGACCAACTCTCTGGTTAGCTTATTACCAAAATCGGTCCCACCGAGTTTGTGTAATCGGTCACACCGAGATTACATTATGCCCTAACCCTAACCATATCGGTCCTACCGAGTTGCATCTCAGTCCCACCGAAAATCCTAACGGTCACTAGGTTTGCTAAATCGGTCCGACCGAGTTTCTCAATTCGGTCTCACCGAGATTGGTAAATTGTGTGTAACGGTTAGTTTTTGTGTGGAGGCTATATATACCCCTCCACCCACTCTTCATTCGTGGAGAGAGCCATCAGAACATACCTACACTTCCAATACACATTTTCTGAGAGAGAACCACCTACTCATGTGTTGAGGCCAAGATATTCCATTCCCACCATATGAATCTTGATCTCTAGCCTTCCCCAAGTTGCTTTCCACTCAAATCTTCTTTCCACCAAATCCATATCTTGTGAGAGAGAGTTGAGTGTTGGGGAGACTATCATTTGAAGCACAAGAGCAAGGAGTTCATCACCAACACACCATTTGTTACTTCTTGGAGAGTGGTGTCTCCTAGAATGTCTAGGTGTCACTTGGGAGCCTCCGACAAGATTGTGGATTTGAACCAAGGAGTTTGTAAGGGCAAGGAGATCGCCTACTTCGTGAAGATCTACCGCTAGTGAGGCAAGTCCTTCGTGGGCGATGGCCATGATGGAATAGACAAGGTTGCTTCTTCGTGGACCCTTTGTGGGTGGAGCCCTCCGTGGACTCACGCAACCGTTACCCTTCGTGGGTTGAAGTCTCCATCAACGTGGATGTACGATAGCACCACCTATCGGAACCACGACAAAAACATCCGAGTCTCCAATTGCGTTTGAATTTTCCAAACCCTTCCCCTTACATTCTTGCAAGTTGCATGCTTTACTTTCCGAGAAAGTCCACTTCGGGTACTTGTCAATTCCTTGGTAGATCTCTTGTGTCTTGGTCTTCCAAGAAACAAAACTCGGTATCCTTATCCACCGCCGAAGCGGAATACATTGCCGCTGGTTCATGTTGTGCTCAGTTACTTTGGATGACCCAAACTCTTAAAGATTATGGGATATATGTGAAACATGTTCCATTACTTTGTGACAATGAAAGTGCTATCA
Source organism: Triticum urartu (assembly GCF_056163025.1). Taxonomy (NCBI): domain Eukaryota; kingdom Viridiplantae; phylum Streptophyta; class Magnoliopsida; order Poales; family Poaceae; genus Triticum; species Triticum urartu. Next base: position 47,429,910 of record NC_141874.1, on the reverse strand, counting down.
AGATTGCTCACAATCCCGTGCAACACTCTCGAACTAAGCATATTGAAGTTCGTCATCATTTCATTCGAGATCACGTTGCTAAGGGTGACATAAACCTTAAGCATGTTTGCACCAATAAGCAATTAGCGGATATATTCACTAAACCACTTGATTAGAAAGTGTTTTGCAGGTTAAGAGGTGAATTGAACATCATTGATGCTTCAAACTTGGAGTAGGAACTCCATTGGATACATGCAAGACTTGAGCTTACGACTAATCACTTGATATTTCTCCTATGATGATTATCTTATGTCTTGAAAATTTGCATCTTGCATGTTATCTAACCCTTGTAGGTACTTGGATGAATCTAATTCTATGAGATTGCAACTCACTCACATCTTGAGCAATCTCTACATCACCAAGTCTCTACACAATGGTGGTTGATGACAAGGAAGCACGAAACCTTTCAAACATATCCTTTGACAAATTCTATGTTGAGTTTCATGATTATCATGTTGGATACACAAGTGCTCTTCCTTGCGAAAACTAACCCATGTAGGTAGATGAACTCAAAATCCAAAGGGTGCTCCCAACTCTTGATGGGCTACATCAACCTTGAGCAACCCACACAAGTTCAACTACATGATCAAGATCAACACCGCCACCCAAGGTATGTTATTCCATCTTAGAGTAGCTTTACTCCAAGTCATGAGTCAAAGCAACTCGACAAGATGTGAATACATCAAGATACTTAAACGAAAAATGCTAACCCCATTTTGAGCTTAAACGATGAGTACGACCTATGATCAAGTGATCTCACTTGACTCCTAAGTCAATGTACTCTAACATAGGTGACTTTGTCACCGCCCAACTCTAGATGAAGTTCTCTTGTGTTCTTTTCTGTGTTCTTGCATTTGTCTCATGCATATTTGTTTCCCCTTTCAAAAAAAACAAAAAAAAAACTTCATCTAGATCTTTTAGTTTCTTTTCTTTGCTTTTTGTTCTGCATTTTCTGCATCCAATTCATTGCAAATCTTTGTGAGATCTTATTTGTCTAGTGAGCTGAGGTGACAAGTGTTTTTCTCTGTGATGAACTCGGTTCCACCGGTTTCATGTCTCCGGTCTAGCCGAAGATTTTCGGAGCAACCGAAGCATACAACTCGGTGACACCGATTTCACAACAGGAAAAACATTTTGCCATTTATTCCTGCTTTATTCTTGATCCAGCTCCACTCAATGAATCTTGTCCTCTGCAAGCATCACATTTACCTTAATGCTTTGTACTGTGATTCAAGGACCGAACCCATTCACAACAAATTCCAGAAGACCCTTCTTGGAAATTGATGTCAAAAGGGGAGAGAGAGATCACATCAAAGCTTAATCATATCTCTAGGGGGAGAGATCTCTAGGGGGAGGGAATACTCCAGGAAAGAGTAATCTTCAAGGATCCCAGATGCTTGATGTTCAAGAGGATAGATGCCACATGTCTTCTTGGGGGAAAGACATGTTCATATGTGCTTATTTGCATTAGCTCTGTTCATTTGTTTCTTTGAGCTTTGATTTTCTATTCCCTATCTTCTCCCAGTATCCCATGCTAGATTCAGGGGGAGCAAGACATCCAAGGGAAAGAAAATTATCAAATTCATTGCATATCTTTCTCTTTGGGGACATGTCAATATATATCGGGGTACTCTGTACTCACTACATGTCATCCCAGTCTTGGTACTCTTGTGGTTTCTTTTGTTTGCTCTAGCTAGTAGGTGCATCTGTGTTATCTAACCTTGTTTACGCAGGTTCATCCCATCCTAGCCAACTCAAGACCACAAGGTAAGTATATGCATCATAGTCATGTGTATGAGAAATTCTTGCTGATGTACATACTGTTTGCAAGAAGGACTCATAGGCATGAAGGTACATTTCCCATATTCACATCCTTTGCTCTGATGCATATAGCCAAGATACATGTAACACATTGCCTACTCTGTCATGGTTATGCTCTCACATGCTTCTATATTCCATATTCACATGATTGCATACATGTAGGGGGAGCCTATGCTTGTTACATGTCTTTCGAAAGCTTCACTTGCTATTCTCTTTATCTTTATCTAAAGCTTTGATGTGTGTTGCCATCAATTACCAAAAAGGAGGAGATTGAAAGCACAAGTGCTCCCTGGGTGATTTTGATAATTAATGACAACATATCTCTTGTTGGACTAATACTTTTACCTAGTATGTTTCAGACAAGTTCAACAAATTAAGTGGCATGGACTAAAAGATGTGGAACCCCTTCAAGATGCTAAGTACAAAGGATTAGCTCAAGCTTCAAGATCAAGACTCTACATTTTATATTTTAGTGATCCAAGATCACATTGAGTCTATAGGAAAAGCCAATACTCTCAAGGAGGGATGAGGTGTTGCTTAATGAGGCTCTTGCTCAAAATGCTTAGTGATATGCTCCAAAACCCTCAACTACCTTCCCACATCCACATATGACCTAAACCAAAAGTCAAACTCGGCCCCACCGATTCTTTCTATCCGGCGCCACCGAGTTCAGATGTCATAGCCACTGCCACAAACCCTAGGCAAATCGGTTTCACCGATAGGGATCTTGGTCTCACCGAGATGGGATTGTAATCTCTCTGTGTATGTCCATTACCAGAATCGGTCTCACCGAGATTGAGCAATCGGTACTACCGAGATTACAATGCAAACTTTTTGGTTAGCTTATTACCAAAATCGGTCCCATCGAGTTTGTGTAATCGGTCTCACCAAGTTTGCCTGACCAACTCTCTGGTTAGCTTATTACCAAAATCGGTCCCACCGAGTTTGTGTAATCGGTCACACCGAGATTACATTATGCCCTAACCCTAACCATATCGGTCCTACCGAGTTGCATCTCAGTCCCACCGAAAATCCTAACGGTCACTAGGTTTGCTAAATCGGTCCGACCGAGTTTCTCAATTCGGTCTCACCGAGATTGGTAAATTGTGTGTAACGGTTAGTTTTTGTGTGGAGGCTATATATACCCCTCCACCCACTCTTCATTCATGGAGAGAGCCATCAGAACATACCTACACTTCCAATACACATTTTTTGAGAGAGAACCACCTACTCATGTGTTGAGGCCAAGATATTCCATTCCCACCATATGAATATTGATCTGTAGCCTTCCCCAAGTTGCTTTCCACTCAAATCTTCTTTCCACAAAATCCATATCTTGTGAGAGAGAGTTGAGTGTTGGGGAGACTATCATTTGAAGCACAAGAGCAAGGAGTTCATCACCAACACACCATTTGTTATTCTTGGAGAGTGGTGTCTCCTAGATTGGCTAGGTGTCACTTGGGAGCCTCCGACAATATTGTGGAGTTGAACCAAGGAGTTTGTAAGGGCAAGGAGATTGCCTACTTCGTGAAGATCTACCGCTAGTGAGGCAAGTCCTTCGTGGGCGATGGCCATGATGGAATAGACAAGGTTGCTTCTTCGTGGACCCTTCGTGGGTGGAGCCCTCCGTAGACTCGCGCAACCGTTACCCTTCGTGGGTTGAAGTCTCCATCAACGTGGATGTACGATAGCACCACCTATCGGAACCACGACAAAAACATCCGAGTCTCCAATTGCGTTTGAATTTTCCAAACCCTTCCCCTTACATTCTTGCAAGTTGCATGCTTTAATTTCCGCTGCTCATATACTCTTTGCATGCTTGCTTGATATGTATTGTGTTTGTTAAACTTGTGCCAAAACTCCACTTCAACTTAAAGAAATTAAAAACTTCAACTTTTGGTACTTAGTGTCTAATCACCCCCCCCCCCCCCCCCCGCTCTAGACACCTCTTCTCGATCCTTTCAGCCTTGCGCTGCAGATCCGTGACTAGCTGTTGATCGCCCAAGGATCACATGCTCTTGTGGCCGGTGACAATCTCGAATGGTGCATGCTGGAGATACGGGCGCCACTTGTCGATCGCCATCATCATGGTGAGGAATTCCTTCTCGTACGCCGAGAGCTTCTGACTCCGCACGCCCAACGCCTTGCTCAGTGTCAGGACCCCGATTCCAAGTCACATCGACCCAGCCGGTAACACCTCATATCACTTTGCGGCCTCACGCACGGTAACCCCACGGGTGTCGCCTTACCATGGCCCGTGACCGTTTGCGCATTTTGGCTCACGTATATGACAGTGTCGCTAGCATCCATATGACAGAGAACCCGGGCCGACATGGCTAGTCGTGAACCCAAAGCGGCACTAACCCATGGGGACAGGCATACATGAATCACATCGAGCATGTCGGTCATCAACGTGTGAATCCGGGTTGTAGCACTGGGCTAACAGGACTCCGGTTACCCGGGCTGTAGCAGGCTAGGCAGGACTCCGGATGTCACTGCGTGACATTTCCCCAAAGGGACAGACATCGGGACGAAGTGAATCACATGCCGGCCAGTCAAGTGTCCAAAGCAGTAGTGCTGGGCTAGCAGGACTCTGGTGAACCGGGCTGTAGCGGACTACTATCGCTCAGGAAGCACTAGACTACATTTCCCCATATGAGAGGCTTCCAAGGATAAACAACTAGATTGTCGGATCCCACTCATACCAAGCATTTCAATCATACACACAATATGCCCAATATGAGTACATGCAACATGGCATCACAACAAAACTCTACAACTCAAAGTATTTTATTTAAAAGGCTCTGAGGAGCCATACATAACATATTCATACAGATAGGGGTCACACGACCCGACACTCAAGTCATACAATCATACAAGCACATGCGGAAGCAACTTAGTCTGAGTACAGACACTAGAAAGAAAGAAGGCTTGACGAAGCCTTTCTATCTACATCAGCCCTTCACAAGTCTTGGACCACCACCTGGGTGGCTAGTCACTCATCAACATCGAGGTCTACATAGAACCCATCGGAGGGGGCGGTGTTGTCGTCTGAAAACATTAATTAAAGCAACATGAGTACGGAGGTACTCAGCAAGTCTTACAACAGAATCCTACTATACATGCACATTCTCAAGAAGGTAGTGGAGTAATTGCAGCAAGCCAGCTTTGACTCATGGCTAAGCTATCCTACGATAGACACAACTTGTAAAGCATTTGTCGCACACGAGTCCGCTATTCACCAACACAATACTCCACCGTGGATCCTCTCTCGTCATCCTACGAGAGGGCCATCCGCGGTACTCACACTTATCTTGAGGCTTTTAGTAGTATCCATTTACTTGTCTATGAACTGCATAGGTGAACAAGTAGTCCTTTACCGCGGATGCGGCTATTCGAATAGTTTTATACCCTGCAGGGTGTACTTCTTCACACACGCTCTCACCACTTATTGCCGCTACACGACGTGTACTCGGCAACCTTCAAGCGGAAGCCTAGCGAGGGTGTCGGCCACGACCTGACTAAACACACGAGTCCCTAGTCCAGGTTTATTGCCTATTCGGGTTCCATCCGCAGGGAGTCCGGCCGAGGTTTCCACTAACGGCCCCGAATGATGTGTGCAGGGTTCCCGAGACACCAAACGGGCAAATCGGCACACCGTGCCACGTGCCTACCGCAACACAACCCACCCCTATGGTCAGCGCTGCGTGCGGCCCCCAGCATACTACAAACACCAGAAACTACTTGCAACTCCTGGACAGAGGACAAGAGTGGTTAATAAGCCGAGAGGTTCCATTGGTTTCGGGCCCAATGCGTGGTAGTAGCTGAATCTTAAATCACACACACAAATCTTAGTTCTTAAGGACGGCCTCAATGAAACAACCCACCATGTACTCCTACATGGCCTCTCATCGATACCTTTACCAAATCATGTTCAACACTTTCACTCTCATCACCGACACAACCTTTCACTCTAGTTCATCATCCCGATGAGCCAGACCTGACACAACTCTAAGCATAGCAAGCATAGCATGGTAGGAAACACACATATGGCTCAATCAACTCCTACACATGCTAGTGGGTTTAATCTAGTTACAGTGGCAATGACAGGTCATGCAAAGGAAGTGGGTTCAACTACCGCAACACACAGCAGTTTGAATCGCGTTGTCTTAATGCAGTAAACAAGAGCAGAAGCGAGAGCATGGGTTTGTATCGGAATGATCAATGGGTTGCTTGCCTGATGTAGTGGTAGTACGGTACTGCCCTTCAGACGGATATTCGGGGTTATCCTCGGAGGCAGAACCTACCACGAAAAACACACCGAAGATAATCAACGCATGACAATATGCCACAATATGATGCATGCTATGACATGGCAATATGAATATGTCTTGGCCTAATGCAAGCTCAAACAGAAAGGAATGAATTCATTTGAATCAAAGATTCAAATGTTAGTTCATTTAATGTAGCCATTTTAGTGCATTATCTTATTTTGCTTAAACAGCAAGGTTAACTTGTTCTGTCATGCATGAAACCATTACCAATGGATGGATTGAATTTTTCTGATCAAAATTCATATATAAATCTTTGCATTTGGAGTTATAGAATAACTTCTATGAATTTTTGAAGTTTGCAACAATTTCTGGAATTTTCTGTATAAAAATAAATCCAGGAATTAGCTATTGCGTCAGCAGTGCATCAGGGTGACGTCAGTGGTCAACGGGACGGTCCAGATCAAACCTGACAGTGGGTCCCGCGTGTCAGTGTGATTAGTTTGACTAAAATATTAATTAATACTAATCCTAATTAGTCAGCAGGGCTGGGCCCTACCTGTCATTGACCCAGGGGGTCCTAACTGGGCCCACCCGTGGTCAAACGGGGTCAGCGGGGTCAACTCGACGGCGTTTAGCCGCCGGCAAGGCCAAACGCGGCGGTGCAGGTGCGGGTTTCACCTACAGGGCACCGTTCGGGGCGCCGTTGGGCTCTATGGATAGCTGGGAGCGAGCCCCGGCGGTTGGTGCGGTTGGTTGGGCTCGGGGTTGCCGGAAACGGCGCCGACGACGAGTTTGGCGGCGGCCGAAGCTCGGGTGAGCTCGGACCCGTCGCTAGGAGGCAAGGCGAGGCACGTAGCATGGTGTGTTGTGCTCCTGGGGATGTGGTGAGGTTAGTGGACTAAGTGGCGTGGTCGTGGCATGGTCGGAGCCTCGTCGGCGACGAGCTCCGCGGCGGCGCGTGCGGGCGAACTCCGTGTGCTCGCTGTGGTGCACGAGAAGGAGAGCGGAGAGGATAGAAAGGTGGCTAGTCTCACGGTGGTTGCGACGGAGTTGACGGCGAGGTCGGAAACGAGCCGGAGCAAGCGGGGCGGCGGAGGCGATCTGGCCGGCAGAAGGTTGAAGACGAGCTCGGTGAAGACGCTCGGGGGCTTCCGGCGGGGCGTGGCTCGGTGGGACGGTCGAGGAGGGAGTGGCGGAGCTTCAAGACACGGTGGAGCGGCGCGTTGACAACGGTGGGCACGGTTACGGCGGCGGAACGGCGGCGGCTGCATCGGCCATGGCGGAGGGGAGCAAGGGAGAGAGGCAGGGGGAAATGGACGTGTCCAGGAGGGTCGGTGCGCAACGTGGAGGTCGACCAGGCCAGCAGAGCGGCGAGGGGAGGAGGCAGGGCGGTGGGCAGCTGCGTGGCACGCGCTGGTGCCGGCGTCGAGCACCTGGCTGCCTGCCTGGCCGAGCCAAGCAGCTCGCTGGAGCGGTGGCTGGGCTGGGCCGGCAGGTGGGCTTGCCAGGTGGGCGCCAGGTAAGCCTCTCCCTTTCTTTAAATTTCTGTTTTCTATTTTCTATAGGTTTGTGGCTTTATTAAAAATAGCTAGGCACTTCTAAAAATCCTGAAAATAATTAGAGGCTCTGTTTAGAATATTTCTAACAGCCTACACTTATTTTCAGAATTATTTGAGCATTCAAAATATTTACTAGCATTTAAATGCCCAAATGCAATTTACATATAATTTAATTCAATGACCTTCTGTTGACCTAGAAAATTGTGCACCAATTTTGCCAGAGGTTCTAACCCAAGACAAAGAGGGTGAACTTTTTAGAAGGGCATTTCAGGTTCATTGAAAATATTTTTAGTAAACCCTAGTTGATTTCAGAGGGGGTGCTGGGGGTTCTGTCTTCCCCAATTCAAGTTCTGATGAAAGATAGACATGATGCAACACTCTAATGCATGGACTAGCTAGGATGTGACACTCAGGTACGCGATCGGGTGGCCGTCTTGCATCAGCATGGCGCCGACGCCTGTGTCGCACGCGTCGGTCTTGATGGCGAACGGGCGCTTGAAGTTTGGGAGTGCCAGAACGGGCGTGCTCACCATCGCCTTCTTCAACATCTCGAATGCGGTCTGCACCTTGTCGTCCCAGAGGAATCCCTTCTTGGTGAGGAGGCGCGTCAGGGGCTTCGCGATAATGTCGTAGTGTGGCACGAACTTGCGGTAGTAGCCCGTGAGGACGAGGAAGCCGCGGAGCTCGGTGGGCGTCGTGGGCACGGGCCAAGAGAAGCATGATATGATCACTAGCTTGTGCTCGGAGGCGAATCGTGGAGGGAGTTTCTTCTCCTGACAGTGCCTGTTGCGACAGCGAGCAGCATTCTGGTTCTTGAGCTTCAGGTGCATCAAGCAGTTGCAGAGCGTGGACTGTGTCGTCAGACAGGATCTCCCCAAAGTCGCTTACCTCTATCATCAGGATCTGGCCGGTGCGTTTGCACTGATGCTCCCTCGAGTATTTGTCCCCGCAGCGAAAACAGAGACCGTTCGCTCTCGCACAGCTGACGCTCCCGTGCATACTCATCGCCCCCTTGCCATGGTGCGGCTGCAGCGCGAGCTGGAACAGTGGCTGCTGGTGGTGCGGGTGGTGGCGGGCGTCCGACTGGTGCGATGCGCGGACGCGCAGTGCGCTGCTTCTCCAGTTCTTCCTCCTGAATGCGGGCGAACCCAGCAGCGCGAGTGATGCTGGTTGGTGCATGCAGTCGAACTCCCAGGCGCAGCTCGTCTTTGAGACCGATCAGGAACTGAGATATGAAGAATTTGGAGCTCAAAGTTGGGTCCAGGGCCAGCAAATGGTACATTGTTGTCTCAAATTGCTGGCGATATTCCTGAACACTGCCTGTCTATCGTAACTGAACAAAGTGGTGCATCTGAACCTCAAATTCCTCTGGACCGAATTCCTCTTGTACTGCAGCTCTGAATGCTTGCCAAGAGACCCCTGGGTGTGTCTGTCGATAGGCCTGGAGCCACATCGTGGCCAGGCCATCCATGTACAGCGCCACGGTGGTGACCCAGTTGTGTTGTGGCACACGGTACAGCTCGAAGTAGGTGGTGCAATGGTCTAGCCAGATGCGAGGGGCGTCGCCGTCAAACAGCGGAAAATCATGCTTAGGCGGCTTGATGTAGTGGTCGCCGTGGCGATCGATCTCCGAGGACGAGGGTGACCGCGCGGTGAGCAACGGTGCTCCGTGGTTGACGAGGCGGGCGAACGGTAGCTGGGCCGCGCCATCCGTGTAGAGGGGCAGCGGCGGAGGACGAATCGGTGGTGGTGGTGGCGGAGGCGGTGGACGGTGCGCGGAGGAGTCCGCGGTTGCCGTGACACCCGATGGAGACGCGCCTCCGGAGACGGTCGCCGCGGGGTCGACGGTCGGCTTAGCCTTGCGGGCCTCGTCCACGTCGGCTTGTGTGAGGTCGATCTGCTTGGAGAGGAGCTTGATCTCGGCGGAGACCTGGTCGTTGTAGGTGATCTGTGCTTGGTGACGCTCGTCGGCGGTCTTCTGATTTGCATCGAGGCAGCGGATTACGGACTCGAGCAAGTTCTGCAACTTGTCCGTGGTCTCCGACATGGCGTCAAGCACGCGGCGGGTCTGCGCCGAGGACTTGGATGGTGGTGTCGTGGTTTCGTGCTAGATCGGATCGAACCCCGGGCAGGATTTTGTGTGAGCTCACCGGAGCGGCGCGCACCTGACCTAGTGGATGTTACCGATCGATCTCGAGCAAACGGCGGTGGTGGGGAAAAAAATTTGGGCTCTGAATACCAGATTGTCATGCCCCGATAGCGAGATTTGAGAGAGAGGGGAGGGGATCAGGGTGAGAGGAGACAGACAAGGGTAGGTGAGAGCAAGCGTGAGAGAGGAGTCGACGGGAAGGAATGATTCATTTGATTCTCGATGCCCTCATCGTCCATACACACGCATACAAGTAAGCCGCTCAACAGCGGGCACACACGCACACCTACTCCTGACCCTGGGCCCGGCCCGGCCCGCTGACCAGGTCGCGCGGTTGCGGGTTCAGAGTCTGAACCTGCATTTTCTTCAGTCTGCTGCTGATCGATCAACAGGCGTGACACAATCCTAGCCATACACGCTGTTTTTCTTTACTTTTGAGATCACTCGAATCAAAATTAGTCGTTCGCAAAATAAAGTTAGGGAGATCTCTATAACTTCTATTAGTCGTTCGCAAAATAAAGTTAGCCACGCTCTTGCAGAGTATGGCAGGAGTACCCCCCGTGCTGCGGTATGGCTGGGCTCGAGTATGCGTGACATTTTAAACTTGGTTATGGCTGATTTGCCTCCTTAAGTAATAGAAATCTCCCTTTTCCCCGCAAAAAAAAAAGAGATCACTCGAATCAAAATTATATTGATGCTGAATACAACTACTCCCTCCGTCTCATACTATAAGAGCATTTTCGACACAAGAATGCCGGCACCCGGCAGCTCCAGGTACAGATTTCTTGCTGAAATACAGTGATGCTGAATAGAACTATCAACTGTTCTCCTGGAGCTGCAGTGTTTGCATCCCCTGCTTCCTAACAAGGTCCAAATTTCCAAAATTTCAGACATGCGCAAGAGCAACGTCGACGTTTCAGAGACGAGATTTCCAAACTATTGAACGGCTTCCTATCCCTTGGGTGGACTTTTGTTGCCTGACAACTACCAGTACTGTTTGGTGCGCCATTGTTGAAATGATACAGCTCTGGATGTAAATATGAACAAGACAACAACAAACCGCCAGGCCCAAACCAAAGCGCAACTCTAGTTCAGGTAGCTGCAAACAACACAAGGTGCACATACAGTACTAAAATTTAACAGCAAAAACGCCAGCAACTTCTCGCCCAGTGCACGGCATAGCTGAATGCCAAAAATAAAAACCCAAACCCAAGCACAAAACAATGTCCGAAAGGGCAAGTCGCTTGCAACAGTCACGCAGCTGCAAGGAGAATGTGGTGTTACAAAACCATATTCATTCTTCCACTGACGGGAGACTAGTTCTCGAACAACAATTGTCAGGACACGTGCCTGCTGTATCATGACGATAAAGTTCACACAAAAGCAGCCACCAGGGATTCAGTGTGAAAATAGTTCAACAGAACACAAAAGGCGAAGCTGGAAAGAGGAAGGTTTCAAGTCTAACTTCATAACCAAGGCCATAAGTTCACTGAAAGATCTAAGTCGCAGCAGCGCTGCAGTACAGCATCCCAGTGTGATCGAGAACGCTAGACAAAAGTTCACTCTCGATGCCAAGTTAAGGTATCAGAAAACTCTGAAAGGGACTCGAAAAAATATATTACAGAAGGGCTCGGCCTAAGATCCTCGCAGAATCAGACTACAAGCAACTACCGCCAAAATGCTCCTACCTTCATTCTCGATCCACCAATCTGTTGCTGTCAAACCTCGAGTCCTGCACTCTGTTATATGAACAAAAAAAAAGCCTTATCAAATGCCAAGGATATTGTCACAACAAGATGTAATCAATGAGTTTGTTCAGGTAAGATCAAAATATACTCATAGTAATATATTTTGCAAATAAAAAGAAACCTAACTACTTTTTCTGTAGAACATTGCACGATAACTGCATGTAAAATATTAAGACAAGAGTACAGCAGGCCAAACAAGGTCAAAAAGAACTACTACAGCACCGCATGATTTATACCATTCTTAACCAAAACTATCCAGAAGCATACATAGTACTGTACAAGTCAAAGAAGAAACCAAAAAGCCTAGATAATCTAACATCATAGCAGTCAGAGGAGACATCAAACAACCATACAAGCTGGTGGGTTCTACTCTACTAAGAAGCACCGACAATATCAACAAGCACGGAGGTGTTAAAGAACAAACCTAGGGGATATATAAGTAACGACTCGGATCATGGGGATCCCTTTCCAGTAACTCACTGTTGTGTCCCATCAAGTGCTCGATTCGGCTTTTTATCGCAGCCGGAGTCGTGACAAAGCGAGGACAAAGCTCGGCGGAAACTTCCTTGATGAGAGTGGCGTGATCAAGTGACTTCTTCCTTTTCATTAGCCTCCCAATAGCAGTATCTATGTTGTGACTAGCTGCCTCATCCACAGCTCCAGACAGTTTTCCATTTTCAAAATCATGCTTCAGGGATAGATCCGGTCCGCCATTGAACTTCTCGTTGATGGACAGGATGTCATTCTCAGAGAACCCAGTTTCGTCACATCTTTTCAGACTTAGGATACCTGCGGACCCATCAACCGATACAAGTGACTGCAGGCAGCCCATCAGCTCAGTATCACACATGCCCGTGGACTCACGGATTTCAGCATACATCAGCGAATCCGCATAGTTGAAGAGCATCAGGACAGACATCTGAGAGGTTGACTTTTTTGCTAATTGGGCCAAGCCAAAAAATGCATGGGAGGCAGTGGCTCAAAACCAAGGGGGGAATAGCCCCCTCGCCCCACCTCGCTCTCTCTCTCTCTCTGCCTGCGCTCCCTCTTTCCCTGCCCCCGCGCTCTCGATCCCCTTTCTGTCATTGCTAGTCGTCGGTAGATTCTGGCGGGCTCTGGTGCCGAGGTCATCTACATCTCCCCTCCACCTCATTTCTCCTCTCTAGGTTTTCGTGAGTCCATCCCCTCCGGTCCTTCTCTCTCTGCCCTAGGGTTTCCGTGACGGCGACGGACACGACCATTTCTGACGGGCTCCGGTGCAGTGAGTTCATCCCCCTCCACCTTCTTTCTCCTCTCTAAGGTTTCAGTGAGTTCATCCCCTCCCGAATTGATTTGCATCACTAAGGGTTTTGTTTGGCAAAATTAGGAGGCTGAATAGATGAACAATTTAAAGTGCCATGTGTTGGACAATTAGGAGTTTGAATAGATGGGAACTGCCATGTGTTTGTATGGTGGTGCCTTACTAATTTGAATAGATGGATAATTTGTATGACAGTGTTAGAAACTGCCACGTGTTTGTATTCATAGGAAATGCCATGTGTAGGCAATTGAATAGAAAATGCCATGGTATATGCATTTGTATAAATGCCAAGTGTTGGATAGTGAAGTGAGTAGGCAACTTATGCATTTAGCTGGATAATTTGCATGTGTAGAAACTGCATTTAGGTATGGCAGTGCTAGATAATTTGAATTGATGCATAATTAAAAATGGTATGCTAGTGCTAGATAATTTGAATAGATGGATATTTTGTAAAAATTTGTATGGTAGTGCTAGATAATTTGAATAGATGCATAAGTTGCACGCGTAGAAACTGCCATGGTTTGGCAGTGAAGTGAGTAGGCAACATATGCATTTAGTTGGATAATTTGCATGTGTAGAAACTACATTTAGGTATGGTAGAGCTAGATAATTTGAATTGATGCATAAAAAATGGTATGATAGTGTAAGATAATTCGAATAGATTGATAATTTGTAAAAATCGTATGGTAGTGCTAGATAACTTGAATAGATGCATGATTTGCACATGCAGAAACTGCCATGGTTTCTCAGTGAGGCAAAATTTCGTGTTTTGACCCTTTTGTCAAACAAAATCGAGATCTAACCCCAGTTTGAAAAAATTGCGACATTTGACCCTTTCACCTACCGCCACGAGGCATACCGCCAACACCTGCGGCGGTAGCAAACTTATCCACGTCAGAAGCGATAACGGCCTCCGTGCCCCTCCGTCACACCCTACCGCCGCTCCGCCCGGCGGTAGGATGTCTGAACCTACCGCCGAAGCCTCTGGCGGTAGGGTGTGGACATATATAAACCGCGGGCCGGCCGCCCCCACCCCCATTCTCCCCCCCACTCAGCTGCCCCCCCCCCCCCACCATGAAGAATAGAGCAGTTCCTCCAACTCGCCCTCTCTCATCCCCTCCACTCCCCCCTCCAATCTTCTTCGTTTCTTCACGGATTTTGTGGATCGAGATGGCCCCGAAGAAAGAAAAGTAAGCTCTTTCAATCCCTCCAATTAGTTTTAATAAAACACCTTTCGATTCGTCACATTATTCGATTCAAATCACTCCTTTTTTGAACTAGAGTGAATATTTTTTTAACCCTAGGATTTATTTAGGTTGATTCTAGAAGTTATATTGTGTTAGATATGAACTCTATTGACTAGTTGGTATGGTTGAGTTAAGATGAACCCTAGTTCATATTTGATTTGAATGTTTTTTATATGATGGATGTTGGAGGCATTTGTTATGATAGATGATGCATGTTCCTATGCTATGATGCAAGTATTGGATGTAGTGTATGATGAATATTGGAGATGAATATTGGATATATTTGTTATATGTAGTGTATGAATCCTCAAGATGAACCCTAGTTCATGTTTTTTTGTTTTTTAACAAAATATGAGATGATGCATGTTGGATTTTGTTGGAGAAATATGTGATATGATGCATTTGAACCATGGTGATTGCATCTTGATATATGTATTTTATTTAGTTCTTGATATATGTATTGTATTTAGTTCATGTTCATGATAATCTTGATATATTATTATTCGAAGATTGAACTCATAGGTTCTGTTGGATGTGATTAACCTTTGTTATGCATTGATATGTTTCGTAGATAATGATGAACCCTAGTTCATGTTGAAAAATCTTTTGATATGCTTATGCAATTCTTTTAGGAAGCCACCTCTTGCGGACGACATCGGCACGAAGTACACCATGCTTGACCCTAGGTTCGACAAGCGTCACCGTGCCCGTTTCATTGAGAATGGAGTGGTAATTACCATTTTAAACCAAATCTTTCGAATTGATGAAAACAAGTTGCTAACTATTATGTCTTTGCTAATTATGCTTTGGTTATTGATTTTCACAGATGCTGCCGCCACTACGGATGAGGGCTCACAAGACGACGGTTAAGATGGTTTACGACGAGCGGTACGTGATGTCTACTACGCAACCTTCTTCTTGTAGACGTTGTTGGGCCTCCAAGTGCAGAGGTTTGTAGGACAATAGCAAATTTCCCTCAAGTGGATGACCTGAGGTTTATCAATCCGTGGGAGGCGTAGGATGAAGATGGTCTCTGTCAAGCAACCCTGCAACCAAATAACAAAGAGTCTCTTGTGTCCCCAACACACCCAATACAATGGTAAATTGTATAGGTGCACTAGTTCGGCGAAGAGATGGTGATACAAGTGCAATATGGATGGCAGATATAGGTTTTTGTAATCTGAAAATATAAAAACAGTAAGGTAACTAATGATAAAAGTGAGTGTAAACGGTATTGCAAAATGATAGGAAACAAGGCCTAGGGTTCATACTTTCACTAGTGCAAGTTCTCTCAACAATAATAACATAACTGGATCATATAACTATCCCTCAACATGCAACAAAGAGTCACTCCAAAATCACTAATAGCGGAGAACAAACGAAGAGATTATGGTAGGGTACGAAAGCACCTTAAAATTATTCTTTCCAATCAATCTGTTGGGCTATTCCTATAAGTGTCACAAACAGCCCTAGAGTTCGTACTAGAATAACACCTTAAGACACAAATCAACCAAAACCCTAATGTCACCTAGATACTCCAATGTCACCTCAAGTATCCGTGGGTATGATTATACGATATACATCACACAATCTCAATTCATCTACTCGAACCAACACATAGAACCTCAAAGAGTGCCCCAAAGTTTCTACCGGAGAATCACGACGAAAACGTGTGCCAACCCCTATGCATAGGTTCATGGGCGGAACCCGCAAGTTGATCACCAAAACATACATCAAGTGAATCACGTGATATCCCATTGTCATCACAGATACGCACGGCAAGACATACATCAAGTGTTCTCAAATCTTTAAAGACTCAATCTGATAAGATTACTTCAAGGGGAAAACTCAATCCATTACAAGAGAGAAGAGGGAGAGAAGAAACATAAGATCCAACTATAATAGCAAAGCTCGCGATACATCAAGATCGTGCCAAATCAAGAACACGAGAGAGAGAGAGAGAGAGATCAAACACATAGCTACTGGTACATACCCTCAACCCCGAGGGTGAACTACTCCCTCCTCGTCATGGAGAGCGCCGGGATGATGAAGATGACCACCGGTGAGGGTTCCCCCCTCCGGCAGGGTGCCGGAACAGGGTCCCGATTGGTTTTTGGTGGCTACAGAGGCTTGCGGCGGCAGAACTCCCGATCTATTCTCTGTTCTGGAAGTTTTAGGATATGTGGGTATATATGGGTGAAAGGAGTACGTCGGTGGACCGAAGGGGGGCCACGAGGCAGGGGGCGCACCCCCCACCCTCGTGGGCACCTCCCTTCTTTCCCGACATGCACTCCAAGCTTTTCCGGTAGCTTTCCTTCCAAAAATAACTTCTCCAGTTGATTTCGTTCCGTTTCGACTCCGTTTGATATTCCTTTTCTTTGAAACACTGAAATAGGCAAAAAAAACAACAAATCTGGGCTGGGCCTCCGGTTAATAGGTTAGTCCCAAAAATAATATAAAAGTGGATAATAAAGCCCAATATTGCCCAAAACAGTAGATAATATAGCATGGAGCAATCAAAATTATAGATACGTTGGAGACGTATCAAGCATCCCCAAGCTTAATTCCTGCTCGTCCTCGAGTACGTAAATGATAAAAAAAGATATTTTTTGATGTGGAATGCTAGTTGGCATAATTTCAATGTAATTCTTCTTAATTGTGGTATGAATATTCAGATCCGGAAGATTCAAGACAAAAGTTCATATTGACATAAAAATAATAATACTTCAAGCATACTAACTAAGCAATTATGTCTTCTCAAAATAACATGGCCAAATAAAGTTCATCCCTACAAAATCATATAGTTTAGTCATGCTCCATTTTCGTCACACAAGAATGCTCTCATCATGCACAACCCCGATGACAAGCCAAGCAATTGTTTCATACTCTAGTAATCTCAAACTTATAAACCTTCACGCAATACATGAGCGCGAGCCATGGATATAGCACTATGGGTGGAATGGAATATGATGATGGGGGTTATGTGGAGAAAACAAAAAAAAAGGAGAAAGTCTCACATCAACGAGGCTAATCAATGGGCTATGGAGATGCCCATCGATTGATGTTAATGCAAGGAGTAGGGATTGCCATGCAACGGATGCATTAGAGCTATAAATGTATGAAAGCTCAACAAAAGAAACTAAGTGGGTGTGCATCCATCTTGCTTGCTCACGAAGACCTAGGGCATTTGAGGAAGCCCATTGTTGGAATATAAAAGCCAAGTTCTATAATGAAAGATTCCCACTAGTATATGAAAATGAGAAAACAAGAGACTCTCTATCATGAAGATCATGGTGCTACTTTGAAGCACAAGTGTGGTAAAAGGATAGTAACATTGTCCCTTCTCTCTTTTTCTCTCATTTTTTTTGGGCCTTCTCTTTTTTATGGCCTTTCTCTTTTTTTTATTTTTTTGGGCCTTCTCTTTTTTTTTATTCCTCACTTGGGACAATGCTCTAGAAAATGATGATCATCACACTTCTATTTATTTACAACTCAATGATTACAACTCGATACTAGAACAAAGTATGACTCTATATGAATGCCTCCGGCAGTGTACCAGGATATGCAATGCACCAAGAGTGACATGTATGAAAGAATTATGAACGGTGGCTTTGCCACAAATACTATGTCAACTACATGATCATGCTAAGCAATATGACAATGATGAATGTGTCATGATGAACGGAACGGTGGAAAGTTGCATGGCAATATGTCTCGGAATGGCTATGGAAATGCCATAATAGGTAGGTATGGTGGATGTTTTGAGGAAGATATAAGGAGGTTTATGTGTGAAAGAGCGTATCATACACTTTTATATTATTTTTGGGACTAACCTATTAACCGGAGGCCCAGCCCAGAATTGTTGTTTTTTGCCTATTTCAGAGTTTCGCAAAAAAGAATATCAAACGAAGTCCAAACGGAATGAAACCTTCGGGAACGTGATTTTCGGAACAAACGTGATCCAGAGGACTTGGACCCTACGTCAAGACATCAACCAGGAAGGCACGAGGTAGGGGGCGCGCCTACCCCCCTGGGTGCGCCCTCCACCCTCGTGGGCCACACGTTGCTCCACCGACATACTTCTTCCTCCTATATATACCTACGTACCCCCAAACTACAAGATACGGAGCCAAAAACCTAATTCCAACGCCGCAACCTTCTGTACCCGTGAGATCCCATCTTGGGGCCTTTTCCGGAGCTCCGCCAGAGGGGGCAGCGATCACAGAGGGCTTCTACATCAACACCATAGCCTCTCCGATGATGTGTGAGTAGTTTACCTCAGACCTTCGGGTCCATAGTTGTTAGCTAGATGGCTTCTTCTCTCTTTTTGGATCTCAATACAATGTTCTCCCCCTCTCTTGTGGAGATCTATTCGATGTAATCTTCTTTTGCGGTGTGTTTGTTGAGACTGATGAATTGTGTGTTTATGATCAAGTTTATCTATGAACAATATTTGAATCTTCTCTGAATTCTTTTATGTATGATTGGTTATCTTTGCAAGTCTCTTCGAATTATCAGTTTGGTTTGGCCTACTAGATTGATCTTTCTTGCAATGGGAGAAGTGCTTAGCTTTGGGTTCAATCTTGCGGTGTCCTTTCCCAGTGACAGTAGGGGCAGCAAGGCACGTATTGTATTGTTGCCATCGAGGATAACAAGATGGGGTTTATATCATATTGCATGAGTTTATCCCTCTACATCATGTCATCTTACTTAAAGCATTACTCTGTTCTTATGAACTTAATACTCTAGATGCATGCTGGATAGCGGTCGATGTGTGGAGTAATAGTAGTAGATGCAGGCAGGAGTCGGTCTACTTGTCTTGGACGTGATGCCTATATACATGATCATACCTAGATATTCTCATAACTATGCTCAATTCTGTCAATTTCTCAACAGTAATTTGTTCACCCGCCGTAATACTTATGCTCTCGAGAGAAGCCACTAGTGAAACCTATGGCCCCCGGGTCTATTTTCCATCATATTAATCTTCCAACACTTAGCTATTTCTGACGCCGTTTTTATTTTGCTTTCTTTACTTTGCATCTTTATCATAAAAATACCAAAAAATTATCTTATCATGTCTATCAGATCTCACTCTCGTAAGTGACCGTGAAGGGATTGACAACCCCTTTATTGTGTTGGTTGCGAGGATATATTTGTTTGTGTAGGTGCGAGGGACTCGTGCGTGGCCTCCTACTGGATTGATACCTTGGTTCCCAAAAACTGAGGGAAATACTTACGCTACTTTGCTGCATCACCCTTTCCTCTTCAAGGGAAAACCAACGCAGTGCTCAAGAGGTAGCACCCGACTATTGGGTTTCGTCCTGCGGTTCAAGCGTAAGCCGCCGACGCTCGTCCACTCAGCTCTCACGGCTTTGATCGACCGGTGGCGGCCAGAGACGCACAGCTTTCATCTTCCATGTGGGGAGATGACCGTGACCCTCGAGGATTGGGCGATGATTACGGCCCTACCGCTCGAGGGTCGTGCTCTCACAGGAAGAGTGGAGAGGGCGAACTGGCACGATAGGATTGTCAGCCTCATCGGCGACTGCCCCCCCCCCCCCCCGCTAAGAGCAACTGGACTTCCGGCATACCGCTGCCATGGCTCCTCAAGCACCAGAGCAAGTGCCCGGAAGATGCCGAGCCCTGGGTGGTGAGTAGTACGCCAGGGCCTACCTGTGGTACATTCTCACGGAAGTGGTGTTTCCGGACTGCTCCGGGAACTCTGCCCTATGGATGTATCTTGACTTCCTAAAGGACTGGGATGCGGGGTACAGCTGGGGGGCCGCCGGACTTGCCTACCTATACCGTCCGGTAAGTTAATATCACTTTCTTTCAAATATCATGGACGTGTGCTGCTTTAGATTTTGACATCTTATCATCTATACTTGGTTTGTAGCTTGACGACGTGACCCAGAGAGCGGAAGTCACGTCCGGTATGTGTGGATGTGTATGGGGCCTCTCCATTTGGATGTGGGAGCGAGTCCCGGTGGGACGTCCGGAGAAGTTGCGCTCGCGTGCATGGACGGACTACGGCGGAGATGACGAAGACGATCGGAACCCGACCGTCGCATACGCTTGGGACGTGGTGCGTGTCTACACGGGCGAATCGAAGGCCTTGTACAAGGTCTTCAGCAACGAGCTTGATGCTCTCACGCCTTTCCAGGTATAAGAACTACATTTTGAATAGTTTCGATAACACTTTCACTTGAGCTTACCATTGTTTGGTTATAGGTTACTTGGCGGCCGTATAGTGATGATCGAGAGTGGGGGTTCGAGCTGAACAACATGTGCAAGCAGGACCGGCTACTCTTCCGGTGCATCGTGCCCATGATTTGTGTCTATGCCGTGGAGTACCACTTGCCACAGCGTGTTGCCACACAATTTGGTAAGGCGCAACACACACCACCAGCCGGCCACGATACCGGCGGCTACGACCTACACCAGTGAGTACCACAAGCCGTCCTCATCGATTCTAAGTTCTTGTTTTTGAAGGAAATATGCCCTAGAGGCAATAATAAAGTTATTATTTATTTCCTTATATCATGATAAATGTTTATTATTCATGCTAGAATTGTATTAACCGGAAACATAATACTTGTGTGAATACATAGACAAACAGAGTGTCACTAGTATGCCTCTACTTGACTAGCTCATTGATCAAAGATGGTTATGTTTCCTAGCCATTGACATGAGTTGTCATTTGATTAACGGGATCACATCATTAGGAGAATGATGTGATTGACTTGACCCATTCCGTTAGCTTAGCACACGATCGTTTATTATTCTGCTATTGCTTTCTTCATGACTTATACATGTTCCTATGACTATGAGATTATGCAACTCCCGTTTACCGGAGGAACACTTTGTGTGCTACCAAACGTCACAACGTAACTGGGTGATTATAAAGGTGCTCTACAGGTGTCTCCAAAGGTACTTGTTGGGTTGGCGTATTTCGAGATTAGGATTTGTCACTCCGATTGTCAGAGAGGTATCTCTGGGCCCACTCGGGAATGCACATCACTATAAGCCTTGCAAGCAATGCAACTAATGAGTTAGTTGCGGGATGACGTATTACAGAATGAGTAAAGAGACTTGCCGGTAACGAGATTGAACTAGGTATTGGGTTGGCAAATCCATACTTTTATTTAGTTAATGATGAACTTTTGTTATTCATCCATATGTTTAGGTCTGCAACAGTGGCGCAACCATCGCCCATTCATCTCCAACACGACCCGTCCGGCTTGCCACTTCCGTACGTGTACGAGTCCTTCCCCGAGCTTCTGCAGCCGGTGAGCGCTTTTTCAGACGAGTTCCTACAGGCGACGAGGGCAGTGCGGTGGCACGAGAGGGCAGAACGGATCACCGACGATGTGAAGTGTTGGTCGCAAAGTGTGAAGGAGTGGAAGAGAGTGACTGCAGAGATGGAGGGAGATCCAACTATCTCCCGTGAACGCCGGGAAGGGACCACTGAAGCTGCCAAGCAGCACTCCAACTGGGAGCTGCAATTTGGGCCAGAGGATCTACTTAGGGAGCAATGCGGAGGAGAGTGCCAGGATGCCGCCCCCAAGTGCATCGGCGTTCAATATCATCAGCTGGGGAAGGGCGGAGGCGAAAACTCCAGCTGGCAAGGCAAGGTGGGAGTGCTTGAACGGTCGGATGCCGACCAGCGTTCCGCCTCCGCCTGAACCGGTGGATCCGCTGTCGTATCTGTCTCCATGGCCAGACTAACATACGAGGGGGGAGATTTACCCACCCTATAAACATGTCTATTGCATATGCATCTATGTGTTCGTAGGGGTTGTCAAACTATGTGGACAAGTTTGCTATTTCCTACTTATGTGAGCTCATATTTGCTATGTTGAACTGTTTGATATTTGCTATGTGGAAACTGTTTGATATGTGGAATCTATGTGGAAACTGTTTGATATTTGCTATGTGGAACTTTATTAATATGTGAGCTCATATTTTGCCTCCTTGTAAAAGCTATGTGAAACTTGTGACAAAACAAACAATCAATAAAACTTGTAAAAACCTGAACCCACAGGAGCCTACCGCCAAGACCTGCGGCGGTAGGGTATTGCGTAGGCCGTTAGCTAACGGCAGTGGACCGTCCATGCCACCGCCGGAAGCCCTGGCAGTAGCCTGCGTGAACCTACCGCCTAGACCTTTGGCAGTAGCAAAAAGGTCAGATGTCAAAAAAAATTGAAAGTGGGGTCAGATCCCGATTTTGTTTGTAAAAGGGTCAAAACACGAAATTTTGCCTCAGTGAAGTGAGTAGGCCACATATGCATTTAGTTGGATAATTTGCATGTGTAGAAACTGCACTCATGTGTTAAATAATCTGAATATATGGATAATTAAAAATGACATGGAAGTGCTAGATAATTTGAATAGATGGATAATTTCTAACGAATGCATTTAGTGAAGTAGTTTTACTGGTTAACTTAGTTGGATAATTTGGCAGATTTGGCAGTTCATTATCCTTGGCAGATTTGCCCATGTGGGACAAACTTTCATTTAGGTAATTTAGGCATGTTTGGCGCTACACTTCAACAATTATACTAGAGTACGAACTAGCGTAAAAAAAAATTCAAGCCATGCACATATGTTGGCATCCTGGTATATGTTGAACTACTTTGTCAAACCCCACGAAAATTCTAGTTTCCACACATCTTTGAGCACGCCAAGCAAAACTACAGATATCAATATACATCAAAGCAACTAATAAACTACACAAGCTCAAGCGTGGTACATGAATGTTTGAAACTGGGAGCAGCTTTCCGTAGCATGGAGGAAAAAAGATGGGAGTACAGTACACCCTGTGTTATATTGTCATATCAGATTGGGTAGCGGGAACATATAACCACACTGATTTTACAACCACTCAAACATGTGACCAGAGCTACAACACTTATACACCCCAACTCAATAAAGGGACCTCAGCAATAAACTAATGCTAAGTGACTCATGGAGCCTGGCTGGAAAAATCGATCTCACTGCTTCCAAAACCTATTTCGAGACAGCGCCACTTCATTCTCCTGTCAACAAAACCAGCGAAAAGGAATATTAATTTATAAACCAACTCTGGAAAGATAATACTAAATCTCAGCGGTGGAGATCAGTAAAAGAAGATGAGGGTACGGGCCTACCCATCATCCTGTCAAAATTGGCTTAAGCTGAAAACGTTGACCTGCCAACTGGAGGAACATCAACAACCTTGCCTACAGCTATTGTCTTGCCTGCAAGCCCAGCCAAAAGAATCATTAACAAGTTATAAACCAACAGCGGGATTAGCATGAAATAGGGAAACAGAATCCAGATAGATTTAGTTTATTTGGTTCTTTGGTTGCATATTGCAAGAATGGAAGGTTAACAAATCTCAAGGTAACCAGACAAATTTCCAGGTGAACTAGAATAAAGCTGGTTCCGGTTTCGTCCCCCCAACAGCAATCAGACTATTGTACTAACACAGAAAGACAAATAAAGTATCTTCCATATAGCATGTATACTTGCCTTCAGTTCGTAGAGTAAACCTTCCAAGCTGAGGGAAATCAGAGAACTTCTCTATGCATATCAAATTAGTCACCTATATGCAGAACACATCATCACAATTAGTTCTACAAGCAATGAGAAGTTATGATATTACTATAATGACATTCTGAATGTATATACCTGGACGCGGCAAACTACAACTGCACCATTCTTCACAAAAAGAGGCTTCCTCTTGGTCTTCTTTTTCTTTGGGTCAGTTACTTTCGCTTTCTTCATGTCAATTTCCTCTATGAGATCAACAATCTCACACTCCTCAACAACAGAGTGGATGTGTAACACTGCCTTGTAACCAGCAGTGAAAATAGCCTGAAATATTACAAAGAGAAACACTACATCTTCAAAATTGTGTAGCAGTAATAAATAAATATATACTTGGAATGATGCAAATTGCTGATAATTCGTGTAAAAAAACAAACGGTGGCAAAATATTAGACTATTAACCTGATACTATGGGACGTTAGATGTAGCATTGCTATTAGCATAATGTATGAAGTGTCATAAGCTTACATGCTGAACATAGAAGCCAATCCAATTTTTTACTTAAATAAATCAATTCCATATTCATATGTACATATATCCCATAAGCATAAACGATAAATCCTCGTCGGTAAGTTGATACAGACCAGAAACAGAGAACACGATAAATATGAAAATTAGTCTCCTATAGCTTATTTATGCAACTGAAAGTATCAAACAACACTTACATTATCAAGCAACTCTAGAATCTGCAGTTGGGCATTAAATTCAGTGAAAGCACCAATAGGATTAGCTGCATGTAAAGACATTATCAACATGAGAATATATATCAAATTAAAAAAATATCCACAAGCCACAAGTAAACAGCCTACACAAATTAGCTGCATGTATAGATATTATCAAGATGAGAATGTCATATCAAAAAATTATCCACAAAGCCACTAGTAAGCAGCCTCTTCCACAAATATCAGATGTACAGCACAAGGCATATTAAAATAACATAACCACATTCAAGGGATGGACAAATTTGGTGCTGCCATAAATTATTTAGTTAGAGAATTCATGCAAGTTTTTTAGTGGTACAGTGATAAAAATGAAGCTCAATCCACTTTCAGCCCTCTTTTACAAGGGCTAAGCAACTGTATCGGATACTGTCCTTCCTCAAACCAAACACATGCTAAATCAACCACTCAACCCCAGGATGAATGTCCGAATCTGTATCGACACCACAACACCAGAACCTGGACCCACATCAGATGTTTCAGACAGAAAAGCAGGAGTCGGCCGGCTATGACACCTATGATTAGGAGATAAGTCTCGGAGATAAGGGTACCAGAAGACAGAATCTTCACTTGATAATTGTGTTGCTTAATGATTATGGGCTACATGCTGCCCCTTTTGTAGGGTGGCTTTCTTAGTACTCCCTCCGTATCAAAATATAAGACATTTTTTCAGTTCAATTTGAACTGCAAAAACATCTTATATTTTGGTGCAGAGGTAGTAGTTGTGATCCACACCTATAAGCAGCTATAACACTTTACTGAAAATGTGTTTTGTCCATATCAAGAAGTTGAGAAAAAAATAGTAGTAAGAAGCTGATCTCTACGAACCAAATCATCTCTCAACTAATCGCATCATGACTAATCTTATCTCTAAGATAGATACTAGAAGTTGCCATGAGCCTGTTGATGCCTTCTATGTCTGATGGACCTACTATGTGGTGCAGCTTATTATTTTGTGAGCTAGGCCACTAGCCCTGGATTTGTTGTTCTCCTCGTGTCAGTTCTGGTAGGAGCTGGATGCACGGTCATGACACCCTAGTATTATTATTCTAATGTTGCCCAACCAGAAAGATTGGCTATACAAAATTTTGGCTGACTTTAGCTTGCCCTTGTGCTTTCCTCATGTCAGCTCTGATGTACGCACGGTCATGATACCTTAATATTATTCTAAGGGTGCATTTGGCTGGTGGCCAAGGTTGCCCAACCAGAAGATTGGCTATCAAAAATTTTGGTTGATTTTTGCTCGCCCATAGATTCGTCAATACTGGCCAGAGAAATGAACTAGACATGGGAGAGGAGTATTGGCATGCCAAAAAGTTGGCACTCATCCAAACAAAGACCAATATTTTGGTCATAGCCAAGAAGTTGGTAAGGTACTACGTCACAATCGAAACTCATCCTAACTTTTCTTGAAGAGTGCACTTACCAACACTTGAAAGTACAAAACCTGCCATGATATCCTCCTCTTCAATTCCAGACACTTTGACACGTACATTCTCATTGGGTCCAGCACGTCGTACTTTCTTCTCATCCAAGTTTATACCAGTGACTTTCACGTGGGTCTGCTCAAATACAAAATTGAGCTTCAGACTCTTAAGTAGAACATGTAAGCAAAGGTGCTACACTGAAGTAAAATGAAAATACCTTGTTTGGCATAACCAACAAACTATCACCCTCTCTGATAGTCCCATTCTCTAATTTTCCCATTACGACTGTGCCCATATCTTTATATTTATCAATAATTGGCAGCCTACATTGATAATAAAGAGAACTGTAAAACTTGCATCTTGCATGTGATCAACACAACAAATCAAGCAGACCCATCTATACAAGTAGCAAGATATAGAAGATAGTCTATCCATTTTTCATTTGAATTGCCATCTGTCTTAGAACAGGGACAGAGGAGCAAGATGTTTCAAGAGACGTGTACTCAAACTTTGAACAGTAAAACATACAAATGCTGATAATGTAAAGGCATAATATGAATGTAAAGAGAAGTAGTCAAGATACGATATCATATGCTATCATACCACAACATATAAATCAATAATCAAGAACCAAACATTGGAGATGATGTCATGTTCAAAGCGCATAATTTTTTAAAACAGGGAGTATACGGATTTTAAGCATAAGCATAGCTGCCAAACCTTACTGGCCCTTTGGGATCACGCAAAGGAACTTCGATTTTGTCCAGAATTTCAAAAAGGCAAGGACCGTTCCACCAACTACAAATGCTTTTATCCATTCTGGTCTTCATATTGGCTCCACAAAGACCAGAAATAGGCAAGAACTGGACATCTGGTAACAAAGCCAAAGAAACTTTTAGAAATATGATAAGAGTTCGCTCAACAATGACATAGTACCTAGAATCAGGTATGATCATAGAACATGTAGTTTCATATAAAGATCCTACCAATAAACTGCAGAAAGTACAATGTACAGCCTCTATAATTAATTTGACAAAATCCTAATGCCTCACTGTGGAACACGAGGTAGGTGTCAACTTAGCATGGCAAGAAAGCGAGTAGACATAGCCTGCAAGTCTAGGACTCTACGCATCCCAATTATTTTAAACATATAGAAAAGGAACCATTGACATGAACACATTGACATTGAAGGCACAATTTACTAAACATAGACGACCACAGAAAGTTATTGCACATAACCCATCTTGAAACTGCGTGTCAATGACAATTTAATTTTTCAGATAGGGTCAAAAGTAGAGTAGTACCTTTCTTAACATTGTACCCTGAAGATCTGAGAAAAGGAATCATCTTCCCTTCAATTTCATCATACCTGAAACAAATAATAAAATTGATTATTTTATTTTACTCCAGCTATTACCTGCTGTAATATTAGAAGCTTTCAATGAAACATATAATACAAGGTATGTCCCACCAGGCATACCTTTCTTTTGACCATTGTACTGTAGGTTCATCCATCTTGTTGATGACAACTACCAACTTAGCAACACCTAGAGTTTTTGCAAGCAGTACATGTTCACGAGTCTGGCCTCCTCTTTCATAACCAGTTTCAAATTCACCTTTCCGAGCAGATATGACCTGAAAAGAAAAAAAGGAACATACTCACCAAGAGATATATGACCAATGAAAATGGGAATGACAATGCCCAGGGACCTAATGTTACCAGAACACCAATGTCAGCTTGAGATGCACCACTTATCATATTTGGAACATAACTTTTATGGCCCTGCAAGTTCAGATCACCCAAGTAAGCACATACTGTACATGAAACAAGAATTCAGTTCATAAATTATGGCAAGGAGACCAGTCACACACAGGAAAAAAAACAGAAGCATCATCAGTCGATCTAGGGGTTTTTAACAAAAGTTGTGTACTGTGTGTGTCCAAATGAAGCAGCACGTCCGAAAGTATTAAGTGTGACTTTATTTTCATAAGAGTACACCTAACACGTATGCATGTATAAGATGAATCAGAACAGTAGCATTGCCAAATGCCAGCAAAGGAGTGAAAGTACAAAGAAAATGGTTCAAACTATGATTTTGAAGCCACAGAGGTGCAACTAACAATGAGGCAAGGATGGACCAGAACATGAAACAGGAAGGATTGAATTAGATCAATGAATGACATGACTAACCTAAGGCGATAAGAATCTGTTATTGTATATCAGTACACAAAATAAACAGAATTTCAATTATATCACTGCAAGAAAGCCATCAAGGGAATTAACCATTAGCATATTTCCTAGTGTTAAATAATCTGCCTGTGTTTGCTTTCGGCCCAACTGTTGCACATGTGAATTCTTTTGTATCTACAATTTTGTACTGTAAACTAAGACAGGCAGATTACATTGCAAGTGAATCCTAGACATTTTTGTTACGTTCTATATTATCTCATAGAAAATATTCAAGAACCTTAAATCATACTCCCTCCGTCCCAAAATAAGCGTCTCAACTGTGTACAAAGTTGTACTAAACTTGAGACACTTATTTTGGGACGGAGGGAGTATGACAATGGCCCCAAAAGCAAGCATATGCAATGCATCAGGTTGACCATGTAGATTCCTGATTTGGCAAGAACATGAAAAAAGGTTAAAGAAAAGGTACAGTTCAACTATATGCTGACCATCAGAATGCTGGTGTGGCCACAAAATCATACATAAATCTAGAGAATAAGAACAGGGTCAAGTAAGAAAAAAAATAACAACTAGGAGTATCACTGTAGTATGTGAAAGACAAGTACCGGTGCATCTAAGATAGTGAATCTTGTATTTTCAGTCTCAAAGTGGGCTCTACCAACTTCAACAGTCTTCCCCTGAACACATGCAAGAGAAAGTGTAAAAAACTGTAGAGCTTCAACACAGTGATCATTAAGCAGTCGTAAGGGAGAGATACCTTAAGTCGCTCTTCCTCATTTGTGTCCATAATATAAGCCATATACCTGCAAGTATTCAGATTCAGATTACCAATTATAATGCAAGGAGTGAGTGGTTCTCAATTTAAAGGGCAAAAGCATTGGAACAAAAAAAGAAGCAGAATGTGAAAGGACATCCACATTATTAACTAATATTAGTTTACAAAGGGAGTAGTAGTCTAGTATGAATAGGCATTGCTCTCATATTCAAAATTTGTGGGTTACAATCGCAAAACAAGGCAACCTGAATATTGCCCAGGGCCTACTCACCAACTTTCTCGGCTCTTATCCTTTGCTTCTTTTTCATATTTCTGGATGGTCCGGTCATCAACCTGACCACTCAAGAACAATATTTGCCCTCCAGCAGTCGATTTCCCCGCATCTGGAGCCATGAAACAACAAAAATAAAATTTACTTAAGGTTAAAAATATACTAGAGAAAAGAACCTACAGAACACCAGCACTATTTACACAGAAATAAGAAGTAAGATGATTAGTAGAAATACAGAGATGGGCCAACCATAATAGAAGAATTGGCTACTATTTTTCTTGCTAACTTCTAGAATAAGAGACCAAATGTTGGCAAGTTTTGGTTTTGCTAAATTCTGACATCCCAAAACATTGGCTGGCCAACTTCTGGCTGTAAACCAAACATGCTCTAAAGAACGGTGAGGTGGTTCCATAAACAACGAAACATGAAGGTTGAACAAGCTAGAAGATCAAGAAGAGACTAGAAGAGTGTATTAAATAGACTCATAATCCTTAAGAAGGGCCCATCATACCATTGTTGTTGTTAAATAGACTCATAATCTTTAACAAGAGCGTATTCTGATCAAGATTCATGAGTCCAGTAACCCCAAGACAAGAGATACTCATCACATGTTATGACCCAAACGATGCTATGACAGAAATGCAAAGGACGTGCCCAAAAGAAAAACTTACCAACATGGCCGATGAAAACCAAATTTATATGGCGCTTTTCTTCCTCTTCCTCATCTGCTACCATTTGAACATCCTCATGCGCAGGAGCTGGATTGATACAGAAGTCAGGGTAGGTTGCTTAAGAGCCTTTTACTCACAAATAGAAATTAAAGGTAGGACCAGCCTTGGCACTCCTATATTTTCTGTCGAAGCAATTCATGGCATTCCATACAAAGAAAACTCACAAAATCAAATGAGAAACCTTCTGGATCATCAACTTCTCAAGAAAGTTATCTTTGTGTTAAATGGGGGCAGGAGATAATTAACTATTTCAATCTGTTAACTTGGTATCAGCTTTCATAACAATAGTGTGATGGCATTATCTTTAAGTTACTACCAACTAACTTAAAATAGTTAGATGCTCATTATTGCATCCATTGACCAAATTTGCAAAAAATGAAGACACAAAATTATTACCAAAATTCTTGGGAGTACTGGTAAATTATAACTAATTAGCATTAACGGTGTGAAGAAGGGTCTAATACATACCATTTGTCTTCAACTCCAACGACTGAAGTGATGACTGAATGTCATTGACACCTGACAGTACATAATTCCAGTTACATGTTAGAAGTCCAATCACAGTGATAACGAACTGAGGGCTAATATTTCACAACATATCACGACAGAGGATCCACTAGTTGAAGTACGACGAGTTTATATTAGGGGTGATAATGAACTTTCAGTTTCCATAGTATACTAGAAAGACCTTCTCCATGCTAATGCAGGTGAAATCTTTTAAAGGCACAGGAAGAAAATAGGAGACAAACAATGCATTTTCTCCAGCCACTAGTTACTTCAGGCACCAAGACAATCAGTGCCGGATGTGCAACAAATATTTACAGCAAGGCTCATGAGTTATTTCTCAGTAGTTTTCACTTCATTACAGTTCCAATTTTCCATTCTTTCTTAGTAGTTTTCACTTCATTACAGTTCCCAATTTTCTGAAATGGTGCTGCAATCTCAATGCTTGACCCACCTAATAGCTATAGTACGGGCTAATTGAACGGATTATGCAACCTAACTGGCAATTACAGTTCCAATTATGCAGTAACTGACGTATCCTAGTAAACCCATTTAGAACACCGTCTCAGTCAGACCAATTCATCCTCCACCAGAAGCTAGCAGGCATACAAATTCAGAACTACTGCAAATGGCTCTTACTGTTGCCAAGGAAATTCTCACGCTCAGCACACTACCTCTGAATGAATGCACGCGATAAAACATGGATGCCCTGCTTGCATGCTGACCCAAGCACACGACAACAAGAAAACAACCAATTTAATGATCTACAGGGACACAAATGGAATCCCCAAGCAGCAAAACCTAGGAAGTCACACTGCCCTTCAGGCCCTAGCATCCCACTGATCGGCATCGAGTGATTCTTCTGATGGTACAAACAGGTGTCTAGCCACAGATCTAACTTGATGCGCTACCAGGTAAATTGCGTTGCCCCTCCAGATCTTGCGCGCCCGATCGGGACAGCCACTAACTCGTCACAGTTATCACAGCCCTTAACAAATTCCCCGAAGGAGAACGGGCTAATCCACACGAGCGCTGCTTCTAATCCTCCATACAAAACACCAGAAGACGGCACATCCTAGCCGAGCGCGACGGGACCAGGTAGATGAGGGGAGAGCGGACCTTCCGCTGGTGGCGCGGGGGCGGCGGCGGCGTCCGCGGGCTCGGGGCTCTCCTCCGCGGGGGCGGCGTGCCGATCGGACGGCTCCGCGTCGTCGCGCGCCCAGTCGTCCACGGCGCCGTCGTCCTGGGCGTGGTGCGAGGGGGCGGGCGGCGCGTCGTGCTCCATCCCGGCGGGCCGAGGGGAGCGAGGGAGCTGGGCGCGGCGGCGTCTAGGGTTTTTGGGCTGGAAGGATCTGGACTCTCGCCTCGGTGGAGTGGCTGCGGTGGCTGGGTGAGGATGACGGAGTGCAGACTTTTTATGCCGGGGGTTCTGGATTGTTCTCCAGGGATATGGACCCTGGACTGGACGGGGAAACGGGACGCCCACCCTTCTCTGTTTGGGCCAGTTTTAACAGAGCCCATGCCAGTTTACTCTGAACTGGGTTTTGTATTTAAAAGATTTAAGGGTCGCCACTTGTGGATTCTTAGAGCGTGTTGGGACTCTCTCCACTCCTCAACTCTTCTCCAAGAGCCGGCGGAGCGGCGCTGAACGCTCGAACTCCCCAGAGTTGCAAATCTGGAGCGGAGCAGGCTGCTGTGCACTTGTACGGAGCGGCAATTTGCGGGATCTCAAATCGGGAAATTATGGAGTTGGTGAGATTTACAGAAGAAGTGCCATCGCCAAGTGAAAACGGTTCGAGTGGGCACGGATGACTCGCTCGTTTCTATCCGTCCTTGTGAATCGGGAGTGGAGCTGCTTGCCAAACAGACTTTTAATCCCCGTGATCCATCTTGTATCCCAATGGACATTTTTGTTGATCAGCAAAGTGTTTGCCAAACCTCAAAAAAATATCCAGTATTTCTCAAAAAAAATCCAGTTTTTTCAGATAGTTAACACGATCCATGACTAAGCTATAGGGGTCTCCCTTATTGTAACATATTTTATGCCTTCTATAAAAATATGATAGGCAATTTGTCTACTTTCAGAAAAAAAATAAGGGCCTCTCTGGAGCTGCTTCACTTCACCAAATGCACTTTGGAACTACTAAAAAGGTAAACTTTTTTGGTGGAAAAAAGAACACTTTGGAGTGGTTCAACCTTGGAGTTAAAGCTCCATCATAGAGCAGTTTATCTTGTTTGGCTTCCAGTTAGCTCCAGCTTCAAGACTGACAAAAATTAATGGAAAAGGTCTATTGGAGGCTGCCTGACCTAGGGGAATAAAACAAAGGAGTATCCACTTAATAGTGGCAATGATGGTTAATTTTTCCCCAACTCCATGAGTACATTTCAAATTAAGAGTTTTTGGAGCACCTCCTAAAGAGCTTCAAGAAAAACGAGGGGGTAGTACCTCGGATTCTATTCTTTCTTTCTTTTTTTTGGAGCGGGACGTCGTGAAGATACCCCGTTTGTCTTGCATTTTTAAAGCGGGGCTGAATTTTAGGGAGCAGAGCAATCCCAGATAGGCCCTAAATCGAGTATTTCTTCGGCCATTTTTACTTTTGTCGAGGTTTGTCAAATTGGTTTGTCCTACCTTGAATATTTGACAGAAACGATTTATCGATAAATATCTCGGGTTGCACCTCTAGTTGGGATGGATAGGTCAGATTGGTTTCGACAATTAGTGACCTTCAAAATGTTGAGTGGATGGAAGGAGAAGAAACTTCCTATTTTGCGAGAAGAAGGTGGTGCTAAAGGTTGTTGTTCAAGCTATTCTAACGTGTTTGAAACTACACAAGCAGGTATGTAAAAGGATAACCACGGCTATATCCCAATTTTAGTAAGGAGATGGCGACAAAAAATGCATTGGTGTGCGTGATGGAATTATGCATTGGTAAGGTAAATATGTGGTATGGTGTTCAGGAATCTGCACCACTTTAATTTCGCTATGCTGAAACAATGTAAGAGGTTGCTGGCAGAATCTTATCCCTTAATGGATCATGCCGACGCACGCTGTTGCGCCCGTCTATTGTTGCAATCTAATGTTAGGCAATAATACAGATAAGCGAAGGTACGGATATATGTAAACATGTTGTTGATTAATTTTTGTATTGGAATTTTACCTTGTACTAGAATGTTCTATACTTAATAATGGAGTGTGTGAGGTTGGCCTTGTGGTTATTATAACGTGTTTAATTGGTGTGCAATATTCATGCATTTATAAGTATTCAGTTACATTTTGCACAATGTATCTGTAATTGATCAGTTACCATCTTGCAGCGACCTTTCTCGCGTAAGCAAATACTGTTTCTTGCCCATTGTGAGTCGTAGTACGTCTCGCCAACAACGTGGCGCTACTAGGCCAACCCAATACTGTAGTTGCAGGAGAATTATTTTATGTGGTTTTAAATTGTTTTTTACCCTTTTGCACCGGTTTTCTCTGGTTTTTTTCCCTTTTTCATTTTTTCTTCGGTTTGTCGTATTTCTTTCTTTGGTTTTCATCGGTTTTCTTTCGCTTTTTTAATAACTAATTTTTTATACACATTGCACATTTTTCGTATACACCGGGCACATTTTGTATACACATTTAAAATTTTCCGAATACATGACTATTATTTTTTTAGATACATAGGTTTTGATATCTATTTTTTTCATATACATTGTACATTTTCTGTAAACATCTGACTGAGTTTTTATGGGCAAAAAATATAACAGAGTATGGCAGGCGGGGGGCCATGGCCTCGCTCCTTTGATTTTTTTTATGTCTTTTATTTCTATTTTTCTTTCAGTTTTTACTTTCATTTACCAAAAATCTCTTCACACAAACATTTGGAAAAAATTTACCAAACATTTGACAAATGTTAAATATGTATAGAGAAAATGTTTCTCATGTATATGAAAAATGCATACAAAAAATAAACAATTTGTGTGAAAAATATTTATCATGTATTTAAAATATCTAGATCAAGCACTTGAAAAAATAAATTAAACAATTATTTCAAAAAAGTTAATCAAGCATTCGAAAAATATTAAATGTATATAAAAAATGTTGACCATGTATTAAAAAAGTTAAACTTTTATTGTATTAAAATTTGTTAAATTTGTATTTCTAAAATGTTAATAAAGCATTCAAAAAGTGTTAAATGCATATAAAAATAGTTTACCATGTATTAAAAAATGTTAATTTTACATTTGAAAAATGTTAATCAAGCACCTGAAATATGTTAAATGTGTATAGAAAAAATGTTGACCATGTATGAAAAAATGTTAATATTTTATTTTAAAAATGTTAATCAAGAATGTATAGAATATTTTTTGACCGTGTATTTTAAAAAAATTAATCTTGTATTACAGAAATGTTAATCAAGCATTGAATTTGTGTATATAAATAATATTAACCGTATATTCAAAAAATGTTAAACTAGCATTTGGATTTTTTTAACATGTAGTAGAAAATTGTTATTGACAGATACGAAAAATGTAGATTGAAAAAAGAAACAAAGAAAAGCAATAAAATGATGAAACCCTTAAAAGAAGCCGGAAAAAAAAGAAATCAAAAAATAAAACTGAAGAAGCAAGTGCAAAAAGAATGAAAAACAGTGAAAACAATAAAAAATGGAGAAAACAAAAATAACCATTGTAAACCAAGAAAGAAACAAAAAAACCTGAAGAAAAATGAAATGTAAATGAGAAAGAAAATAACAACCAATAAAACACATGAAAGAAACAAAGATAAACCAAAGAAAAATGAAAGAAAAAACAAAAAAACCGAAGTATAACGACGAAAAAACGAAAACCAAAGGAAACAGGAGAGGAAATATAAAAACTAAACAAAAAACAAAAGAAAACAAAAACGAAAAACAAAATACAGAAGAAAAAAACCCGTAGAAAAACATATTGGTATGGATAGTGGAAACAATGCTAAGAGGGTATCAATGCTGTCGCATGATTGCCAATGAGGGTATGGTGCTAAGAGGAGTGGGATCAAGGGGGTCGCGTGGATGGCTTAGAGAAAGCAGAGCAACGCGTTTCAGAATCATTAGTGGTAGGGTCGGACGAGAAGTGGAAGGGGAAGAGTTGGGATTGTGGATGTTTTATATGGCACTAGGTGCGTGGCGTGAGTAATTTGGGTTGTTTCAGCCATATTTTTATCGTAGAAATGCTGAAATATAAGCCCGTTACAAGTATCGGCTATAACACCGATTAGGAAAAATCGAACTTAGTAGCATGCGACCGAAGAGCAACTAATTGAGGGGTGCCCCTTGCAGGAGCCCCTCAAGGGTCATTTTTGGTGAGCGCGCACAGCTGCCGCCACATGTCATGTGCTAGGCGCTCCTTTGGGATTTTTGTTTTTTGTTTTTTTGCACGCGTTTTTGGAAATTTTTTTCTTGGCTCTTCGGTTTTTCCTAGGTTTTGGACAAAAAAATTCTGCTACTAGAAAAGGAAAAAACATTCGTTTTATTTCTTCCGTGAGAGGCATGAGTTTGCTTTGTGAGTATGCCTCTCATAAAGAGAAAATTATGTTTTTTTCTTATGCGAGAGACATAAATTAGATTCTCATAAAGGCACAGTTTTGCTTCCGCAAGAGGCATAATTGTGCCTCTCGAAAAAACGTATTTTTTCACGAGAGACACATATTTGCTTCTCGTGAAGTCGCGGGTTTACTTCCGCGAGAGGCACAATTGTGCCTCACGGAAAGGAAAAAATGTGTTTTTTCTTCCATGAGAGGTACAAACTTGCTTCACGTGAGAGGCACGATAGAAAAAAAGTGGGGGAAATCGTGCTTCCGGCTCGTTTTCTTCTTATTCCAGTTTTCCCCTTTTTTGGGATTTTTTTTAGCGAAACCTATTAACACGAGATCTAGTTTCGAAGATCATGATGTGAAAAATCCAACAGTGAAAACGGTTCGCGATTTGGACACACGGTTTAAAAGATAAAGTGTTTTAAATAAACAAATCTACAAAGAAAAGAAAAACTCCCAGTTTGCGACAAGTGGCGCACATGATGTGTGTCATTTGTCATAACCCGAAAGGTGGGGCTGACCTTTGCAAAGGGTACCTTAATTAATGATTTCGCATGAGACCGTCATAGGTAACAATAACATCCACGACGAGCAAGGATTTAGGCCCGTCAATAATTACTTTTCCATCAATATAGGCAGGGCCGGAATAAGGGGGTACCAGTAGTATTAATAATGATTAGTTAGATACAACCGACATATCCAATGGCCACTACTAAAGCACATGCACTCAAATATGGAAACCACTCTAGCAAAAATATGGCATCGGGCCAACCTAGCAGAACGATCATTCCCTTGTATTGGCTAAACGCACTTTAATTTATACAATCTATTGCAATTTCATATTCTGATCTTTTATTTGGCATTTGCCCTTCGGGGATAGAGGGATGGTGGAGCGGCTAAGCCTCGACTTTTTATGGTCATGGTTGGGGCAAGCCGAGCTGACGAAACTATGGGGTAGCGAGTTAGTCGAATGACCAATGGATTTAGAAGGAAACGCGAGGTGCGAACGAAAAGGTAAGAAGAAAAAGGAGCCAACATGCCAAGAAGAAATAATGGATAATATTAAATTATGTAATTTTCAGGCAAGTGATGATGATTACCTAACAAAGGCAAGTGATTAAGACTTACCCAAATCAATGGTTACTCTTATTTTGTTAAGAAACTGGCTTAGTCTTGTACACATCCTATTTAAACACACCACGATACCTGGCCCCTGCTCAGAAACGAGTTGGCAACTGCCCCTCGTCGTGTCCTGCCTCCTTGATTCCAGATTGAGATTGCTCCCCTCTGTACCTTAGACAATAACATCCAATTCGAGACCTGCTAAGGGTTGAACTCTCCTTCAAGCAGGGTCACCCAACGTACTACTCCACTTCACACCGAGATCTTTTCCGCCGCTCACTTTAATTCCATGCGAGCATGCTGGAGTGCTATCTTTCACGATGCAGGTATAAGCAGCTTCACTCTAGCTCTCTCTCTCTCTCTCTGTGTGTCTCTATGTGTATTCTTCTTCATTTTTCTCCGCATCTACCGTTGGCGGTCAATATCATTGTATTCATGGCTATAGGCGACAAAATAGACTCGTGTTGCGGACACTGCTCGTCGCCATCGTTGGAACCCGCTGCTCTGCATGTCCATCTTCTAAGGTAAACCGGTCTCATCTTCCACATACTTCTTTTACGTGTTTCCTTAATTTAAGATAAGCTAGTCACCCAAGCCATCAAATAAATCTTGTTGCTTTGTTTAGTTGAACCTGAACTCAACGGAGTACCATGCCGGACAGAAGAAGGGTGACACTGCTCGAGGACTTACCCGGGGAGATCATGGACAATATACTTGCCCGGTTAACGCCCGAGGACGTTGGTTGTTTTCGTGTTGTCAGCACGTCCTTGCGTGATGCCACCTCCACGCCTGAATTTATGCTCGAACACCATCTCTCGCAACAATCGTTCCCCATCATCAATGGGCGAGGGCGGCCAACCAGTTTTATCGTCCCACCATGATGCCACCGTCAACGCCTTCGGTCAACAAATCTAGCCATGTCTTATGGGTGCCAAACAACATTTAGAGAATTGTGATGGCTTCCTCATCATCCATCGGAGATCTCAATTCTACATTTGCAACCCACTCATCCGCAAGTATGCTCTCCTACTTCAACCACAAGTTGGGAAAGCCGACAACAACGTAATCAGTTTCTATCGGAACCATCCAACTGGAGAATACATGGTGCTCTGGGTTTCATATTCATGGGAACATATATTCAACTTATATGTACTCTGAGTGGGCTCCAACGAGCCGAGGCACACTGAAGTCAGAATACCAACTACACCATTAAATAATGTGAAACATATGTTATTGAATGGGTTGGGGTGTTTGCCTCATTGTCCACCACCAATTGACCACCATGGTAGCCTACACTGGTGTCCTTATTCTACCAAGCAAATTACGGGAGACTGCAGAGACATTATTGTGTTTGACACATAAGTCGAGTCATTTCGGTGGATGCACGGTCCTGCCCAACCGTACTCTAATAGGAGGTTATTCAAAATGAAGGAGATGCTTGCTTTTTGGGGCAGCTCGGCTCCTTGTTTCACTGTTATGAATGTTTGGGTGATGCCAGATTATGATGCTGAAATATGGGCTTTCAAGTACCATATTGATGTGTCAACGGTGAAGAAATCATGACAACTTTATTTAACTTCTTACAAAAAGAAAAAGAAAATACCACTTCGTTCAAAAGTGCAATGGTTCAATGATATGGTTGTGCTCAATGAGCGTGGGCTATTGATCGGGTTTAATTCACAACATGTGATGTGCTGCGACATTGATGGCAACTTCTTAGGTATGGTGAACATATAAAGAGTCAATATTGCATACTCAATAACGCCTCAAAGTGAATATTACACCAATTATGTTCCATGAGATGCAAGAATAAGATAAGGAGTCTCCATTCACAGCAAGGGTTTGCCTTGCCCTTGGATTCACATCATGTCTTTCGTTCGTTCTCTTCTTGTTTATTATTATATCAGTAATACCAATAGGACATGCGATTTTGGATGGTTATGGTAAAAATTTGATTCCATTAGCCGGTGCCTATTAAGATGCCATGAACATACTGCTAATGTTGAACCATGGAGTGTCTATGTATGGTGTTGTAAATTTTCATTGTTCATGCATTCGCAAAGTTTTACTTCTAAACATTGTTAATAAGCAAGAATAACACTATTAAGATAAGAGATTTGGTCTTGCTCACGTCCTTTGAGTGAATGTATTTTTCTAACATGGATGCACCCTGACATTTTCTTCGAAGCTAAGTATTCCATTTTCGTTTGTAATGTTTATTCAATATGCAAGGCTGATAGGTTGATCATGTTGTTCATAATGGAATTTGGTCTGTCTCAGGTAGTACTCCTATTTTCTTACAGAGAAAAGTCTGAAATAAACCTTGAATTCGTATTCAAAGTCTGAATCAAACCCTTACCTCGAAATCCCTCAAATTGACACCCTATCCTTTCTAATCCCGGCCGATCATGGCAGTTTTTCGCTAGAAGCTCGTTTGGGCTCCAGGATTGCTTACGTGGCACACTTACGAGGGGAAATCCAGCGTCCTTCCTTCTTCATGTGCTGGAGCTTGCTTCTGCAAAGTGCACAGCGTTGGTCACCACCCGGTGCTTGACACTTTTATATCCTGTGTAGTCGACGTCCTAATGGAGCGGTGACTATGCTCCCGTCGGAGTATGCGTTGAGCCAAGCACCATGTCCCAAATAAACCACTGATCCATAAGTGAGCTAGTTAATTCCATACCAGAGGCTGCGTCAATCGCGTCCACGGTTTCCCGCCAAACTACTGAACTGAAGCCTTTCTCCCTTACTTAAAAAGATGGACGCCAGTGGCCAATGTAGAGTGGGAGATCGATATGACCTAAAGCA
The DNA here is from genome assembly GCF_056163025.1 of Triticum urartu. NCBI lineage: Eukaryota > Viridiplantae > Streptophyta > Magnoliopsida > Poales > Poaceae > Triticum > Triticum urartu. The sequence continues at coordinate 47,390,074 of NC_141874.1, read as the reverse complement.
AATGAGTTTTGCAGTCTGCTGCTGCCGGCGAGTGGTTCTCCGGTAGTAACAAACAACACGTCTATGCCTACAAATTTTAACCACCAAATGCGTCCACACATTTCTAGGTTGGTTACTTTGAAAAACCAGTATGTTTGAATTTGTTTGGAAGCTACTTGCACGATGTACAATTCTTCCACCTCATTTTTGTTTGATGTGAGATAAATGTCAAAGGTTGTATCCCAAAAATGACAGTGGTTTAAGGGCCAATCTATCCTCCAGTTGCTTGATCTTTCTTCGTTTCAGTCAATTTTGTTTCGGCCATTGGATTTGAAATCCTCTCCTAGTGAACATTGCTCCTCTTCCCCTCATGACACGATGCAGCCCAACCGCCCTGCCAGTTGCCTCGCCTCCGACGAGTTCCTGTCCAAGCCCTCACCGGCGACGCCATCTTGAGCTCAGCGGCTATCTAATCCGAGCGACAATGAAAATGAAAAGGCCCCCCACCCGCATCGGTCAACCCATGTCCTTGTCTCCGTCGACGACGACGCGACTAACCACATTGCCTTCCCCTAGGGCAAGGTAAATGCCATATATATTTTCTCATATAAATTGTTCTGATTCCTTTCCTGCTTTTCAAAGTCAGCTTTCTCTCCAAGACAACATAGTTGCTCAAGTACAAAAAGGATTTTTTTTCCTTTTTCTTGTTCAAAAAGTAATAAAAAGTCCCAAACCATGACCATGAGCGAAGTGATAACCAGCGAGTAGTTTAGTATGAACTACACATTGCAAACTTACATATGTTGTAGGAGTCATCCACATTGCCTGCTTTCACTCTTCTTGTGTAGTGCAACTAAAATAGAGCGACACTGATGTGACATTTTAGTTGCACTACACAAGACACCCTTAAAAGCCTTTGATGAATATCGGCCAATTTGCATGAATTTCTTTCAATTTGTTAAAATGCGTGTTCAAATATATGCGGTTAGCGTTGGACGTCGGTCTCCTGCATCCGTATTCGTAGACTGGTCCTCCTGTCTGCGGATGGACGCGGGAGGAAATTTGCTGGTTGCCGTTGGAGACGCCCTAAGGCCCTATATGATCAGCGCACAGAACATCAGCTGCCGCCGATGAATAGAAGTGTAGATCGAAAGGATCCAACATGTAGACAACCACCGACCGGATCCCACAAGATCCGCCAAAGACACGCTTTCACATGCCCTCCAACGACACTAGAAGCACCACCAGAATGGGAACTGGACGGGAAAAAACTTACTACATTTTCAGAAATCCACCACTGCCTCGTCTACCTAATCATGTCACAAACCCTAACAAAACTAAAAAAAATACTTAAAAACGGAGCTCTTCCGTCGATAAGGACCGAAATCCATCACACCTCCATAGTCCTAGGACCATAGAAGACAAGGCGGACCGCTGGCGGTGCCGGCAAAACCCTAGCTGTGCGCCTTGGGCTCGCACGGGCGAATGTGCACGGAAACGAGAATAATCTTTTATAATCATCGGAAGCCGAGTTCAATCATGTATATATATTTTTCATCTCTCGTGATATCATCAGCATCCATCCAGAACCAAATCTAGAAGCGTCGACCGATGAAAAGGTACGGTGGAAACGATGGCCGGCGCGCCGGAAGGCAGGAGAAGCAACCCACGAAGCAGGTACGGCGATGATGTGTTGATGGAGCGTACACTGCCGTACCGTTTTGGCGGGTTCTTTCTTTCTCCCCACTCCCTGCCAGATGGAGACGTCGATCAACTGGGTCTCTCCCCCAAGAAACGGTGTAGCCGTCGATCAAAGCAAAGGCGTACGTCCATGTCGATCGATGGGTTAAGCGATGCACGCATACGATACCATGCACGGATCCCACATACCGGAGGCTGCGTCCCGGTTTCCCGCCAAACTACTCAAGCCATTCCCATCAGGTGCGGGACGTGAGTGGCAAGTGAGTGCACTGAGTGGGAGTTCGATATGATCGAAGGCAAAGCACTATCGATTTCCTAGTAAACTAAAGATTTGCACTGTGCTGCTGCCGGCGAATGGCTCTCTGGCAACAACACGCCTATGGCTCTCGATCTAAGAGCATCTCCAGCCGTTGGAATCGTCTCGTGAAGGCGAGCCGGCGATACAATCGGCGCTAGGGCGGTTGGGCATCCAGCCGTCGCCCCAGGTGTCGATGTTGACCCAGTTTTTGGCCCATTTTTAGCGAATAAAGGGCTTGTATAGGCTAGAATAGGCCCATATTCGACGTGCTTCGTTGTGGCACGGCGTTCAATTACCAACATATATTTTCTTATCACATAGTTCATCACAGAAAATTAAATAGTTCAACAAAATAGTGCAACAACAAATAGTTCAATACAAATTATATAGTTTAACAAATAAAAACTCATATTTCATCACACGCCGTGTCCGGCGTCGCTCTTGAGCCTCCGTAGGTGCTCCACCAAATCCTGCTGCAGTTGATGATGCACTTGTGGGTCTCGGATCTCCTGACGCATACTGAGATATGCAGTCCAGGTTGCCGGTAGCTGGTGATCAACTTCGGCTAGAGGACCTTGCCTGTAGTATGGTTCAGTGTCAAACACTGGCTCTTCTTGCTCGCTCTCGATGATCATGTTGTGCAAGATGACACAACAAGTCATGATCTCTCACATTTGATCTTTCGACCATGTCTGAGCAAGGTACCGGACAACAGCAAATCGAGATTGGAGCACACCAAATGCCCGCTCGACATCCTTCCGGCAAGCCTCCCGCACCTTGGCAAAGTGAGACTTCTTGCCTCTTGGCACAACGTTTGAGATAGTCTTCACAAATGTAGACCATCTCGGATAGATGCCATCAGGTAGGTAGTACCCCTTGTTGTAGTGCCGCTCATTGACCTCGAAGTTCCTGGCATACCAAAGAAGGAGTGCCAAATCCAGATGCCCTGTGTGGCCACCGCCTCAAGTACCACACTGCAACCGCTTTTGGCGCCTTTGTACATCCCCTGCCAAGCAAATGGGCAGTTCTTCCATTTCCAATGCATGTAGTCGATACTTCCAAGCATCCCAGGAAACCCTCTTGCTGCATTCTGTGCTAGGATCCGAGCAGTGTCTTCCGCACTGGGTGTTCTCAAGTATTGCGGTCCAAACACTGCCACCACTGCCCGACAAAACTTGTAGAAACACTCAATAGTGGTGGACTCGGCCATCCGCCCATAGTCATCGAGTGAATCACCAGGAGCTCCGTATGCAAGCATCCTCATCGCTGTCGTGCACTTTTGGATCGAGGTGAATCCAAATTTGCCGGTGCAATCCATCTTGCACTTGAAGTAGCTGTCGAACTCCCGGATGGAATTCACAATCCCGAGGAAGAGCTTTCGGCTCATCCGATAACGGCACCGAAATGTTTTGTCGCCATGAAGTGGAGCATCGGTGAAGTAGTCGGAGTAGAGCATGCAGTAGCCTTCGAGACGACGCCGGTTCTTTGCCTTCATCCGCCCCGACGCCGTGCTACCTCGCCACGGCTTTTCATTGCTCGCCAGCAGCTGGGCCAGGGCGGCGAGAATCATGAGATGCTCATCTTCCTGGACGTCGGCCTCGGCTTCCTCCTCTAGCAACGCGGCGAGCACTTCCTCGTTATCCGCGTCCATCGCCGAGGCAGGAAAATCGCCGAACACCTTGCGCCCGGTGGGCGTGTACCCGCCGCTAAACTGCCCCTCCGCGGCCGGAAACGGCGGCAAAAACGCCCAGCTGCTGGTGGAGGGGCTGCCTCGGCGAACCTCTGCTCTTTTTCCGGCGGGGATTGGCTATCTAGCGGTGAAGGGCGGCGGGCGGCGCCGGGATACAGCTAGTGGCGGCCGAGGGCGCGGGGGTGGGAGGCGAGTTGAGGAAGAAAAACTTGACTTTTCACCTGACGGTGTAGGCCAGCCGTGCTTTTCCCTTGCGTCGGAGCCCCCGATCGCCCCCTAGTGCGCCGGGTTCGGTCTGCGATCGCCGGGCCCAAAAACGGACCGAACCGGCGATTTTCGGCGTCTTGGGGACGCTACTGGGGCGTTTTTTCGGCGCTAGCGCCGAAAAAGTGGCCTGGGGAACCTGTTGGGAACGCGGCTAAAGATGCTCTAACCACATTTGTGAAATCATGCGTTTGAATTTGTTTGGGAGCTAGTGCCACAAGATAAGCTTGGCAGAGCTGCTGCGCATGAAAGTTTATATCTTCTACACCATCCAAGATTATTCAAATAAATTTACTAGCAAATGTTGGCACAAAATCTCATTTTATTTCACCAAACTAGTACTACTCCAGCTCTAAAAGATCAGTCCAATATTACACAAGCATCCGTGTGGCAGCATCAATAGAGCAACATATAGCAGTAGAAATCTTGTAGATGCCTTAGGAATTTAGGATCACAATAAGTAGATCAATAGGTTCCTCACAGGCCAAGGAGTTGGCAGTTCTCCCAGAGCGTCTTGGCGGAGCGGCGGAGCTGCGCGGCCTCGGCCTCGGTGAGGTCCATCTCGGCGACGCCGAGGACGCCGGCGCGGCCGAGCCGGGCGGGCAGGCTGAGGAACACCTCGTGGCCGTCGGAGATGCCGTGGAAGCCTGCGGCGAGCACGGAGACCGGGTGCACCCGGCGCTGGTCGCGGAGCAGGGACGCCGCGAGGCTGGCCACGGAGTAGCCGATGGCCCAGGAGGTGTAGCCCTTGAGGCCGATCACCTCGTAGGCGCCCCCCACCACGGCCCGCCGGATGCCCTCCAGCGCCGCCTCGTCGAAGCTCCGGTGGCTGTCCCGCAGGGACTTGAGCGCCGGCATGCCACCCACGCTGATGCTCGACCAGATCGCCACCGAGCTGTCGCCGTGCTCACCCACCATGTACGCCTGCAAAGGGACCCATTCCATCAAATCAAATGCTGGTTTTCTGAAACAGAGAATGAATGCTCTTCATCCAGTGTAGTGCAGCATGCAGTTGGTTACATACCTGCACGTCCTGCGCGCTGACGTCGAGGTGCTCGGCGACGAGGAACCTGAACCTGGACGAGTCAAGGTTGGTGCCGGAGCCGATGACGCGGCTGGCCGGGAACCCCGAGAGCTTCCAGGCGACGTAGGTGAGGACGTCCACGGGGTTGGACACGACGAGCAGCAGCGCGTCCGGGGAGTGCTCGGCCACGGGCGGCACGATATTCCTGTACAGCGCCACGTTCCTCTGCAGCAGGTTGAGCCTGGTCTCCCCGGGGATCTGCCTGGCGCCGGCCGTCACGACGACGAGGTCCGAGTTCTTGGTGACGGCGGCGTCGGTGCCGGAGACGATGCGGACGCGCGGGAGGAATGCGGCGGCGTGCTGCAGGTCGAGCGCCTCGCCGCGGAGCTTGTCGGGGAGGGCGTCGACGAGCGCAATCTCGTCCGCCAGGTTCTGGGTGAGGATGGTCTGCGCGATGGCCATGCCCACGTTGCCCGCGCCGATGACGGAGACCTTGGTGAGGCGGCGGTGCGGGGCGGAGGAGGAGGTGGGCGTGAGCGGGCAGCCGTCGGCCACCGCACGGAAGAAGCCCGACGACGCGTCTCCGGCGTCGAAGCCCAGCTCCGACAGCGACGAGGTCTTGTGCATCATCGGTGGGAATGGGAGGGGATTAATGCAGGTCGGAATCAAAACGGGGGATGTGGAACTGGGATTGGACGATGGTGAACTCGATCGTGTTCTTGGTTGGGGATGCGAGAATGGAGAGGGAGCCCAACAGTTTATAAAGGGAAGCAAAACCGCTCGCCGGTTACCGCTTCGTCAGTCATGGTCGTGGTTTTGGACTTTTAATCACTTTTCGAACAAGAAAAGGGAAAAATATTCCTTTTATATTTGAGCAGCTGCGTTGTCTTGGCACAAAGCTGACTTTGAAAAATACTAGGAAAGAAATCAAAACAACTTATAGAAGAAAATCTAGTATATGAAATCTACCTAGCTGGGGAAGTTGGCGCCGTCGTCAACGAAGGCGAGGTCAAGGGTTGACCGATGCGGGTGAGGAGCATTTTCGTTTCCATGACGCTCAGGGATATGGAGCTCGGGGGAGAGGGGTTGTTGTTTCCCATCTATCTTGACTGATCCCGACCGCTGAGGCACGACACCATCGACCAACGGCGGTGGCGTGCTCGCAGCCGCTCCCCCTCATCCTTATCTGACCTTTTGCCAGCCAACGACGGCTTTTCGTCCCATCCTTTCGGCGGCCACTTCGGCTCAAATCACACATCGAAACGGCCGCCGCCACCTTCTCCTCCACCCATCCCTCCCTCGATGTGATAACATTGGTGTCTACATGTGAGAGCGGAGCCAGTTCTTCTCCCGCTCGCGATGCTCGTGTCGGCGGTGTTAGATGCAAGAGGAAACGAGAGAGAGGGAGGTTGCGTGAGTGGGCTGCTTTCGTGGTGAGGATAAAGTTACCAGGGAGGTGTTATATGGGTTGGATGGTACCCTCAAAAGAAATCTAGGTTATTGGACAGTAACTGCGCTACCACCCATCCCTGCGACAGTAACTGCATCGACATGTCACACGCGAGCGACCTCCATCGTCTCGCAGCTTATTGTGTTTGATAGTCCTCAAGATGGCGGCGCCGGTGCCATATACGTGTTGTTTTGTTACCGGAGAACCAGCCGCCGGCATGCCGCAGAACACCGCAAAGTCTCTAGTTTACGGTGAAATCCATCAGTGCATATTTGCTTTAGATCACAATCGATCTCCCACCCACTGGCCACCGGCGTCCGTCTTTTTCAAGTACTAAAAGTATTCTGCACTCGACGGGCATTCGGAGGGAGTGAAAGGCTTCAGTCGGTAGTTTGGCGGGAAACCATGGACGCGATTGACGCAGACTCCGGTACGGAATTAATGCATGGTTTGACGACCGTTGGTCGATCTTTGCGGGAAACCGTCCATCTTTGCTTTGCTTTGATCGACGGCTAAACCGTTTCTTGGGGAGGAGACCCAGATGAGATCGACGTCTCCGTCTGGCAGTGGGAAGAAAGAATGAACAAACCCACTCTGACGTGATGGCCGCTGCCAAAGTCGTCAAAACGGTACGGTACGCCTGGTCGAGACACCATACCTGCTTCGATGCTCCGTGCCTTCCTTCCAGCATGCATGCTTTTCTTTGCCAGTTTCCCGGCATGCATGCTACGCCTATTTCTTACTACTCCTACCTTACTTTTTCACCTTTTCACTGGTCAACGTTTCTAGATTTGGTTCTAGACTTTTCCGCAAAATAAATAAATAAATAAATAATTGGTTCTAGACTAGAAGCATAAGGTCATCCGCAAACCTCCCACATACGTTTAGACCGCGAATGTCATCCAATGCAGTCATGTATCGGTCCGCGCCGCCCCCGCGAGGCGACGGGGAGGGCCTCCGACAGGGCCGCCTCCAACCCCTCGCTCCTCTCCCTTCTCCTGCTTCGCCGCTGGCAGAGGGCACGGCCGGGCGAAGCCTTCGCCCCGTCGGCGCCGGCGGTCTCCCGCGAGGTGGGCGGTGCGGGCCTCCTCTCCGAGCCGGAGCGCGGCGCTGGCGTTGGGCGCTGCAGCGCGGCGGCGTGTGTGGGCGGCGGCATGCAGGTACGACGGCGTTCTGGGCAGCAAGGTGGCGGGGCACTCCTGTGCCGCGGTGGCCATATCTGACCGGCATGAGGCATGGGCTACGGTGGCACGGGTCGGTGGCCGTGGTACTGCCTTCCGGTGGCGGCAGCTGACGGTGGTGGTGATCCCTAGCATGCAGGCGACGGGCGGGGATGGTGGAGCGGGCTGGTGCTGGTTGGAGCGACGTGGCGGCTGCAGCCGGCTGGCTGCGCGGAGCGGTTGTGCGGCGGCCTCTCTTCTCCCGGGACTAGGTCGACGACGCGCGGCGCTGGATGCCAGCGATGCGTGCTGTCACTATCAAAAATATGTCAACTTGCGACCATCACTATTGGTCGCTGAAAGGTCATTGTTTTTTATTTGCGACCATTTTTTGACCAAAAACAGATGGTCAAAGCTGACGGTCGTTAATGAAAATTAACAAAGAAGTTCGTGGAAGGCAACGACCAAAACAAAAGGTCATTGGTTCAACGACCTTTTGTTTTGGTCGCTAACTGTCTGCTCAGGCCACGTCGGATCTGACGTGGCAAGCTGACGTGGCAAAATTACGACCAAATGAAAAGGTCATTGATAAGAATCAGCCCGGTCCGATTAGGTGTCTATATGGGCCAAGTCCATTAATTCAACCCATTTAATATATTTTTTCTGTTAATTTTCTCTAGCTACATGGGCCTAACCCAACAATTTGACCTTTTTAGTTTTTGAGATTCATGCAACTTTTTGGCCCTCGGCCTTTTTGCAGTTCATTTCTTTTTTCTGTAAGACGTTTTATTTCATTTTTGAAATTGTTAGATGCTTGTTGGGATGTGGCCTTTTTGGGCCCAATTATTTGTCTAGTTTGGCCCAAGCCGACTTTAGCCCAATCACACACATACATCCAACATTATTTCATTCAAATTAGGAAAACTCCAGGTCAAATTCAAGTCAACCATCGTATCACATCACATAACACATCTCCCAGGTTTACATAACACAAAAAACCATCTCAGGAATACATTTCCTTACACAGGAATATACAATAAGAAAATGATGGCACATCTACTATTATCATAATTGGGCTGGGTGCAGTACCGCCGCCTTATTTTGTTCCTCGGTTGCAGCCTTTGCAACCTCTCTTTCACATCCCTATGAACATACATAATTATCAGAATCAGCACTATAAGCTCTGGTTGCTCATCGAACATATAATTAACAAAACAGAATAGTTTGTGGATATTGCAAAAGAACAGAAAGCACACATATATATTGAACACAAGCAACAACCAGGAATAGATGACTTAACAGTTCATGTTTGTTAACAAAACAAGAGTAGACATCTCACAGTGTGTTAACTATCTGATGACTTTAGTAAAACACATACTAGCATTCAGTGCTACAAGAGACAGAATGGGAATTCAACTATCCCAACATCCCAACTTGGTAAATCCATGTTGCTACGAGTAAATAATGACATCAACTAACTAAACTACGGGAACTTTGCACCTCATCACCTTCTTTTCGGTGTACCACCTTCTTATGATGAGCTTCGCATCTTCGACTGTCTCTGCTACCCTAGCATCTGTCGCCTGCATCTTTCTCGGCTACCCACCTAACACTAAGGGCTACCGCTGCTACGATCCCGTCTCCCATCGTGTTTTTAGCTCCCGACACGTTTACTTTGATGAGAAGGTGTTTCCTTTTCAGCAGCAGGTACCCCTCGTCGCCCCTTCCCGCCGGCCATCGGCGGCCCTTCGGCGACTCCGTCAGGTGGACGGCACCGCTCGGCTCTCGGACCGCCTCCGGGCTTTGGCGGTCCTTGCGCCGTGGGACAAGCTGCACCTCACGCCCCCACACCGATGCCTGTCTCGTCGGCCTCCTCGGCCGACCCCGCCACCTCAGCCGCCGCCCCTCCGCCCGCCGCCCCTCCTTGGGCGCCGCAGATGCCGCGGGATCTGGCGCCGCCTCTTAGGCCGTCTCGCCGGCCGTCACGCCGGCCCCGTCACCGGCATCCTCGCTAGCTACCGCGTCGGCCCCGTCGCTGGCTGCCTCGTCGGCTGTCACGCCGGCCACGTTGCCGGACCCGTCACCGGCCGTCTCGCCGGCCGCTTCGCCGGACATTCCGGCGTTGCCGTCTCGCCCTGTCACACGAGCTCGAGCTGGTATTCACCGTCTGAGTTTCCGGTACTCGAGCGCGAGTACCTCCTCGCCGCCTCCACGGCGGACCTGTCCCCTCTTCCCGCGTATGCTCGCGTAGCCCTTCGTGATCCTCATTGTCTTGCAGCGATTTAGGAAGAGTTCGCCACTCTCCAGTGGAACCACACCTGGACACTGGTTCCCCGGCCTCCTCGCGCCAATGTCATCACCGGCAAGTGGGTCTTTCGCCACAAGACCCGCTCGGATAGTACACTTGAGCGCTACAAGGCTCGTTGGGTGGTTCGTGGTTTTTGACAGCGTGTTGGAGTTGACTTCACTGAGACGTTTTCTTCGGTTGTTAAACCGGGCACGATCCGCACCGTCCTCCAGCTTGCGGTGTCCCAAGGCTGGCCCGTTCATCAGATGGATGTCTCCAACGCCTTCCTCCACGACCATCTTGAGGAGCAGGTGTATTGTGAGCAGCCCACCAGTTTCGCGACGCATGTCTTCCTGGCCACGTGTGTTTGCTGTCCCGCTCTCTACGGGCTCAAGCAAGCACCCCACGCCTGATACCAGCGGATCGCCGGGTTTCTTCAGACACTGGGCTTCAGCGTCACTCGCTCGGATGCCTCACTGTTTGTTTATCACCAGGGCGACACGACTGCGTATTTACTCCTCGAAGTCGACGACATTATCCTGACAGCCTCCTCCGCAACCCTTCTTCAGCAGATTACTCTCTGGCTGCGTGACGAGTTTGCCATCAAGTGTTGGGGAATGTAGTAATTTCAAAAAAATTCCTACGCACACGCAGGATCATGGTGATGCATAGCAACGAGAGGGAAGAGTGTTGTCTACATACCCTCGTAGACCGAAAGCGGAAGCGTTAGCACAACGCGGATGATGTAGTCGTACGTCTTCATGATCCGACCGATCCAAGAACCGAACATACGACACCTCCGAGTTCAGCACACGTTCAACTCGATGACGTCCCGCGAACTCCGATCCAGCAGAGCTTCATGGGAGAGTTCCTTCAGCACGACGGCATGGTGATGGTGATGATGTTGTTACCGATGCAGGGCTTCGCCTAAGCACCACTACAATATAATCGAGGTGGAATATGGTGGAGGGGGCACCACACACGGCTAAGAGATCAAGAGATCAATTGTTGTGTCTAGAGGTGCCCCCTGCCCCAGTATATAAAGGACCAGGCGGAAGAGGTGGCCGGCCAGGGAAGGGCGTGCCAGGGAGGAGTCCTACTCCCACTGGGAGTAGGACTCCCTCTTTTCCTAGTTGGAGTAGGAGGGGGAAAGGAAGGGAAGGAGAGAGAGGAAGGAAAGGGGGGCGCCGGCCCCCTCCTTGTCCAATTCGGACTAGAGGGGGAGGGGGAGCGCGGCCTACCCTAGCCACCCTCCTCTTCTCCACTGAGGCCCATCTTGGCCCATTAAACTCCCCGGGGGGTTCTGGTAACCCCCTGGTACTCCGGTATATGTCCGAAACTCCCCGAAACTATTCCAGTGTCCGAACATAGTCGTCCAATATATCGATCTTTATGTCTCGACCATTTCGAGACTCCTCGTTATGTCCATGATCATATCCGGGACTCCGAACTACCTTCGGTACATCAAAACAAAAAAACTCATAATACAATAGTCACCGAAACTTTAAGCGTGCGGACCCTATGGGTTCGAGAACTATGTAGACATGACCGAGACATGTCTCTGGTCAATAACCAATAGCGGAACCTAGATGCTGATATTGGCTCCTACATATTCTACGAAGATCTTTATCGGTCAAACCGCATAACAACATACGTTGTTCCCTTTGTCATCGATATGTTACTTGCCCGAGATTCGACCGTCGGTATCTCAATACCTACACTAGTGCAGAACCGGGCAATAGCACCGGTTCGTAAGGCCCTTTAGTGCCGGTTCCATAACCGGCACTAAAGTGTGGTCACTAAAGGCCCCCCCCTTTTAGTACCGGTTCAGCACGAACCAGTGCTAAAGGGCAACCACGTGGCACGAGCCAGCTTCGGGGGCCGGGAGCCCTTTAGTACCGGTTGGTAACACCAACCGGTACTAAAATGTTTGGGTTTTTTTTGGTTTTATGATTTCTTTTTCATTTAATTTTGTGTTTTCCATTTTAATTCTTTTTCGTTTGCTGGTATTTTACGGTACTACACATTGTACACGTTATGCATATATATATATATAAATAGAATTTCTAGTAGAACCAATCATATATATATCATCAATGTCTCACAAACCACCATATTAATTCACACATACACACATGTATAGCTATATATAATTTCTCCTACATATGCATGTTGCCTTCGGAGCCAGTGGCATTAGCCTAATTGGTGCCTTCGGAGCACGATGACAATTGGAAGTGGTTCATGACCTGGTTGATGGGGGCGGTAGCGGGTAATAGTATTCTCCCTTCGGATTTATGACATGGTCGAGCAAAAATCCCGCTATTTCCTCTTGAAGTGCTTCTACGCGCTCCGTTTCTAGGAGCTTGTCCCGCACCTCTTTGAACTGTTAAGAAGGAGATCAATATGCATGTGTATTAGTTGTGTGACTAGATATCGATAATGGTGTAAAAATTGTGAATAGTGTTCTGACAAGCGTACCCATTCCTGTCTTTGAGATCTGCTCCTTTCGGACGCCATCATGCGAATGTTCTCGCAAACGCAGAATGCACACTGATTCAGTCCCCTGCGCCTGCTTCAGGGCCTTTATTACGAGAATGGAATTTAATTTGATCAGATAATAATTAATCAAGCATGATAATTAAAGAGATGGCAGCTAGCTAGCTAGCTAGTACTACTTAATTACTTACCTTGGGTCGAAACCATTTCAGCTGTCGTTTCCATTCGCCTTCCGTGACGCTGATGAACCTTGCCCAAGCCCTGCCCGCCGACAAAGAAAATAAATAAAGGGGTTATTAAATAGTTCATATCATGAAATGACGAACTAAATAGGCCGAGATATATAGTTAATAATGATTGAAATTACCTGTTGACTATCCCAAACAAGATGTTATAGTCACTATTTGCTTTGAGTAGCGAGTCCAGTATTTCAACTATTCCGGCGTCAACTTTAATAATACACAAGATCCAGTGAAATCTGCATGCACACATGTTTGCATGTCTTAATTAAGCGGGCATATGTAAGAAAAAACATGTAGCTAGCTAGTAGGCAAAAACATGTAGCTAGCTAGTAGGCAAAAACAGAGAATTTGTAGTACAAGAAAGTATGACTCACTGGAAGTTGTAAGGAAGTAGTATATCTTCATTGTATTTGAGGCGCTTCAAGAACTCTAGCATGCTGTCCTCTACCTGCTTTTCATAATGCTTGTTTATTTTCCATGTGTATTCATTAACGGTGTTTGGGTCAATGAACCCAATGCCATAGCGTCCACCTTTTCTCATTTCATACATCTTCATCCTGCATAATACCATAGAAAAGAATATAGTGAGGATAATTACAGGTAATGATTGATCAAAAGGATCACTACAGCTAGCTTGAGACTTAAATTATAGAAAGAAATCACTTATAGACAATAGCAACTGACGATAGATTTGTCGAGTGCGTCTTGATTGTATAACTGAAACAGTTCAGAATACTCAACGGTCACAGGTTTCTCATGGTAGTAATGATCCTTCTTGACTTGCACCATGAGGGATTCTCGATCGGATCTCTTGGTAATGTTCATGTACCATTCATGTAATTCATACATTCTCGTTGGGAGCTTCTTGACCTCTTCTGGCTTGACCAAAGGTTGGCCCTGGGCATATTTTCGTTTTATTTCCTCCTATTTAAGCACATGCATGTCCTCGATCTCGAGGAGTTGTCCAACAGTGATTTTGAGAGTTTCAGCCTGCATTATATGCTCCTGGGTTATTACCACATCGCCCACCTCGGGAACGTAAACTGTTTGGCCACAATAATATTGGGCGCGCGTACTATCACGTGTTGTTGGCGGCACAACAAGCGGGGGGATCGATTGCGCCGCCTGTTCTCCTAGCTGGGTAACGGTTTTCCCGCATTTTTTGACAGCTGCTTGTTGTTTGCTCGAGCTCGAGCTCGCCTCCTTCTGTAGACGTTGTCGATGTAACTTCCTGATGTGGCGCTCATAGTCTGTGTCAACAGGCTTAGGAGCTGGTGGTTGAGCCATACGAATGAAGTGGTCAACTACTTCCACAGGCACTTCCTCCCTTGGCGGCGGTGGCGGTTTCGGTCCAAAATGGGCGTCGACTTCTGCCCGCACTATGGCATTGGTTTGCTCCTCGGTCCTGTCGTAAGCCCTTACAGGAAGAGGATTAGTGAGGTTTGGACCATATTTATATCGCTTGCCTCCGCCTGTACTTCCTGTACTATGACCTCGACTCGTACCGCTACGCACCATAGCTGCGGGGTGTCTCTTCTGCGATTGCTGAGGCGGCGGAGATGGCTGACGGGGCTGAGTTGGACGAGGAGGAGTGGCCTGAAGCTGTGCCGGACTTGCAGTGGCCTGAGGTTGTGCCGGACTTGGAGGAGGAGTGGACGTCTGACGCTGTGTCGGACTTGTAGGAGGAGTGGCCTGACACTTTGCCGGACTTGGAGGAGGAGGAGTGGCCTCACGCGTTGGTGGACTTGGAGGAGCGGGAGTCTGCTGACTCGGTGGCGGACTTCGACAAGGAGTCGGGTGACGCGGTGTCGGTGGCCTTCGAAAGATGATGCAATCCTTTCTCCATAGGATGATACGATGTTTGGCATCTCCGAGTGTGTGCTCCTCGTCACCTCCAGGAATGTCAAGCTCTAGCCCCGAATATTGGTCCACCACCTCATCAACCACGACACGAGCATAGCCTGCTGGAATCGGGTTGCAATGGAAGGTTGCATCGGGGGAATTTGTATAAGCAACACCGTCCGCCACCTTCAAGGATACGTTCTTAATTTTGAAGTGTAGCTCGCAGTTAGTGTTCTCCGCGATATCATCCACGGGGTATCTATCCAGCATTGCGTCAAACAGGGCGGAACCCACGCTGCTTCTCGGCATGGATGGGGTGGTGGTATCCAATGCTGGATCATCCGCTAGCTGCTGCAGCTGCTGAGACCCCCTTTGCTGGCTAAGTGAGTCGATCTGCTCCTGCTACCGCTGGAATTTGATTGCCAAGTCCGCGTGCGCTGATTCTAGGCCTTGAAGGCGTTCATAGTCGAGCTTCCTCTGCTCCTCCTCCATCTTCCTCTTCTTCTCCTCCGCAATCTTCTTTCTTGCACGGGTTCTGTAGTCGGCGTTCCAGTCCGAAAACCCCTCATACCACGGAATAGCGCCCATGCCTCGTGTTCTTCCCGGGTGTTCAGGATTTCCCAGGGCACGCGTAAGCTCGTCGTTCTCTCTGTTGGGCTCGAACAACCCGGACCGAGCCTCTTCTATTGCAACAAGTTGCTTATCTTCGGCTCCGTCCAGACATGCCTTCTTGGAAACTTTGCCTGTCTTCGGGTCCAACTCCCCCCCATGCGCATAGAACCAAGTCCTGCACCTGGGGGGCCAGCTCAATGTTTCTGGAGTGACACTTGCATCCAGCATCTCTTTCTCAGACTTATCCCACTTAGGCATTCCCACCGCATAGCCACCTGGCCCCAGCTTATGGAACTTATCCTTTTTTGCGGCATTGGCCTTGTTTATTCTTGACCGTTCCTTAGATAATTCCGAATCCTTGAATTTCACGAAATCGTCCCAATGAGCACTTTGATTCTCTAGTGTTCCCTCGAATACTGGAGTCTTCCTTCCTCCCTTGACGTACTTGTCCCATTCACAATTCTTGTGGTTCTTGAATGCAACCGCCATCTTCCTAAGAGCAGCGTCCTTGACTTTCTGCACATCTGCTTCTGTGAAATGATCTGGTAGGGTGAAATGTTCCATGAGAGTATCCCAAAGCAGACTTTTTTCTCTGTCGTCGACAAAAGTAAGATCTGGACGTGGCTTTGCTGGCTTTCTCCATTCTTGAAGGGAGATCGGGAGTTGGTCCTTCACAAGAACTGCGCACTGACGAACGAACTTGTCCGCAATCTTGTTAGGCGCTAATGGTTCACCATTACGTTTGATTGCCTCGATATTATACTTTACGCCCTCCTTCAACTTTTTGTTCGGGCCTCGTTTTGTCCTTTTGCCCGAAGATTTGCTCGATCCGGATGGCTGAAAGAAGAAAGATCGATTCGTTAATATATCTTCAACTCATTTAAAACATGTGATGATCACTAGATGCCTGCTTATATAAATATATATACCTCTCCGGTGTTGTCATAATCATAGTTCATGACTTCATCAATTCGGTCGTCGCGATCGAATATCATATCACCCTCTTCGGTGTTGTTTAGAAATTCGGAGCCGTCATAATCTTCTTCATTCTGATCATCATTTGGCCCGCGTATTATATCGAACATGGTCTGTTCTCCCTCTCTGTTGGTATTGTCCGCCATAGCTTTTATTTAACTATGCCAAAAGAAATATAAAACAATTTAGTATTCAAATTACATCGTCTCGAATAATAGATATAATCTCGAATACATCGTCTCGAATAATAGATATAATCTCGAATACATCATCTCAAATAATAGATATAATCTCGAATACATCGTCTCGAATAATAGATATAATCTCGAATACATCGTCTCGAATAATATATAATCTCGAATACATCGTCTTGAATATTATATATCGAGTACATCACTGGCTAGGTAGCTAATAAAGATCGAATACTACAGAAGAATCTAGGACACTCGCGGTTCCTGCGGCGCGGGCGATGGACACCCAAAGAGAAGGAACCCTCACAGGATCATAGCTGAAGTGAGATCCCTGAAGACACTGCCAGGTATTGGAGAACCTGCCGCCCTCTAACGCAACCATGTAGCGATGGACGTGCTCGTCCTCCTCCCTAACACGGTGACGTACCACCTCCGGCAGGGCCGGCTCCCTCCGCACCGAAACTGGCCCACGCGAACGCCACCAAATGAGATCAGGGTCGACGACGGGACCCGGGGCCGGGTTCCTCATCAAGCGGCGCGCCCCTCCAGGCAGCACCTCCCAGTGCCAACCCGGCGGAGCCCAGTCCCGGACATGGGTCAGTCGGACGTCGTCGCGGATGGGTCGACGGTGAGGATGCGGGCCGGGCATCGTCGAGAACAAATACTAGCTATATGCCCGCAAAAAGTAACATTTTTTTAATGTTTGGATTTTGATAACTAAAATTTCTAACATTTCTATATAACTAACATTTCTATAACATTTCTAATATTTCTAGAACTAAAAAAAAGAAAATTTTCTAATTTTTTTATAACTATTTCTATAACTAAAAAAAAGAAAAATTTCTAACAATTCTAACTTTTTATAACTATTTCTATAACTAAAAACAGAAAAGTTTCTAACAATTCAAACATTTCTAACTATTCTAACAATTCTAACATTTCTAACTATTTCTAAAAAACAGAAAAATTTCTAACAATTTCTAAAAAACAGAAAAATTTCTAACAATTCTAACTTTTTATAACTATTTCTATAACTAAAAAACAGAAAAATTTCTAACAATTCTAACATTTCTAACTATTCTAACAATTCTAACATTTCTAACTATTCTAACAATTCTAACATTTCTAACTATTTCTAAAAAACAGAAAAATTTCTAACAATTTCTAAAAAACAGAAAAATTTCTAACAAGTGTGTGTGTGCGCGCACTCACCGGCGAGGCGAGAGGCGACGGGGGGCGGCGGCGGGGACGGTGACGGGCGCGGCGACGACGGGGATGACGACGACGGGGACAGGGACGGGGCGGCGTTGACGGGGACGGGGACGGGGACGTACGGGCCGGGGCGGCGGCGACGACGGGGACGTACGGGGCGGCGACGACGGGGACGGGGACGACGCGGGACGGGCCGGGACGGGGCGGCGGTGACGATGGGGACGACGGGGACGGGGCGGCGATGAGGGATGGAGACGTACGGGGGACGCGGCGGGCGACGGTGCAGAGGAGAAGAAGCAGATGAGAAACTGAAATTTTCGTAAGTGTTGTTTATATAGGAGGGGCCTTTAGTACCGGTTGGAGCCACCAACCGGTACTAAAGCCCTGTTTTGGCCAGGCCAAGCGGCGGGAAGAGACCCCCTTTAGTACCGGGTGGTGGCTCCAACCGGTACTAAAGGCCCCCCCTTTAGTACCGGTTGGTGGCACGACCCGGTACTAAAGGGGGTGCGCTGGCGCAGGTGCGGTGCAGCAAGTTTAGTCCCACCTCGCTAGCCGAGGGGCGACCGCACTGGTTTATAAACCCCCGTGCGGTAGCTCTCTCGAGCTCCTCTCCAAAGCAGGCCTACTGGGCCTACATGTTCTGTGCTGCCCTGTAGGCCTACTGGGTCTTTGCGGGCCTGCATCCTGGCCCAACAACAGGTTGGGTTTCTAGTCGTATGCCGGCCGCTTTGGCCTAGTAGGCGGGCTTTTTATTTTTATTTTTTTGCTTTATTTATTTTTGAGTTTTTTTTGTGTATTTAGAGTTTATTTGTGAATATTTTTGCTTTAGGTACAAAAAATTACAAACTTTCTGTTAGTGCCCGTAGTTTTCAAATTTGAATAGTTTAAGTTTTGAATTATTTGAAATTAGTGTGAATCACTAGTTTGTAAATAACTTAACTTTAAAAATCAGTAAAGGCATGAAAGAATTTGTTTACACATAAAATTTCTTCGCGTTTCAAATGCCAAAACACATAATTAACTACCCTAACTATTACAGAGATTCCCTTCTGGGTGTGAAACACAGAAGAAAGTGATGATAGTGAAGCCGATCACATCCCAGATCTTTGGGTGTGAAACTTTTTCTTCGCGTGTGTCCCTTTGCGCCGTAACCATGGAAAATCTTCATCATTTAACGGGATGCTCGGGTCAATATTCACTGTGAATGGAGCAATTTCATCAAACTTTTCATAATCTTCTGACTTGTCTGTCTTGTCATCCACTCCCACGATGTTTCTCTTCCCAGAAAGAACTATGTGCCGCTTTGGCTCATCGTACGATGCATTCGCTTCCTTATCTTTTCTTTTTCTTGGCTTGGTAGACATGTCCTTCACATAGAAAACCCGTGCCACATCATTGGCTAGGACGAATGGTTCGTCTGCATACGCAAGATTGTTGAGATCCATTGTTGTCATTCCGTACTGTGGGTCTTCCGTTACCCTGCCTCGTGTCATATTGACCCATTTGCACCGAAACAAAGGGACCTTCAAACCACGTCGATAGTCAAGTTCCCATATGTCCTGTATATAACCATAATATGTTTCCTTTCCCGTCTTGGTTTCTGCATCAAAGCGGACACCACTGTTTTGGTTGGTGCTCTTCTTATCTTGGGCAATCGTGCAAAATGTATTACCATTTATCTCGTACCCTTTTAAAGTCATTATATTCGAAGATGGTAACTGGGACAACAAGTACATGTCATCTTCAATAGAGGTGTCATGCATGGTACGTGTCTGCAACCAGCTGGCGAAACTCCTGGTTTGTTCACATGTAATCCAGTCATCAGACCGCTCCGGGTGTTTGGAGCGTAGCAAATTCTTGTGTTCATCCATATACGAAGCCACCAAGGCGGAATTCTGTAGAATTATGTAGTGTGCTTCAGTGAGAGAATGTCCGTCCATACATATTATTTGTTCCCCTCCTAGCGTGCCTTTTCCATCCAGTCTGCCCTTATGCCTTGATTCAGGAACACCAATCGGCTTAAGGTCAGGAATAAAGTCAATACAAAACTCAATGACCTCCTCATTTTGACGGCCCTTGGAGATGCTTCCTTCTGGCCTAGCACGCTTATGAACATATTTCTTTAAGACTCCCATGAACCTCTCAAAGGGGAACATATTGTGTAGAAATACAGGACCCAAAACGTTAATCTCTTCGCATAGGTGAACTAGGACGTGCGTCATGATGTTGAAGAAGGATGGTGGGAACACCAACTCGAAACTGACAAGACATTGCACCAAATCATTCTCTAACCTTGGTATGATTTCTGGATCGATTACCTTCTGAGAGATTGCATTGAGAAATGCACATAGCTTCACAATGGCTAATCGAACGTTTTCTGATAGAAGCCCCCTCAATGCAACCGGAAGCAGTTGCGTCATAATCACGTGGCAGTCATGAGACTTTAGGTTCTGGAATTTTTTCTCTGCCATGTTTATTATTCCCTTTATATTCGACGAGAAGCCAGACGGTACCTTAATACCGAGCAGGCATTCAAAGAAGATTTCCTTCTCTTCTTTGGTAAGAGCGTAGCTTGCATGACCCTGATGTATGCCGTCTTTTCCGTGCATACGTTGCTGGTCCTCTCGTGCCTCACGTGTATCTTTTGTCTTCCCATACACGCCCAAGAAGCCAAGCAGGGTCACACAAAGATTCTTCGTCACGTGCATCACGTCGATTGCGGAGCGGACCTCTAGGTCTTTCCAATAGGGCAGGTCCCAAAATATAGAGTTCTTCTTCCACATGGGTGCGCGTCCGTCAGCGTCATTCAGAACAGGTTGTCCACCAGGACCCTTTCCAAAGACCACCTTCAAATCCTTGACCATATCATGTACATCAGCACTAGTACGGTGGCGAGGCTTCGTCCGGTGATCCGCCTCACCTTTGAAATGCTTGCCTTTCTTTCTTACGGGATGCCTGCTCGGAAGAAATCGACGATGTCCCAGGTACACATTCTTCTTACAATTAGCCAAATATATACTGTCGGTATCGTCCAAACAGTGCGTGCATGCGCGGTATCCCTTGTTTGTCTGTCCTGAAAGGTTACTAAGAGCAGGCCAATCATTGATGGTCACGAACAGCAACGCCTTTAGGTCAAATTCTTTCCCCATGTGCTCATCCCACACACGTACACCTGTTCCATTCCACAGTTGTAAGAGTTCTTCAACTAATGGCCTTAGGTACACATCAATGTCGTTGCCGGGTTGCTTAGGGCCTTGGATGAGCACTGGCATCATAACGAACTTCCGCTTCATGCACAACCAAGGAGGAAGGTTATACAAACATAGAGTCACAGGCCAGGTGCTATGGTTGCTGCTCTGCTCCCCAAAAGGATTAATGCCATCTGCGCTTAGACCAAACCATACGCTCCTTGCGTCATCTGCAAACTCCTTCCCGTACTTTCTTTCGATTTTTCTCCACTGCGACCCGTCAGCGGGTACTCTCAACTTTCCGTCTTTCTTACGGTCTTCTCTGTGCCATCGCATCGCCTTGGCATGCTCTTTGTTTTGGAACAAACATTTCAACCGTGGTATTATAGGAGCATACCACATCACCTTGGCAGGAATCTTCTTCCTGGGGCGCTCGCCCTCAACATCACCAGGGTCATCGCGGCTGATCTTATAGCGCAATGCACCACATACCGGGCAAGCGTTCAAATCCTTGTACTCACCGCGATAGAGGATGCAATCATTAGGGCATGCATGTATCTTCTGCACCTCTAACCCTAGAGGGCAGATAGCCTTCTTTGCTTCGTACGTACTCTCGGGCAATTCATTGTCCTTTGGAAGAATATCCTTTATCATTACCAGCAACTTTCCAAATCCCTTGTCAGATACACCATTCTCTGCCTTCCATTGCAGCAATTCCAGTGTGGTGCCCAGCCTTTTCTTGTCACCTACGCAATTCGGGTACAACAATTTTTTGTGATCCTCTAACATGCGCTGCAACTTCTTCTTCTCCAAATCACTTGCGCAGTTTCTCTTTGCATCGGCAATGGCCCGACCTAGATCATCAAAGGGCTCATCTGATGCCTCTTCTTCAGCTTCTTCCCGCATTGCCGGCTCAGCTTCTTCCCGCATTACCGGCTCAGCTTCTTCCCCCATTGTTGTATCATCGTATTCAGGGAACCCATGGCCAGGATAGCTGTCGTCGTCCTCTTCTTCTTCATTGTCTTCCATCATAACCCCTCTTTCTCCGTGCTTGGTCCAAACATTATAGTAGGGCATGAAACCGGACTTAAACAGGTGGACGTGAATGGTTCTTGATGTAGAGTAATTGTGACCATTCTTACAGCGAGCACATGGACAAGGCATAAAACCATCCGCCCGCTTGTTTGCCTCAGCCGCAAGCAGAAAAGTATGCACGCCCTCAATGAACTGGGGAGAGCATCGGTCATCGTACATCCATTGCCGGCTCATCTTCATTACACAACACCGAATAGACCAAATTAATACAAGTTCATACATAAAGTTCATACAACACTTAAATGCAACAAACAAATAACTCTCTAGCTAAAGCATTTAAATGCAACAACAAATACGATCAAGATCACAACTAAGGTAACAATGGATCCAACAGCATAATGATACCAAGCCTCACTATCGATGGCATATTTTCTAATCTTTCTAATCTTCAAGCGCATTTTCTCCATCTTGATCTTGTGATCATCGACGACATCGGCAACATGCAACTCCAATTCCATCTTCTCCCCCTCAATTCTTTTCAATTTTTCCTTCAAATCCTCGTTTTCTCTTTCAACTAAATTTAACCTCTCGACAATAGGGTCGGTTGGAATTTCCGATTCAACTACCTCCTACATACAAATATCTATGTCAACTTGATGGGCATAATTTGTCATAAACACGAAATGCAACTAGTTTTAAAAGTGAATATATATACCACATCCGAATCATAACAAGGACGAGGGCCGACGGGGACGGATATCAAAACCATGGCACTATATGTATAACAAACAACGTACGGGTAAGATAATTATACGAGTAACTATATATCCAAATCACACAAACATCAATTTTTATATAAAATTTCATGAACAAGAGGCTCACCACAAGGTGGTGTGGCGACGGGACGGTGCGGGCGATCGACGGTGGTTACGATGGAGATTTAGAAGGCACTAAGTAAACCACACCTACATATGCAAACTAAGTGTTATTTTTGACCTCAAATTGCATATAAATCAAATACTAGCACACACACACACACACACACACACATATATATATATATATATATATATATATATATCCTCCCAAATTACTAAACTCAAAAATCAATCACTATATAAAGCATTGCACGAGCTAATCTAGCAATGAGAGATGAAAGGACAAAGTTGCCAACCTTTGTGATGATTTGAATGGATGGGGGCCTTCAAATCTTGACAAATTTTGGGCAAAATGTGTGATGAGCTTGAGAGGAAGAGGGGAAGAACAGAGAGGAGAGGGGAAAGGGGAAGAACAGAGCGAGCTCGGGTGGACGAAGGGTCTATGTAGGATGACCTTTAGTACCGGTTCGTGCCAAGAACCGGTACTAAAGGGGCTGGAGGGGCCCCAGTCTGACAACATCCTGCCACCACTCTCATTAGTACCGGTTCGTGGCACGAACCGGTGCTAAAGGTTCGCCACGAACCGGTACTAATGAAAGCGGCCCGGCTAGCCGTTGGAACCGGCACTAATGTATACATTAATGCCGGCTCAAATACAAACCGGCACTAATGTGCTTCACGTTTGACCCTTTTTCTACTAGTGCTAGTTCAATCTCGTTACCGGCAAGTCTCCTTACACGTTCCATAATACATCATCCCACAACTAACTCATTAGCTACAATGCTTGCAAGGCTTATAGTGATGTGCATTACCGAGTGGGTCCAGAGATACCTCTCCGACAATCGGAGTGACAAATCCTAATCTCGAAATACGCCAACCCAACAAGTACCTTCGGAGACACCTGTAGAGCACATTTATAATCACCTAGTTACTTTGTGACGTTTGGTAGCACACAAAGTGTTCCTCCGATAAACGGGAGTTGCATAATCTCATAGTCATAGGAACATGTATAAGTCATGAAGAAAGCAAAAGCAACATATTAAACGATCAAGTGCTAAGCTAACGGAATGGGTCAAGTCAATGACATCATTCTCCTAATGATCTGATCCCATTAATCAAATGACAACTCATGTCTATGGCTAGGAAAAAGATCCATCTTTGATTAACGATCTAGTCAAGTAGAGGCATACTAGTGACACTCTGTTTGTCTATGTATTCACACATGTATCATGTTTCCGGTTAATACAATTCTAGCATGAATAATAAACATTTATCATGATATAAGGAAATAAATAATAACTTTATTATTGTCTCTAGGGCATATTTACTTCAGTCTCCCACTTGCACTAGAGTCAATAATCTAGATTACACAGTAATGATTTTAACACCCATAGAGTCTTGGTGTTGATCATGTTTTGCTCGTGAGAGAGGCTTAGTCAATGGGTATGCAACATTTAGATCCGTGTGTATCTTGCAAATCTCTATGTCTCCCACCTGGACTTGATCCCGGATGGAGTTGAAGCGTCTCTTGATGTGCTTGGTTCTCTTGTGAAATCTGGATTCCTTTGCCAAGGCAATTGCACCAGTATTGTCACAAAAGATTTTTATTGGTGCCGATGCACTAGGTATGACACCTAGATTGGATATGAAGTCCTTCATCCAGACTCTTTCATTTGCTGCTTCTGAAGCAGCAATGTACTCCGCTTCACACGTAAATCCCGCCACGACGCTTTGTTTAGAACTGCTCTAACTGACAGCTCCACCGTTTAATATAAATACGTATCCAGTTTGCGATTTAGAATCATTCGGATTAGTGTCAAAGCTTGCATCAATGTAACCATTTACAATGAGCTCTGTGTCACATCCATAAACAAGAAACATATCCTTAGTCCTTTTCAGGTATTTCAGGATGTTCTTGACCGCTGTCCAGTGATCCACTCCTGGATTACTTTGGTACCTCCCTGCTAAACTAATAGCAAGGCACACATCAGGTATGGTACATAGCATTGCATGCATGATAGAGCCTATGGCTGAAGCATAGGGAACATCTTTCATTTTCTCTCTATCTTCTGCAGTGGTCGGGCATTGAGTCTTACTCAATTTCACCCCTTGTAATACAGGCAAGAACCCTTTCTTTGCTTGATCCATTTTGAACTTCTTCAAAACTTTGTCAAGGTATGTGCTTTGTGAAAGTCCAATTAAGCGTCTTGATCTATCTCTATAGATCTTGATGCCCAATATGTAAGCAGCTTCACCGAGGTCTTTCATTGAAAAACTCTTATTCAAGTATCCTTTTATGCTATCCAGAAATTCTATATCATTTCCGATCAACAGTATGTCATCCACATATAAGATTAGAAATGCTATAGAGCTCCCACTTACTTTCTTGTAAATACAGGCTTCTCCAGAAGTCTGTATAAAACCATAAGCTTTGATCACACTATCAAAGCGTCTATTCCAACTCCGAGAGGCTTGCACCAGTCCATAAATAGATCGCTGGAGCTTACACACTTTGTTAGCACCTGAAAGTGCGTTATATCGACTAGAGGGGGGGTGTGAATAGGCGATTTTTATGAAATTCTTCACTGAGGAATTTGCCGGTGAGGAAATTCCGTAGCAAAGAACCACTAGCAGTGGAATAAGTACTCAAAAGTAAACATAACAGAATACAAGCATAGTCATCATGATGAAATGAAGACAGGCACAGAGTACAAGAAGCGTAATCACAGGATAACACAGGATGAAGACAAACAGACTGAAGAAATTGAACTGAGGAAATTGAGAAAGTCTTCAGTCAAAGTCTTCAAACACAGATATGAACAAACACACAACACAGTTATGAGGAAATGAAAGAGTTGAGGGAATAGAACCAGTAAGCTTGGTGAAGACAATGATTTGGTAGACCAGTTCCAACCGTTGTCTCAGTTGTACGTCTGGTTGGAGCAGCTGAGTATTTAAACTCGAGGACACACAGTCCCGGACACCTAGTCCTGAACACGCAGCTCAGGACACCCAGTCCTCACCGTATTCTCCTTGAACTAAGGTCACACAGACCTCGTCCAATCACTCGTGGTAAGTCTTCAGGCGACTTCCAAACCTTCACAAACTCGGTCACTCGGCGATCCACAATTCCTCTTGGATGCTCTAGACCATGACGCCTAACCGTCTGGAAGAAGCACATTCTTCAAAGGTAACAAGCGTCGGATCCATGCAGGATCAATCTCTTCAGTGATGCTCAATCACTTGGGGTTTGTAGGTGTTTGGGTTTTGGGTTTTTGGTTTTTCCTCACTTGATGATTTTCGCTCAAAGTCCTTAGAGGATGGGTTGCTCTCAAATGACAAGTGTCAGTTTCTCTCGGAGCAGCCAACCAGCTAGTGGTTGTAGGGGGCGGCTATTTATAGCCTAGGGAGCAACCCGACATGATAAGACATAAATGCCCTTCAATGATATGACCGTTAGGTAGATAGATATTTTGGGATAGCTGACGCATAGCACAACAACGGTCGGAATTTTGAGTAGCAAAATCCTCAGGGCTATCATGTTCCTCACTGTGTAGGAAATCCGCACTGGCGAATTCCTAACTCCTCAGTCAGAACAAATTCCTCAGAGACCAGAAGAACTTCGTCTCTGTCACTGAAGAAATTGACTGAACTGTATGAGATTTCCAATGGCTTCACTCGAAGGGATTGGTAGGTGTAGGATTTTGAGTTGAGCATCACATGGAAATTTTTCCTTAGTATTTCCTCGACCCCCTTTAACAGTACGGTGTTTCCTATGACTCAAGAAAGAGAAAATGAAACTACAAAAACAAAAGTCTTCATGCTTCATGTTCCTCGAATGAATACCAAGTCTTCACGGTCACACCATTTTCTTCACTTTCAAAGTCTTCAGAAAGTCTTCAGAATACCAAAGTCTTCAGACGAAGAACTTCATTTTTAGGGGTCGACTTTCTCTGTAAATATGAAACTCCTCATAGACTTATAGACCTGTGTACACTCATAAACACATTAGTCCCTTAACCTATAAGTCTTCAATACACCAAAATCACTAAGGGGCACTAGATGCACTTACAATCTCCCCCTTTTTGGTGATTGATGACAATATAGGTTAAGTTTTCAACGGGGATAAACATATGAAGTGTAACTACTAATATTGAGGAATTTGATTGCAAGATATAGAAGAACTCCCCCTGAAGATGTGCATAGTGAGGAATTTTCTTTTGAAGCAATGCACACTTGAAGAGTTGAATCATGGAGATCTCCCCCTATATCTTGTAATTCATACACGCATTTGATATATAACAGTGAAGAATTTGAAATGCATGATGAAATATGGTGCAATAATATTAACGAGGAATAAGCATGCAAAAAAAATGTATCAAGAGTATCAGAGCACCATCGGGTTTAAGTTTACAACTCGATCCAATAAAGTCGCAGAAGAACGAGAGTTGTAACTTAACAAAAAAAAAACGCCCATATAGAAAGACCTGCTTGAAGACAAACTCAAAATTCTCCCCCTTTGTCATCAAATGACCAAAAGGAACGAATATGAGGACTAACGCCCTTGAAGAATATCAAGTTGATGAAGGAGCGCCAACGTTGGTGGGGTCTTTTGTTGTAGTAGGGCCTGCCGCAGTGTCGTCCAAGTCTTCATTTTCATCAGTGTCGCGCGATGAAGAATATGAGCTGGCCACCAGAGAAGGAACCTTGGCCTTCTTGAATTTCTTCGGTGGAGGTGCAGACCAGTCAAAATCTTCTTTGAGACCCATGTTCTTCAGATCTTCTTCACCATACAGATGTGACAGGATTGCCCAGGTGCGACCGAAGACGTGATGGAGGTAGTAGTGGTTTTTCTTCACTGCATTGTGTGTGGCAGTCATGTTGTGAAGAAGTGAACCAAACTGATGCTTAACCCATTTGTGATTTCGATCCACCTTCTAGTGAAGACTAAGCAGAAGTTCACGGTCAGTCATCACGCGCGGAGCAGTGACTTGAGGAGTGGACTTGGGTGCATTGGCAGAGTCATGTGTGGCAGAGTCATCATTGGTGGAATAAGATGCAGCTTTGCGAAACTGACCATCCAATGGATGAATGCCTTCATCTATTATAGCTGGTGCCTTGCCCTTTCCATCAACTGAGGAATATGTCTGCTTGAGGACTTCAATTGGGGGCAAGTAGCTAAGGTGATTCTGGAAATCAGCTTTGTAGTTGAGTGAAGACCTTGTCCTGAGGAATCTCATAATCCAAGGTGCATAAGGCTTCAGCTCAAATGGAGACAGTGCAACATTGGCCATAGTCCTCATGAAGAAATCGTGATAATTGACAGGAATGCCATGAACGATGTTGAATACCAGATTCTTCATGATTCCAACAATTTCCTCATCAGATGAGTCATGGCCTTTGATAGGACTGATTGTCCTCGTAAGAATACGATAGACAGTTCTGGGCACGTACATTAATTCCTTCACGAGGAATTTGGTTCTTGGTGCCTGACCTGGCTTCAAAGGTTTCATCAGCACCTGCATGTAATGATGTGTGAGCTCAGGTTCACTGTAGATGCAGCGAGCTTCTTCAAGGGGAGGACTGAGTGGTAGAGCACGAAGCAATTCAGAGGCTGGTGCAGTGTAGTGAGTGTTTTCAGACATCCAGTCCAACACCCAGGAATTCACATCTTCAGCATCTCCAGTGATGTGCAGCGTTGCATAGAATTAAAGAATCAGTTCTTCATTCCAATTGCAGATGTCAGAGCAAAAGTTTAGCAGTCCAGCATCGTGAAGAACACTGAGGACTGGTGCGAAGCATGGCAGAGATTCCATATCCACATGAGGAATATGCTTGTCGGTGTCAAAACCGGCGGATCTCGGGTAGGGGGTCCCGAACTGTGCGTCTAGGCCGGATGGTAACAGGAGGCAAGGGACACGAAGTTTTACCCAGGTTCGGGCCCTCTCGATGGAGGTAAAACCCTACATCCTGCTTGATTAATATTGATGATATAGGTAGTACAAGAGTAGATCTACCACGAGATCGAGGAGGTTAAACCCTAGAAGCTAGCCCATGGTATGATTGTTGATGTGTACGTTGTCCTACGGACTAAAACCCTCGGTTTATATAGACACCGGAGAGGGTTAGGGTTACGCAAAGTCGGTTACAATGGTAGGAGATCTTCATATCCGTATCGCCAAGCTTGCCTTCCACGCCAAGGAAAGTCCCTTCCGGACACAGGACGGAGTCTTCAATCTTTTATCTTCATAGTCCAGGAGTCCGGCTGAAGGTATAGTCCGGCTATCCGAACACCCCCTAATCCAGGACTCCCTCAGTAGCCCCTGAACCAGGCTTCAATGACGACGAGTCCAACACGCAGATTGTCTTCGGCATTGCAAGGTGGGTTCTCCTCCAAGTACTTCATAGAAGATAGTGTCCGGCTCTGCAAAATAAGTTTCCACATATTTCCATAGAGAGAATAATATTTACACCAATCTAATCTGCTGACGTATTCCGTAGCGTGTCACACCACGGCCAAGCCTTTATCCGAGTCGTTTCATTATCCCACCTCAGCGCGTCATGCGAGGCGGTTTTCTTGGCATGTCTTGTTAAAGCAGAGATCATGTCCCCTTATCCCGGGATTCTCATCAATACGGGCGTGGGTAACCCAACCGCTTCTAGGACTCCTAGATTATAGGCAAGTCCAAACGGACAGGGAGAGGACGCTTGATATTCACCCTCTTTATAAAGGGGACAAGGCTTTTATTTTTCCCTCCCGTGCTCAATCGAATCCTTCCCCCACCTCAAGCTCAAACGCCCGAAGTTCAGGTCAGGCGCCCCGAACCTTCAGTCATGTCCGGATCTAGCCTTCAAGGCCGATG
Organism: Triticum urartu; assembly: GCF_056163025.1. Classification (NCBI taxonomy): domain Eukaryota; kingdom Viridiplantae; phylum Streptophyta; class Magnoliopsida; order Poales; family Poaceae; genus Triticum; species Triticum urartu. The sequence goes on along the minus strand of NC_141874.1, from coordinate 47,360,687 downwards.
GATGCCTTCCTCCGTCACGGAAGAAGACATCAAGAAGTTGAGGGAGGCCAGATATCTGACCGCCGAGATTTTGCATCGGCTGCCTCCCCGAGGGCAGGCCGTCCCTACCCCCGAACCCAACGAGAATGTCGTGTTCGTTTCCCACTTCCTTCGAGGTCTAGGCCTTGCCCTGGATCCTTTCGCCAGGGGTTTGATGTTTTACTACGGGCTAGATTTTCATGATCCAGCTCCAGACTCCTTTCTTCATATCACGACATTTATTGTTGTGTGCGAGGCCTTCCTCCGGGTTACCCCCCACTTTGGCCTATGGCTCAAGACCTTTGAAGTGAAGCCGAAGCTGGTCGAGGGGCAACATGCAGCGTGTGGAGGTGCCTCAATACGCAAGATGACGGGAGCTCCGTGGCCCAAAGGTTCCATCCCAGAGGTGTCTGAATTGTGGCAACAGGAGTGGTTCTACATCACGGCTCCTAGCAGTGCCAAGTGGGCGGCCCCCTGTGTTCCGCTCGGGCCCCCCACCATAGCTGATGTCGTGGATCAGCAGAGGTCTGAGCTGGGTTCCAGTCAAGGACGTGCCTATACTGCAAGGCCGCATTCGAGATCTCTTCAATGGAGATTTCAGTTTGGTTGCGGTGATACATGTTATGCTGGTTCGTCAAGTCCAGCCTTGCAAACGCCGGTCTCTTCGCCTGTGGGAGTTTAATCCCGAGAGACCGCGTGCTATTCAAAATTTTCTCGGCCTGACGCACGAGGAGATGTACAAGTCATTCTTCGGACCTCAGATGGAGTGTCCGGAAATCACCGAGGACGTGGGTCTGAGTAGTAACCGCGCCGCCGAACAGGTAAGGCATCTTCCGGCCGAACATACTATCTCTACTTTGTTACGAAGTTATTTCTGAGAGTTCGCTTTTTGACCAGGACTGGCTAAGGAAGGCGAAGTTGATTCGGTGTTCGGCCCCCCTCCCTGAGGGTTTGGAAAATGCGGTATTGGAAAAGATGCTCCAGACGGCACCTTGCCTGAAGCCCTTGAAGGAAGATACTGTGGAGGATAATGCAGGCGGATGCGGGCCCCCAACGCTACCCATTCTAGCCGAGGGAGCGAGCGCCTCCATGAGGGAAGGCGACCAGAAGAGGAAAAGGACTGCGCCCGGGGATTCGGAAGCCGAAGCTTCCAAACGGGAGAAGAAGTCTCCCACAGAGGGTCCCACCTTGGGGGGCGCTGTTGCCGCACAAAGTCCGCGGGGGGATCAATTCTCCCACGAGTCGTAAGTGACCCGAAATACCTTTAATAGTACCGATATGCCATCTTTTTCTTCTGAGAAAATAACCACCACATATATTTTGCAGTTCGGGCCTTAGCCCCTCTCAAATGAGCTCATCTTTGGGGGATCTTCTTCCAGAGATGATGGAGAGTGAAACGCCTCCTCCGGACTCCTCTGCTCCAGAAGCGGGCGACCCTGAAGTGTCGTCGCGGAGGGCCTCTCCGAGTCCGGTGAGGCCAGAAGATAATCCCATTGACCCCCGAAGCTCCCAGTGTCCGGCTCCCAAAGGGAGCAGACAAAAGAGTCCGACCCCGTCTAGTGTACGATCGGATGTTCTGAGGGAGTTGGTGGGGCGAGCGGCCATCTCAGATGAACACCTTGTGATGATGAATATGGTGATGGAGAGAATATCGTCCGCCGAAAGCGGATTGCATGAAGCTTTTATGAGTCTACTGACAGGCTTTGAGGTACGTAAAAGAATGTATGATAATCCTGCACATGCTAGGTGTGCCCTGTGTAGATAGTATCCCCTGAGACTCTGGTTGTCGTCAGAAACGACGACGAACAGAGGATCATATTCCCAGGAAATAACCATAATGCCTTTATGTGTAGGTTATGGAAGCTCCGGTGGCTAGCCGGACTAGCGAGTTTGCCCATTTAGAACGGCAGTTGGATGCGGCAGACGCCGACATCGAGCTTGTTAACAAAAGGCTTGACGAGGAACAGGGTAAGTGTTAATATCTGGTAAACGCCACATAGGAAGAGCAGCATGATGCCAATATCTTAAATATGTTGTGACTGCAGATGGAGCTGCCACTGTTGAAGCCTTGCAGGCAGAACTTGCCCAAGCCAAGGAACAAGCGAGGTTAGGTAATGCGGCTGCTGTGAAGGCGGCCGAAGAGTTGCAACCCGAGAGGGCCGCGCATGGCGAGACTCGAGACAAGATGGCCAAGATGGCTATATAATTAAAAGCCACCGCCGACCGTTGCCGGGTTCTTGAAAAGGAAAACCAAGCAAAGGCATCAGACCTTGAGAAGGCTGTTGCGACGAAAAAGGATCTCCGCTCTGCTATGAGGGCAAAGAAGGAGGAGCTGCGGGAAGCCGGGGATATTGTAGCTGGGAAATCCTTTATGTTGCGGAGGAAATTCGGAGATCCACGGTATGCCCCTCTGGATCGGCTGTGGAGTTCGGAGGATGTATACATGGATTTGGCGGCGAGCGCTGCCGATGCGACCAAGTACTTCCAGGGTCAGACGGACCGTGGAGTAGACCAGCTGTTTTGGAGGCAATTCCATTCTCCCGAGCGTCCACTTTCGTTGGCTGACCAATTAGCCAAGTGGGCCGAACTAAATAGGTTGTCCGGACTCTCTATGAGGTCTGTTGTGGATCAGCTATGGTCGGGAAGGCCAAAACCGAACAGCTATTTCAGCTTGGTGTAGCAGATCCTTGACGTGGTGCCGCGTATTGATGCGATGAGGAGGTCGGCGTGCATAGAGGGCGCACAGATGGCCTTTGCCCGTGTTAAGGCATATTGGGCGGAGATGGATGCTACCAATGTTGCAGCGCGGGATTCGGCTGTAGGTCGAAAGGCTGCCGAGCACTACTTTGGAGAAGTTCTTGAGGGTGCCCGTTTGATAGAGACCCAGTGCTCAAAAAAATATTATGTTTGAGTGATATGTAATCTCATTGTAAGCGAAATGCTTTTATAAATTTTTATAAGGCTATTTTTATACTTTTGCCTGAAAGTAATATGATGCCTCCTGGGCGGCCGTTTATGTATACATGTGTATAACCTGAAAGATTGCAGCCGTCGGCTTCAACCCTCACGCATATAATGCGGAGGTGCTCGCAAAAACACGCATTCACACTTAACCCAACGTCTTGGTCCTATTAAGGAGGTGATAGCGGAGTGAGCGAGGCAACCGGACTATGATGCTTTAGCACTTTCACTTAGCCATAGGAGTTTGACAGTGGGGCTACTAGATAGCCCCTGGTGGCTCCACACTCTCCCGATCTCGGGGTGCGTACATGCCTGGACGGGAAACGGCCCTTCGTTAAGGCGGAGGAATTCTAACATTCCCACAAGTCATCGAGTGGTTGACCAGTCTCACGCTATATCATGACAGTCAGTTTTCGGCTTTCTCTACTGAGGTGCTCGTCTGGATGAACCAGGGCACAATCGCAGTAGTTCTCCTGGTGCTACCTTAGCCGGCAAGGCGGAACGTAAGGCACCAAAACACAGGATCCGGGCAAACCCAACATTTGGCCAAAGACAATGATCCGGAGCTGATGCATATAGGGCCAAACTCGCGACGCCGAACACTCCGTAAGGTATTCGGTCTTTGTGGTATAAACCGGGCCTAAATAGTGGCCTTTGTAAGAAGCCTCGTGTGTCCAGGTATGTGCATTGTTCTAGCGTGGCCACATGCCAAGACGTCAGCATCCTTCTCAACGGTGGATATGTATCAACAAGAGACAGTAAAAAAGGTTTACGCAGGGTCTTAATCTAAAAAGAATCCTTGGAGCGGGTCCCTGCTGCACGTCTGCGCCCGTGTCTCCGTTGTGCCGTATCCTGGACGGGTGTAGCACGATGATCGTCTGTAAAAGAGAGGAAGTTAAGTGAAAAAGTTGTCGTGCAAAAGGATAGTTTTTAAAGAAACCGTGTATAATTCAAGATGATAAGAAATTGCCACTTGTCTGCGCGCGTTGAGCTCCTTGTATTGACAAATAGGGGTGTGACCACTTATTTCCGTATAAATAGCGGCGCCGGACTTGATTAGTTGTATCTGAGGTCTTGACGACCTATTGGATGCTTTTGTTTGTCCGGGCGCCTTTAGTGTGCGGCGGCCAAGGCAGCCTCACTCTCTTCGGCGCGCAGAGATCACTTGATATTTCCGTGCACTGTAATGATGCCACGTGGACCGGGCATCTTGAGTGTGAGGGAGGCGTAGTGTGGTATTGCATTAAAGCGAGCGAAAGCTTCGCGTCCGAGCAGTGCTTGATAGCCACTTTGAAATGGAGCGATGTGGAAAGTTAAATGCTCGCGATGGAAGTTATCGGGGGAGCCAAATGTAACTTGTAGTAGAAGGGAGCCCGTACAACGAGCCCCTGTGCCTGGCGTTACTCCTTTAAAGGTAGTATTGATATGGCGAATTTGTGTTGGGTCTAGCCCCATCCCGCGGATTGTATCCTGATATATTAGGTTTAGGCTACTGCCGCCGTCCATCAAGACCCTTGTGAAGTGATATCCGCCAATTACTGGGTCTAATACCAGGGCAGCCCATCCTGCGTGTTGGATACTTGCTGAGTAATCGCGATGGTCGAAAGTGATCGGTTGAGATGACCAGTGGCAGGACTTCGTAGTGATAGGCACTTGGGTATACTTTCCTGGGAGTGCCGCATTGTCTTTTCCCTTGATTACGTGTAACACGTTTACTGTTTTGACTTCTGGTGGAAATTGCTTTTGTTCCCCCGTGTCTTGCTTGGGGGGCTCGTCCTCGTCTTCACTTGGTGTATCCCCCCCTTGTGTACGGTGTTGAGCTTGCCGGACTGCTTGAAGACCCAACATTCTCTGTGGGTATGATTAGCAGGTTTACCAGGGGTACTATGAATCTGACATACTTGGTCCAGAATTTTATTGAGGCTGGACAATTCGTCCCTGGTGCCTTTAGGGGGCGGCTTTTGGCCTGGCCGAGAGCTTTTGAATCCGGCATTTACTGCCGTGCCCTTCGTGCTGTCTTCTTTATTCCGGCGTTTGTTATTGCTGTTGCGCCGTGATTTCCCGTTTCCATCTCTAACTTGGTGCTGCATTTGGCTAGCCAGCTATCCTCCCCCGTGCAAAAGCGGGTCATGAGGTTTGTTAGTGCGGCCATCATTCTCGGCTTATTTTGGCCGAGGTGTCTGGCGAGCCATTCGTCACGGACGCTATGCTTGAAAGCTGCTAAGGCTTCGGCATCCGGACAGTCGACAATCTGGTTCTTTTTAGAAAGAAACCTGTTCCAAAGCTTTCGGGCTGACTCTCCGGGCTGTTGAGTTATATGACTCAAATCGTCCGCATTCGGAGGTCGGACAAAAGTCCCTTGAAAATTTGCCCGAAAGGCGTCTTCGAGCTCTTCCCAACTTCCAATGGAGCTTTCGGGGAGGCCTTTGAGCCAGTGACGAGCTGGCCCTTTGAGCTTGAGGGGTAGGTACTTGATGGCGTGGAGATCATCTCCTCGAGCCATATGGATATGAAGGATGTAGTACTCAATCTAGACCCCAGGGTCTACTGTTCCGTCGTATGCCTCTATGTTTACGGGCTTGAATCCCTCTGGAAATTCGTGGTCCAGCACCTCATCGGTGAAACATAGGGGGTGTGCGGCACCCTTGTAGCTGGGTGTACCGCGTTGTTTGGATGTTTGTTGTGTTGCATTGTATGCTGGGGCGCGCTTGCGTGGTCCATAGATGGATCTTGTTGCACTGTCCTTTGGGTGCGAGCCCTCGCATTGGTTGTGTGTTGTATGGTGAGCGGCGTTGTATGCCGCTCAATGAAAGCACCAATGTCGGTGTTAAAACCGGCGGATCTCGGGTAGGGGGTCCCGAACTGTGCGTCTAGGCCGAATGGTAACAGGAGGCAAGGGACACGAAGTTTTACCCAGGTTCGGGCCCTCTCGATGGAGGTAAAACCCTATGTCCTGCTTGATTAATATTGATGATATAGGTAGTACAAGAGTAGATCTACCACGAGATCGAGGAGGCTAAACCCTAGAAGCTAGCCCATGGTATGATTGTTGATGTGTACGTTGTCCTACGGACTAAACCCCCCCCGGTTTATATAGACACCAGAGAGGGTTAGGGTTACACAAAGTCGGTTACAATGGTAGGAGATCTTCATATCCGTATCGCCAAGCTTGCCTTCCACGCCAAGGAAAGTCCCTTCCGGACATGGGACAGAGTCTTCAATCTTGTATCTTCATAGTCCAGGAGTCTGGCTGAAGGTATAGTCCGGCTATCCGAACACCCCCTAATCCAGGACTCCCTCAATGCTCATGGTAGAAGATCTTCTCCTTGTTGAACAACACTGACGAATAGAAATTGGCTTGACTAGCAGTCCAGAAACGCCTCTTCCTAATGCGAGCAGAGTTATATGGGTTGTAATCTTCGAAGAATATGTGCTCGCCGAAGAAATCATCAGCCTTGAACTTTTGCTTGCGTGAGAATGGGTCCTTTGGCTTCGGCAGACGAGTCTCAGTGAGTTGCATCACGACCTCAGGAATCTCAATCGCAGGTTCTTCAGGTTGAGGAATTTCTGGTTCCTCCTCAGTGACAGTCTACGTCGTTGGTTGTTCAACAGCAACAGTTTCTTCAGCGCTAGTGGCTGGAATTTCCTCATGGACAGATGCAGTGGGATGAGTTTCTTCAGAGCCCATATGTACAGTTTGTGTGGGGGACTGAGGAATTTGCTGTAGAGGGGTGAACATTGGTGAGTTTGGATGCTGACTTTCCCAGAATTCGTAACTGATTACGGGTGTGGAGCAGCCAATGTCCACATCTTCATCTTCCATTTCTTCAATGCCAGCCTCTTCAGCTATGAACTGAGGCATAGGCGAGGAGAAGATAGGTGTTGAAGGGATCGCATCCACTTCAATTTCTTCATCCAATGGTTCAGACGAAGCAGCAGAAGGAGTTTCTTCATCAGATCCGCTGGGGATCGCATATTCTTCATCAAAAGGAACAAGGTCCTTTGATGGCCTGGTTGAGATGGGAACAACATCAATCAGATTTGCAAATGAACTTGTCATAGGCTTCATTTTCTTCGGAGCTGAAGAATCTGAAGCAGCTAATGCTTTCCTTTTCTTCACTGCAGCACGCTCTGCAGCCTTGGTCTTCTTCACATCCGATGCAGATGGAAGGATTGGAGTTGAAGTTGGTGCAGGAGCAGCTGAGGAATCTGGTTGATTTTCTTCAGGCACAACTGATGCAGTTGCCCTGAGTTCTTCAGTTTCTTCAGGCGGACCACTAGTGGGTGCCCTGGCAATTTCTTTAGTGGCTGGAATGCAGTCATCAGCCCTGGAGCTCACATTTTCTTCAGCAGCCTGATTTTCATCAGCGGTGCTGGCATTTTGTTCAGTAGGCTGAGCAGATGCTTCACCCTAAGGAATTTCCTATTGCGTTGGGGCTGCAACATTGGAAGTGAAGTTATCCGCAAGTTTCACAAAACGAACCTTGGCTCCAAGACAATCAGCGCGATATGCGTCAAAGTCATCACTGAGTTTCTTAATCTCAGTCTAAATAGTGACAAGTTCTTCAGTTGTCATAGAGACAACGTTTTTCTTCAGATAGCGCTCTTTCTTGTACTGCGCTTTCTTGATCTGCCTGGCCTTCTCAAATTTCCACTTTTCTTCTTGAATGAAGTGAGTCAGCATGTGACTCTGGCCAGGAGTCAGCTTGAAGTCAGGCAAGGGAGTGTTGGGGTCCTTGTGCCAGACATCAATGTAGTCAAGGATCAACTTGGGATCCAAAGGCAGTGGCACCTCTGATCCTTTGGCTCTAGCGGCCCTGACTTGCTTGTCTTTGATGATTTATGCAAGTTCATCATCATCAGCTTCGTCTTCTTCAGACGGTACTTGGAAAGCGACTTGTTTCTTTTGAGGACTTGGGCGAGGACCTCGTCCAGCAGTGGCCTTTGTCTTCAGCAGTGAGGGGCCAGCTGAGGAACTTGGTGCAACTGAGGAACTAGCTGAGACACCTGAGGCAATGGAGATGCCTGCAGTCCTTTGGCACGAGGCGAGATGCACAGGTGCTGAGGATTTAGTCGGAACAGTTGAGGGCTTTGGCGGAGGAGCTGAGGACTTTGGAGGAACAGGAGCAGCATTAGGAATTGGCCGTGAGGGCTTTGAGGATTCTGGCCGTGAGGGCATTGCTGAGGAACTTGGCCTTGAGGGCATTGTTGGTGAAGCACTTGGCTTGCGCGCAGGCTTCTTTGACATAGCCTTCTTTGGCTTGACAGCAAAGGCCTCAACACAGGCAGCAGCAGCAGAGTCTTCATTGAATTTCCTCACTGCTTCTTTGGCTTGACAACAAAGGCCTCAGTAGAGGCAGCAGCAGCAGAGTCTTCATTGAATTTCCTCACTGCTTCTTTGGCTTGCTTAGCCAACTTGGCTTGGCGCTTGGCCCATTCATCAGGATAGTCCTCACCGCACTTGAGGCTGGTGGGATCAGCGATTTGGCCAGGTGCCAATGGAGGTCTTGGGCATGGAGGATTGAGTGCGAATTTCTTCATGTACTTAGGAGTGACATATCTGTATTCCCTCCACTCTCTTGCCCATCTCCTCTCTATCGTCTGAATGCGCACTTTGCGCTCATTCTTGGTTTCCTCAGTAGGTGTGCAGTACCCAGCATATATTTCATCAGGGATCTCAAACGCTGTATTTACCTCAGGCCTCTTTCCTCCCTTCCGTGGCTTCTTACCGTCAACCATTTTCTTCAGTTGAGGAATTTGAACAATTGAATTCTCTGAAGAAGTATGCAACTTTTCTTCGAGGAGCACTGCAAATGAGTTAAGTTGATGAGAACCTAGTGATTCAGCAGCTGACATGTGTACCTGTGAACAAAGTATAGTTGCGAAGAATTTGGAGAGGTCATATGCGTTCTTAGAAGGTTTTGTAAAAAGAACAAGTTAGAGGAATTTGACCAGATGAGTCTTGAAGAATTTCACTAAGCGTTCTTTGTCTGAGGTTCCAGAGATGTGTAGATTAAAAATCCACACATTTGAGGAATCTTGAAGAAAAACATGGCTTAGAGAAACGAATCAAGAACAGATGACTTGTGAGGTGTTTAGTGTGTGAATCTATGAAGAAAAACACCTTTGAAGATTTTGAAGATAATCATTCGAATCAACGAGGGTACTAAAAGTAACTTTTAATTATTCTGGACGAAGAACACGACAAACTGGAGTGAGGAGATGTGAAGTTTGTCTGTGCAAATCTTCCACGCCCTAAGTTGGTGGAGGAAGACGGCTACGGCGGCGGCGGAGTGAAGATTTCCGCGGTCGGCGCGAGTACGTCGGCGACGAGGTCAAGGCAGTGAAGCTCTTCCTCACCGGCGGCAATGAAGTAGCGGCGGCGCTAGGGTTTGAGAAGCTCGAGCTGGAGAGAGATCGAGCGGAGTAAAAGAAGTGAGGAAGGGAAGGAGGGGTATTTATAGCCACGGTGAAAAACTGCTCGCTCGAAGAAATTGGACGAACGTGCCCCTGACCCTTCTCATTCGCATGACATGTGTCACCCACGTAGTGAGAGGTGGAGATCGTGTTAGATCGTGGGTGAGTGGATAAGTATATCGTGGGATGCGGAACGGTTGCAAAGCCGAAAATTTCGATAAGATAGGTTTTAAAGTTCCGTTCGCAATTTCTTCAGCTGACAAGGACATAGTGAAGATTTTGAACGAGTTTCAAATAGAACGCACATGAAGAATTTGTGAACAGATTGGGTTGAGTATAGCATAGAGGGGAAGGGTCCGATCACATTCACTTAGCAGAAAACCAACTTGAAGAAATAGCAATAAGTGAATGCTGTAGAGGACATAAACTCATATATATATATAATATATATTATATATTATATATATTATATATAATATATATATATATATATAGCCAATGAAGAAAAATGAGGAACCAGTGAAGACTATGCAAAGTTGAAGAATATGAATAATTTGAGGAATTTCAACTTTTCGTGGTGGCGTGATCCACCGTATAAGAATGATGATTTCAGACACCGCGTACAATTATCGTAGGGTTCTAAGAATCAAATTCTTCATTAATTTCTTCACACTAAGAGTGTTATTCTTCATTGATTGAAGAAAAACGTTTGTTCATGTATTGCACATCTAAGTCATCAATTTTGCATAAGTGTTAGGATGAGTGTCCTTTTCAAAGAACATTCGAAGATTCTAGGATATTTAGCTCACACCGCAACTTGCTAAATCTCTTCTCATCCAAGGGCTTTGTGAAGATATCAGCTAGCTGTTCTTCAGTCTTCACATGCTCAATAGAAATGTTGCCCTTCAACACATGATCACGAAGAAAATGATGACGAATCTGAATGTGCTTTGTCTTCGAGTGCTGAACTGGGTTGTGAGCAATCTTGATGGCACTCTCATTGTCACAGAAGAGAGGCACATTCTTCATGTTGACGCCGTAGTCCTTGAGAGTTTGCTTCATCCATAGCAATTGGGCACAGCAAGAACCAGCGGCAATGTACTCAGCTTCAGCAGTAGATAGTGATACGCAGTTCTGTTTGTTCGAGGACCAACAGACCAAAGATCGTCCAAGGAAATGACATGTACCATATGTTGACTTGCGGTCCACACGATCACCAGCATAGTCAGAGTCAGGAAATCCAATGAGATCAAAAGCCGAGCCCTTGGGGTACCATAATCCAAGTGTTGGTGTGTGAGCTAGATATCGAAGAATATGCTTCACAGCCTTATGGTGTGATTCCTTCGGTGTAGCTTGAAATCGGGCACACATGCAAACACTAAGCATTATATCTGGCCTAGATGCACATAAGTACAATAAAGAACCTATCATGGAGCGGTATACCTTATGATCGAAGTCAATACCATTTTCATCAGTGCACAGATGGCCATTTATGGGCATAGGAATTTTGACGCCTTTGCAATCTTGCATGCCAAATTTCCTCAGTACATCCTTGAGGTATTTCTCCTGAGATATGAATATGCCATTGCGTTGTTGACGAATTTGAAGACCTAAGAAGAATTTCAACTCTCCCATCATAGACATTTGATATTCTTCACTCATCATATAGGCAAATTCATCACTATAACGTTGGTCAGTACAGCCAAAGATAATATCATCAACATATATTTGGCACACAAAAAATTCACCATCATAAGATTTAGTGAAAAGGGTAGGGTCGAGTGAACCGGGTTTGAAGCCTTTCGTCATGAGGAATTCCTTCAAAGTATCATACCAAGCCCGTGGGGCCTGCTTGAGGCCATAGAGGGCCTTGTTGAGTCTGAAGACTTTGTCAGGATTCTTTGGATCTTCAAAACCTGGGGGTTGAGCAACATATACTTCTTCCTCAAGCTTACCATTGAGGAATGCACTTTTCACATCCATTTGATATAAAGTGATATCATGATGGTTAGCATAAGCAAGTAATACGAGAATAGCCTCAAGTCTAGCAACAGGTGCAAAAGTTTCATCGAAATCAATTCCTTCAACCTGTGTGTAGCCTTGAGCTACAAGCCGTGCCTTATTCCTCACCACAAGGCCATTTTCATCTTGCTTGTTGCGGTAGATCCACTTTGTGCCGATGATATTGTGCTTGCGAGGATCTGGACGTTTGACCAGTTCCCAGACATTGTTGAGCTCGAACTGATGTAATTCTTCTTGCATGGCCTGAATCCACTCAGGCTCCAGAAATGCTTCATCTACCTTAGTGGGCTCTGTAATAGAGACAAAGGCATAGTGCCCACAAAAGTTAGACAAATGTGAAGCTTTTGAGCGTGTGAGAGGACCTGGCGCTTTGATGTCATTGATGATCTTTTCAACTTGCACTTCTTTTGCAATGCGAGGATGAGCTGGGTGCCATTGAAGAATTTGATCAGCGTTTTCTTTAGCACCATTTTCTTCAGCATTTTCTTCAGGTGCATTAGCTCGACGTTCTTCATGTTCTGGAATGAATTCTTCAGCAGATTCTTCAGTAGGAATGACATCCTCAGTAGCCTTGAACTTGATAGTTTCCTCAGGTGCTGGTTCATCTAGCACAGTAGGTAGGTGCTCTCTTTGCGAGCCATTAGTTTCATCGAACCGCACATCTATAGTTTCAACAACTTTGTGAAGAACGTTGTTGAAGACTCTGTAGGTGTGTGAGTCCTTTCCGTAACCAAGCATAAAACCTTCATGTGCTTTCGGTGCAAACTTTGAGTTGTGATGAGGATCTCTAATCCAACATTTAGCACCGAAGACTTTGAAATAACTTACATTGGGTTTTTTTATCAATGAGGAGTTCATAGGCAGTCTTTTTGAAGAATTTGTGAAGATATACTCTGTTGATGATGTGGCACGCAGTATCAATTGCCTCAGTCCAAAAACGACGAGGCATTTTGTATTCATCAAGCATAGTGCGAGCCATCTCAGCAAGAGTCCTGTTCTTGCGCTCCACGACGCCGTTCTGCTGAGGAGTATAAGGAGCAGATAACTCATGAGTAATACCAAGTTCATCAAGATAGTCATCGAGACCAGAATTCTTGAACTCAGTGCCATTTGTCACTTCTGATGTGCTTGATCTTCACACCAAAGTTGGTTGAAGCCCTTGAGGAAAATCGTTTGAAGACTTCCTGCACTTCATGTTTGTAAGTAACAAGGTGTACCCATGTGTAGCGAGAATAATCATCAACAATAACAAAGCCATATTGAGATGCTTCATTTGAAATAGCAGAATAATGATTAGGACCAAAGAGATCCATGTGAAGCAATTCAAATGGGCGAGTGGTGGTCATGATAGTCTTCGCTGGATGCTTGGCCTTGGTCATCTTCCCAGCTTCACAGGCTCCGCATAGGTGATCCTTGAGGAATTTGACATTCTCGATGCCAATGACATGCTTCTTCTTCGCAAGCGTGTGCAAATTCCTCATGCCTGCATGACCAAGTCGTCGATGCCAGAGCCAGCCTTCTGAAGCTTTTGCAAGTAAGCACACGGCTGGTTGTGGTCCTGTAGAGAAATCAACAATATACAAGTCTCCTCTCCTAAAGCCTTCGAAGACTTTGGAATTGTCAGCTTCCATAACCACAACACAACGGTACTTGCCAAAGACAACAACCATATCAAGATCACAAAGCATTGAGACAGACATAAGGTTGTATCCTAAGGACTCAACAAGCATGACTTTGTCCATGTGTCGATCCTTCGTAATCGCAACCTTACTTAGACCCAATACCTGACTTTTGCCTTTGTCAGCAAAGATGATATGCTTCAGATGTGATGGAGATAATGGAGCATCCATCAATAGATTCTTGTCACCAGTCATGTGGTTTGTACATCCACTATCGAGGACCCACTCAGTGGCTTTGGGTTGATCATCCTGCAGATGAGTTAGTGCAGCTTACAAACTCATATACTTCATCAGTGAAGAATATGACATCAATTCATCAGATCAATTTCATCAAGTAAAAGAACTGATAAAGCAATATGAGGACGTGAGAAATGAAAGTTCATTTCTTCATGATTAGCCTACGTCCTATCAGGCATGCTCAGGTCTCCAGCAAATTTTTCAGACGATTACGTACGTCTGGAGACCTGACCCTGCATAAGAGATTAGTTCTTTTTCTTCACCACCCACATCTGAAAGGGCGGCAAAGAGTTCATCATTCTGCGAGCTCCATACGAGAAGGATGGCATAGAAGCCAGTCCATTTTGTTTCACATAAGAGGGGTTAGAGTAAGCATAAGAGTATGCAGAGAAATTCTTCGAGGACTTATGGACATAATGATTTGAAGAATAATGCACATATCCATAATCCTTAGATCTTCCTTGCGAAACAGACGGGTTAGCACGATGATGTTCATATGAGGACTTTGATCCATATGAGGAATTTGGTCCATATGAGGACTTGAATCCATATGAAGAATTTGGTCCATATGAAGAATTTGATCTGGGGTTCCTATTCTTCACAGGTGGCGTCATGATGACATTCACTTGAAGATTTTCAAGGCATCTTTTGGGAACCCAGATTTTCTTCATAGGGGAGCCGTTCCTGCAGTTAGTGCCAACATATCTAGCAAATACTTCACCATTCTGAAATTTGAACAGTTTATAGTTGGAGTCAATTGACTCATCATCAGAATGAGGAGATTCACATGCAAATCCAGATAAGTTAGATGGATCAACTGGAGGTCCCTTTGCAGCAACCCATGTAGTTTTGGGGTACTGCTCAGGCTTCCAATATGTACCATCAGCATTGAGTTTCCTCACAAAGGCGATACCCACTTTCCTAGGGTTCCTGTTGAGGATCTGCTTTTTAAGCACATCACAAAGAGCCTGATGCCCTCTGAGGCTTTTGTACATGCCTGTCGTGTACAATTCCTTCAGCCCTGCATCGTCAGTGATACTAGCAATGTCCTCAGATGAGGAATTAGTGATAGCAGAGGCATGTGAAGAATTTGAAACATTAGCAGCATTTGAACATTCAGGTGAAGAATTAGCAGATTCACGTTCAATGCACTTCAATCATGGAGGAACAAATTCTTCCTGAGAAGCGCTGATTTGTTGAGCAAGTAATGAATCGCGCTCCTTCTGAAGATCTTCATAACTTACTCTTAGCTTCTCAAGGTCTTGCTTTCTTTAAAGAAATTCATAAGAAAGCTTCTCATGATCGGATAAGAGAGTGTTATGATGACTTTGAAGATTGTCAAACCTAGTCTGAAATCTCTGAAGATTTTCAGTCAGGGCTTTAGTGTGATCCATTTCTTCACCCAACATATCATCACTTTTGTCTAGCATGTTTTGAACCTTTTCTAAAGCCCTTTGTTGTTTTACAGCAATCTTAGCAAGTTTAGAATAGATGGGCTTAAGATTTTCATCAGATTCATTCTCACTTGATTCAGATGAGGTATATTTGAGTACCTTGGCACCCTTTGCCATGAAGCAGTAGGTGGGAGCGTAGTCATCATCCCCTTCACCAGCTTTGTTGGTGAGGTTATTTTCTTCAGTGTTGAAGATAGACTTGCTGACGAATGCAGTAGCGAGAGCTAGGCTCGCCACTCCAGATTCAGACTCCTCAGATGACTCCTCTTCCTCATTTTCTTCAGATTCAGCCTCAGAGTCCATTTCCTTGCCAATGAATGCCCTGGCCTTCTTGGAGCTGCTCTTCTTGTGATATGAAGGCTTTGAGGATTTTGATGATGAGGATTTTGTGGATTTCTTCTTTTTCTTCGCATCATCAGAACTGTAATCCTTGTATTTCTTCTTCTTTGATTCCTTTTCCCATTGAGGACAATCTTGAATGTAATGTCCAGGCTTCTTGCATTTGTGGCAGAGCCTCCTCTTGTAGTCACTTGATGAGGAATCACTGCTCCTTGAGGGTCTCCCAAAGCGACCACGTCTTGAGAACTTTTGGAACTTCTTCACAAGCAGAGCCAGATCATGGCTTAGTTCTTCAGGATCACCAAGGCTGCTACCAAAGTCTTCATCTTCAGACTCAGATACGGCCTTGGCCTTTAGTGCACATGTTCTGCCAGAGCTTGAACCATAGAGATCTCTCATTTCAGCAAGTTGGAACTCATGAGTATTTAGCCTTTCGAGAATATCAGCAGGATCAAGTGACTTGTAATCAGCACGTTCTTGTATCATCAATGCCAGAGTGTCAAATGAGGAATCAAGCGATCTCAGCAATTTCTTCACCACCTCATGGTCGGTGATGTCAGTGGCACCAAGTGCTTGAAGCTCATTTGAGATGTCAGTGAGGCGATCAAAGGTTTGTTGAACATTTTCATTGTCGAGTCTTTTGAAACGGTTGAAGAGATTGCGAAGAACATCAACTCGAGAGTCACGCTGAGTTGAGACTCCTTCATTCACTTTGGACAACCTGTCCCAGATAAGCTTCGCTGTCTCCAAAGCACTCACTTTGCCATACTGTCCTTTGCTCAGATGGCCACATATGATATTCTTCGCTTGAGAGTCGAGTTGCTTGAATATCTTCACATCAACAGCATTTAGAGAAGGTGTGACTGAGGGAACACCATTTTCCACAAGATACCAGAGATCGTTATCAATTGCTTCAAGATGCATTCGCATCTTATTCTTCCAGTAGGGGTAGTCCGTCCCATCGAAGGTAGAACACCTAGCAGAGACCTTGATCATACCTGTGGTCGACATAACTAAAACTCCAGGCGGTTAAACCAAAATCACATAGAACAAGGGAGTACCTTGCTGTGATACCAATTGAAAGTGCATTATATCGACTAGAGGGGGGGGGGGTGAATAGGCGATTTTTATGAAATTCTTCACTGAGGAATTTGCCGGTGAGGAAATTCCTTAGCGAAGAACCACCAGCAACGGAATAAGTACTCAAAAGTAAACATAACAGAATACAAGCATAGTCATCATGATGAAATGAAGATAGGCATAGAGTACAGGAAGCGTAATCACAGGATAACACAGGATGAAGACAAACAGACTGAAGAAATTGAACTGAGGAAATTGAGAAAGTCTTCAGTCAAAGTCTTCAAACACAGATATGAACAAACACACAACACAGTTATGAGGAAATGAAAGAGTTGAGGGAATAGAACTAGTAAGCTTGGTGAAGACAATGATTTGGTAGACCAGTTCCAACTGCTGTCTCAGTTGTACGTCTGGTTGAAGCGGCTGAGTATTTAAACTCGAGGACACACAGTCCCGGACACCCAGTCCTGAACACACAGCTCAGGACACCCAGTCCTCACCGTATTCTCCTCGAACTAAGGTCACACAGACCTCGTCCAATCACTCGTGGTAAGTCTTCAGGCGACTTCCAAACCTTCACAAACTCGGTCACTCGGCGATCCACAATTCCTCTTGGATGCTCTAGACCATGACGCCTAACCGTCTGGAAGAAGCACAGTCTTCAAAGGTAATAAGCGTCGGGTCCACGTAGGATCAATCTCTTCAGTGATGCTCAATCACTTGGGGTTTGTAGGTGTTTGGGTTTTGGGTTTTTGGTTTTTCCTCACTTGATGATTTTCACTCAAAGTCCTTGGAGGATGGGTTGCTCTCAAATGACAAGTGTCAGTTTCTCTCGGAGCAGCCAACCAGCTAGTGGTTGTAGGGGGCGGCTATTTATAGCCTAGGGAGCAGACCGACATGATAAGACATAAATGCCCTTCAATGATATGACCGTTAGGTAGATAGATATTTTGGGACAGCTGGCGCATAGCACAGCAACGGTCAGAATTTTGAGTAGCAAAATCCTCAGGGCTATCATGTTCCTCACTGTGTAGGAAATCCGCACTGGCGAATTCCTAACTCCTCAGTCAGAACAAATTCCTCAGAGACCAGAAGAACTTCGTCTCTGTCACTGAAGAAATTGACTGAACTGTATGAGATTTCCAATGGCTTCACTCGAAGGGATTGGTAGGTGTAGGATTTTGAGTTGAGCATCACATGGAAATTTTTCCTTAGTATTTCCTCGACCCCCTTTAACAGTACGGTGCTTCCTATGACTCAAGAAAGAGAAAATGAAACTACAAAAACAAAAGTCTTCACGCTTCATGTTCCTCAAATGAATACCAAGTCTTAACGGTCACACCATTTTCTTCACTTTCAAAGTCTTCAGAAAGTCTTCAGAATACCAAAGTCTTCAGACGAAGAACTTCATTTTTAGGGGTCAACTTTCTTTGTAAATATCAAACTCCTCATAGACTTATAGACCTGTGTACACTCATAAACACATTAGTCCCTTAACCTATAAGTCTTCAATACACCAAAATCACTAAGGGGCACTAGATGCACTTACATCACCCTTTGGATCGATAAAACCTTCAGGTTGCATCATATACAACTCTTCTTCCAGAAATCCATTCAGGAATGCAGTCTTTACATCCATTCGCCAAATTTCATAATCATAAAATGCGGCAATTGCTAAGATGATTCGGACGGACTTAAGCATCACTACGGGTGAGAAGGTCTCATTGTAGTCAACTCCTTGAACTTGTCGAAAACCTTTTCAACAAGTCGAGCTTTGTAGACAGTAACATTACCGTCAGCGTTTGTCTTCTTCTTGAAGATCCATTTATTCTCGATGGCTTGCCGATCATTGGGCAAGTCAACCAAAGACCACACTTTGTTCTCATACAAGGATCCCATCTCAGATTTCATGGCCTCAAGCCATTTTGCGGAATCTGGGCTCATCATCGCTTCCTCATAGTTCGTAGGTTCGTCATGGTCTAGTAACATGACTTACAGAACAGGATTATCGTACCACTCTGGTGCGGATCTCACTCTGGTTGACCTACGAGGCTCGGTAGTAACTTGATCTGAAGTTTCATGATCATCATCATTAGCTTCCTCACTAATCGGTGTAGGTGTCAAAGGAACCGGTTTTGTGATGAACAACTTTCCAATAAGGGAGAAGGTATAGTTACCTCATCAAGTTCTACTTTCCTCCCACTCACTTCTTTCGAGAGAAACTCCTTCTCTAGAAAGGATCCAAATTTAGCAACAAAAGTCTTGCCTTCAGAACTGTGATAGAAGGTGTACCCAATAGTTTCCTTTAGGTATCCTATGAAGACACATTTCTCCGATTTGGGTTCGAGCTTATCAGGTTGAATCCTTTTCACATAAGCATCGCAGCCCCAAACTTTAAGAAACGATAACTTTGGTTTCTTGCCAAACCATAGTTCATAAAGCGTCGTCTCAACGGATTTAGATGGTGCCCTATTTAACGTGAATGCGGCCGTCTCTAAAGCATAACCACAAAATGATAGCGGTAAATCAGTAAGAGACATCATAGATCAAACCATATCTAATAAAGTACGATTACGACGTTCGGACACACCATTACGCTGTGGTGTTCCGGGTGGCGTGAGTTGCGAAACTATTCTGCGTTGTTTCAAATGTAGACCAAACTCGTAACTCAAGTATTCTGCTCCACGACCAGATCATAGAAACTTTATTTTCTTGTTACGATGATTTTCCACTTCACTCTGAAATTCTTTGAACTTTTCAAATGTTTCAAACTTATGTTTCATTAAGTAGATATACCCATATCTGCTTAAATCATCTGTGAAGGTGAGAAAATAACGATACCAGTATGTATGATCTCCAATAAATCTGTTGCTCGCTCCATTGTTCCGGAGAACGACGTTTTAGTCATCTTCCCATGAGGCATGGTTCGCAAGTACCAAGTGATTCATAATCAAGTGATTCCAAAAGCCCATCAGTATGGAGTTTCTTCATGCGCTTTATACCAATATGACCTAACCGGCAGTACAAATAAGTTGCACTATCATTATCAACTCTGCATCTTTTGGCTTCAATATTATGAATATGTGTATCACTACTATCGAGATTTAATATAAATAGACCACTCTTCAAGGGTGCATGACCATAAAAGATATTACTCATATAAATAGAACAACCATTATTCTCTGATTTAAATGAATAACCGTCTCGCATCAAACAAGATCCAGATATAATGTTCATGCTCAACACTGGCACCAAATAACAATTATTTAGGTCTAAAACTAATCCCGAAGGTAGATGTAGAGGTAGCGTGCCGACCGCGATCACATCGACTTTGGAACCATTTCCCACGCGCATCGTCACCTCATCCTTAGCCAATCTTCGCTTAATCCGTAGCCCCTGTTTTGAGTTGCAAATATTAGCAACAGAACCAATAACAAATACCCAGGTGCTACTGCGAGCATTAGTAAGGTACACATCAATAACATGTATATCACATATACCTTTGTTCACCTTGCCATCCTTCTTATCCGCCAAATACTTGGGGCAGTTCCGCTTCCAGTGACCAGTCTGCTTGCAGTAGAAGCACTCAGTCTCAGGCTTAGGTCCAGACTTGGGTTTCTTCTCTAGAGCAGCAACTTGTTTGTTGTTCTTCTTGAAGTTCCCCTTCTTCTTCCCTTTGCCCTTTTTCTTGAAACTAGTGGTCTTGTTGACCATCAACACTTGATGCTCCTTCTTGATTTCTACCTCCGCAGCCTTTAGCATTGCGAAGAGCTCGGGAATTGTCTTATCCATCCCTTGCATATTATAGTTCATCACGAAGCTCTTGTAGCTTGGTGGCAGAGATTGAAGAATTCTATCAATGACACTATCATCCGGAAGATTAACTCCCAGTTGAATCAAGTGATTGTTATACCCAGACATTCTGAGTATATGTTCACTGCCAGAACTATTCTCCTCCATCTTGCAGTATAGAACTTATTGGAGACTTCATATCTCTCAATCCGGGCATTTGCTTGAAATATTAACTTCAACTCTTGAAACATCTCATATGCTCCATGACGTTCAAAACGTCGTTGAAGTCCCGGTTCTAAGTCGTAAAGCATGGCACACTGAACTATCGAGTAGTCATCAGCTTTGCTCTGCCAGACGTTCATAACATCTGGTGTTGCTCCTGCAGCAGGTTTGGCACCTAGCGGTGCTTCCAGGACGTAATTCTTCTGTGCATCAATGAGGATAACCCTCAAGTTACGGACCCAGTCCATGTAATTTCTACCATCATCTTTCAACTTTGCTTTCTCAAGGAACACATTAAAATTCAACGGAACAACAGCACGGGCCATCTATCTACAACAACATAGACATGCAAAATACTATCAGGTACTAAGTTCATGATAAATTAAAGTTCAGTTAATCAAATTATTTAAAGAACTCCCACTTAGATAGACATCCCTCTAATCTTCCAAGTGATCACGTGATCCATATCAACTAAACCATGTCCGATCATCACGTGAGATGGAGTAGTTTCAATGGTGAACATCACTATGTTGATCATATCTACTATATGATTCACGCTCGACCTTTCGGTCTCAGTGTTCCGAGGCCATATCTGCATATGCTAGGCTCGTTAAGTCTAACCTGAGTATTCCACGTGTGCAACTGTTTTGCACCCGTTGTATTTGAACGTAGAGCTTATCACACCCGATCATCACGTGGTGTCTCAGCACGAAGAACTTTTGCAACGGTGCATACTCAGGGAGAACACTTATACCTTGAAATTTAGTGAGAGATCATCTTATAATGCTACCGTCGATCTAAGCAAAATAAGATGCATAAAAGATAAACATCACATGCAATCAATATAAGTGATATGATATGGCCATCATCATCTTGTGCTTGTGATCTCCATCTCCGAAGCACCGTCATGATCACCATCGTCACCAGCACGACACCTTGATCTCCATCATAGCATCGTTGTCGTCTTGCCAACTATTACTTCTATGACTATCGCTGCCTGATACGTCTCCGTCGTATCTACTTTTCCAAACACATTTTCCCTTGTTTTGGACTCTAACTTGCATGATTTGAATGGAACTAACCCGGACTAACGCTGTTTTCAGCAAAATTGCCATGGTGTTATTTATGTGCAGAAACAAAAGTTCTCGGAATGACCTGAAACTTCACGGAACGTCTATTTGGAAATCATAAAAAATCCTTGCAAAAGATGAAGACCAGGGGGCCACCGCCTGTCCACGAGGGTGGGGGGCGCGCCCCTACCTTGTGGCCCCCCTAGAGCTCCTCCGACCTCAACTCCAACTCTATATATTTGGTTTCGGAGAGAAAAAATCAAAGAGAAGGATTCATCGCGTTTTACGATACGGAGCCGCCGCCAAGCCCTAAAACCTCTCGGGAGGGCTGATCTGGAGTCCGTTCGGGGCTCCGGAGAGGGGAATCCGTCGCCATCGTCATCATCAACCTTCCTCCATCACCAATTTCATGATGCTCATCGCCATGCGTGAGTAATTCCATCGTAGGCTTGCTGGACGGTGATGGGTTGGATGAGATTTATCATATAATCGAGTTAGTTTTGTTAGGGTTTGATCCCTAGTATCCACTATGTTCTGAGATTGATGTTTCTATGACCTTGCTATGCTTAATGCTTGTCACTAGGGCCCGAGTGCCATGATTTCAGATCTGAACATATTATGTTTTCATCAATATATGCGAGTTCTTGATCCTATCTTGCAAGTCTATAGTCACCTATTATGTGTTATGATCCGTTAACCCCGAAGTGACAATAATCGGGATACTTACCGGTGATGACCGTAGTTTGAGGAGTTCATGTATTCACTATGTGTTAATGCTTTGGTCCGGTACTCTATTAAAAGGAGGCCTTAATATCCCTTAGTTTCCTCTAGGACTCCACTGCCACGGGAGGGTAGGACAAAAGATGTCATACAAGTTCTTTTCCATAAGCACGTATGACTATATTCGGAATACATGCCTAGATTAGATTGATGAATTGGAGCTAGTTCTGTGTCACCCTAGGTTATGACTGTTACATGATGAACCGCATCCAGCATAATTCTCTATCACCGATCCATTGCCTACGGGCTTTCCATATATTGTTCTTCGCTTATTTACTTTTCCATTGCTATTGTTACAACCACTACAAAATACCAAAAACATTACTTTTGCTATCATTACCTTTTGCTACCGTTACGACTACTATCATATTACTTTGCTACTAAACACTTTGCTATAGATATTAAGTTTCCAGGTGTGGTTGAATTGACAACTCGGCTGCTAATACTTGATAATATTCTTTGGCTCTCCTTGTGTCGAATCAATAAATTTGGGTTGAATACTCTACCCTCGAAAACTATTGCGATCCCCTATACTTGTGGGTTATCAAGACTATTTTCTGGCACCGTTGCCGGGGAGCATAGCTGTATTCTTTGAGTCACTTGGGATTTATATCTGCTTATCATTATGAAGAATTTGAGAGATCCAAAAACCAAGATTTATCCCTCAACTACGAGGGGAGGTAAGGAACTGTCATCTAGCTCTGCACTTGATTCACCTTCTGTTTTGAGTAAGCTTGCGACACCTAAACCTACTTCTGCTATTCGTTCTGATATGTCGCATGTTATTGATGATGCCACTTCTTCTATGCATGATACTTATGATGAAACTACTTCTATGCTTGATACTACTATGCCACTTGGTGAATTTCTTGATGAGCAACTTGCTAGGGTTAGAGAGAATGAAAATATTGAATCTGATAATATTGATGAAAGTGATGATGAAGACTCTCCCTCTAATGAATTTGTATCACCTGTTATTCCCGAGGGTTATGTTTTTGAAAAAGAAGCTGCTCTAGCTATTTTAGCTTGCAAAGATAGATACGAACTTAAGAGGTTATTAGCTAAATGGAAGCAGCAATCTCTTAATGCTAGAATGAAACCTGACCCTGCGTTTGCTACTTCACCTATCTGTGTTACCGATAAGGATTATGAATTCTCTGTTGATCCTGATATAATTACTTTGGTTGAATCTGATCCTTTTCATGGCTATGAATCTGAAACTTTTGTGGCACATCTTACTAAATTAAATGATATAGCCACCCTGTTCACTAATGATGAGATAACTCGTTACTTTTATATCCTTAAAATATTTCCGTTCTCATTAAAGGGTGATGCTAAGATATGGTTTAATTCTCTTGATCCTGGTTGTGTGCGTAGTCCCCAGGATATGATTTATTACTTCTCTACTAAATATTTCCCTGCTCATAAGAAACAAGCTGCTTTGAGGGATATATATATAATTTTGTTTAAATTGAAGAAGAGAGTCTCCCACAAGCTTGGGGGAGGCTTCTCAAGTTACTTAATGCTTTGCCTGATCATCCTCTTAAGAAAAATGAAATACTTGATATCTTTTATAATGGACTAATTGATGCTTCCAGAGATTACCTGGATAGTTGTGCTGGTTTTGGTTTCAGGGAAAGAACACTGGATGAAGCTGAAATTCTATTGAATAATATGTTGACAAATGAAAATAACTGGGCACTTCCTGAGCCTATTCCGAAACCAACTCCAAAGAAAAGAGGTGTTCTATTTCTCAGTCCTGAAGATATGCAAGAGGCAAAGAAATCTATGAAAGAAAAAGGTATTAAAGCTGAAGATGTTAAGAATTTACCTCCTATTGAAGAAATACATGTTCTTAATTTACCGCCTGTTGAAAAAACATTTAATCTTAATCCATTACCTATTGAAGAAACTCATGGGCTTGATAACCCAACACGGGTAGTAAAGGTAAATTCTCTCTATAGATATGATAAAGCTGAAATCCAATTTACTAAGTTTGCTAGCCCATGCTTAGATGAGTTTGATAAATTTATGGTTAAGCAAGAAGACTTCAATGCTTATTTTGGTAGACAATTGAAATACAATTCAAATATGCTTGAACACTTGGGTGATTATATGGCTAATGTCAAAGGTGAACTTAAACTTATTAGTAAACATGCTTCTATGGTTACCACTCAAGTAGAACAAGTACTTAAAGCTCAAAATGACTTGCTCAATGAATAGAATAGTAAGAAAAACTGATAATGCTGTTAGTGTTGGGGGACGTAGCAGAAATTCAAAAATTTTCCTACGTGTCACCAAGATCTATCTATGGAGAGACCAGCAACGAGGGGAAGGAGAGTGCATCTACATACCCTTGTAGATCGCTAAGCGGAAGCGTTCGAGTGAACGGGGTTGATGGAGTCGTACTCGTCGTGATCCAAATCACCGGAGATCCTAGTGCCGAACGGACGGCACCTCCGCGTTCAACACACGTACAGCCCGGTGACGTCTCCCATGCCTTGATCCAGCAAGGAGAGAGGGAGAGGTTGAGGAAGACTCTATCCAGCAGCAGCACAACGGTGTGGTGGTGGTGGAGGAGCGTGGCAATCCTGCAGGGCTTCGCCAAGCACCACAGAAGAGGAGGAAGAAGAGATGCAGGGCTGCACCAACGAGAGATCGAATCACGTGTTATGGGCAGCCCTAGGCCTCACTATATATAGGGGAGAGGGAGGAGGGTGCGCCCCCTCTAGGGTTCCCACCCCTAGGGGGGCGGCAGCCCTAGATGGGAAACAAGGGGCGGCCAAAAGGGAGAGAGGGAGGCGCCCCCTAGGGTGGGCCTTAGGCCCATCTAAGCCTAGGGTTTCCTCCTTTTTTCCTCCTAGCTGCCCCTTGGGCCTTGTGGGAGGCGCACCAGCCCACTTAGGGGCCGGTCCCTCACCACTCTTGGCCCATGCAAGCCTCCGGGGCTGGTGGCCCCACTTGGTGGATCCCCGGGACCCTCCCGGTGGTCCCGGTACATTACCGATAAACCCCGAAACTCTTCCGGTGACCAAAACAGGACTTCCCATATATAAATCTTTACCTCCGGACCATTCCGGAACTCCTCGTGACGTCCGGGATCTCATCCGGGACTCCGAACAACATTCGGTAACCACATACAAACTTCCTTTATAACCCTAGCATCATCGAACCTTAAGTGTGTAGACCCTACGGGTTCGGGAGACATGTAGACATGACCGAGACGTTCTCCGGTCAATAACCAACAGCGGGATTTGGATACCCATGTTGGCTCCCACATGTTCCACGATGATATCATCGGATGAACCACAATGTCAAGGACTTAATCAATCCCGTATACAATTCCCTTTGTCTAGCGGTACGATACTTGCCCGAGATTCGATCGTCGGTATCCCGATACCTTGTTCAATCTCATTACCGGCAAGTCTCTTTACTCGTTTCATAACACATCATCCCGTGATCAACTCCTTGATCACATTGTGCACATTATGGTGATGTCCTACCGAGTGGGCCCAGAGATACCTCTCCGTCACACGGAGTGACAAATCCCAGTCTCGATTCGTGCCAACCCAACAGACACTTTCAGAGATACCTGTAGTGTACCTTTATAGCCACCCAGTTACGTTGTGACGTTTGGCACACCCAAAGCATTCCTACGGTATCCGGGAGTTGCACAATCTCATGGTCTAAGGAAATGATACTTGACATTAGAAAAGCCTTAGCATACGAACTACACGATCTTTGTGCTAGGCTTAGGATTGGGTCTTGTCCATCACATCATTCTCCTAATGATGTGATCCCGTTATCAATGGCATCCAATGTCCATGGTCAGGAAACCGTAACCATCTATTGATCAACGAGCTAGTCAACTAGAGGCTTACTAGGGACATGGTGTTGTCTATGTATCCACACATGTATTTGAGTTTCCTATCAATACAATTATAGCATGGATAATAAACGATTATCATTAACAAGGAAATATAATAATAACTAATTTATTATTGCCTCTAGGGCATATTTCCAACAGTCTCCCACTTGCACTAGAGTCAATAATCTAGTTCACATCGCCATGTGATTAACACTCACAGGTTACATCGCCATGTAACCAACATCCAAAGAGTTTACTAGAGTCAATAATCTAGTTCACATCACTATGTGATTAACACTCAATGAGTTCTGGGTTTGATCATGTTGCTTGTGAGAGAGGTTTTAGTCAACGGGTATGAACCTTTCAGATCCGTGTGTGCTTTACAAATCTTTATGTCATCTCCTAGATGTAGCTACCACGTTCTATTTGGAGCTATTCCAAATAACTGTTCTACTTGGAGCTATTCTAAATTGTTGCTCCATTATACGTATCCGGCATCTCTACTCAGAGCTATCCGGATAGGTGTTAAGCTTGCATCGACGTAACTCTTTACGTCGAACTCTTTATCACCTCCATAATCGAGAAAATTCCTTAGTCCACTTAGTTACTAAGGATAACTTTGACCGCTGTCCTGTGATCCATTTTTAGATCACTCTTGTACCCCTTGACTGACTCATGGCAAGGCACATTTCAGGTGCGGTACACAGCATAGCATACTGTAGAGCCTATGTCTTAAGCATAGGGGACGACCTTCGTCCTTTCTCTCTATTCTGCCGTGGTCGAGCTTTAAGTCTTGACTTCATACCTTACAACTCAGGCAAGAACTCCTTCTTTGACTGATCCATCTTGAACACCTTCAAGATCATGTCAAGGTATGTGCTCATTTGAAAGTACCATTAAGCGTTTTGATCTATCCTCATAGATCTTGATGCTCAATGTTCAAGTAGCTTAATCCAGGCTTTCCATTGAAAAACACTTTCCAAATAACTCTGCATGCTTTCTAGAAATTCTACATCATTTCTGATCCATAATATGTCAACAACATATACTCATCAGAAATTCTATAGTGCTCCCACTCACTTCTTTGGAAATACAAGTTTCTCATAAACTTTGTATAAACCCAAAATCTTTGATCATCATCAAAGCATACATTCCAACTCCGAGATGCTTACTCCAGTCCCTAGAAGGATTGCTGGAGCTTTGCATACTTATTAGCATCTTTCAGGATTGACAAAACCTTTCGGTTTGTATCACATACAACCTTTCCTCAAAAAAACATCGAGGAAACAATGTTTTGACATCCTATCTGCAAGATTTCATAAATAATGCAATATAATTCCAACAGACTCTTAGCATCGCTACGAGTGAGAAAGTCTCATCGCAGTCAACTCCTTGAACTTGTCGGAAAACATCTTAACGACAAGTCGAGCTTTCTTAATGGTGACATTTACCATCATTGTCCGTCTTCCTTTTAAAATCCATCTGTACTCAATAGCATTACGACCATCGAGCCGTTCTGCCAAAGTCTACACTTTGTTTTCATACATGGATCCTCTCTCGGATTTTATGGCCTCGAGCCATTTATCGGAATCCGGGCCCACCATCACTTCTCCATAGCTCGTAGGTCCATTGTTGTCTAGCAACATGACTTCCAAGACAGGATTACGTACCACTCTGAAGTAGTACGCATCCTTGTCATCCCACGAGGTTTGGTAGTGACTTGATCTGAAGTTTCATGATCACTATCATAAGCTTCCACTTCAATTGGTGTAGGTGCCACAGGAAGAACTCCCTGTGCTCTGCCACACACTAGTTGAAGAGACGGTTCAATAACCTCATCAAGTCTCCACCATCCTCCCACTCAATTCTTTCGAGAGAAACTTTTCCTCGAGAAAGGACCCGATTCTAGAAACAATCCCTTATTGCTTTCGAATCTGAGACAGGAGGTATACCCAACTGTTTTGGGTGTCCTATGAAGATGCATTTATCCGCTTTGGGTTCGAGCTTATCAGCCTGAAACTTTTTCACATAAGCGTCGCTGCCCCAAACTTTTAAGAAATGACAGCTTAGGTTTCTCTAAACCATAGTTCATACGGTGTCATCTCATAGGAATTACGTGGTGCCCCTTTTAAAGTGAATGCGGTTGTCTCTAATGCCTAACCCATAAACTATCGTGGTAATTCGATAAGAGACATCATGGTATGCATCATATCCAATAAGGTGCAGTTATGATGTTCGGACACCATCACAATATGGTGTTCCAGGCTGTATTAGTTATGAAACAATTTCCACAATGTCTTAATTCTGTGCCAAACTCGTAATTCAGATATTCATCTCTATGATCATATCATAGATATTTTATCCTCTTTTCACGGCGATCTTTCAACTTCACCCTGAAATTACTTGAACCTTTCAATAATTCAGACTCGTGATTCATCAAGTAAATATACTCGACATCTACTCAAATCATCTGTGAAGTAAGAACATAACGATATCCACTACATGCCTCAGCACTCATTGGATTGCACACATCAAAATGT
The DNA here is from genome assembly GCF_056163025.1 of Triticum urartu. NCBI lineage: Eukaryota > Viridiplantae > Streptophyta > Magnoliopsida > Poales > Poaceae > Triticum > Triticum urartu. The sequence goes on along the minus strand of NC_141874.1, from coordinate 47,332,208 downwards.
ATTACTTCCAACAAGTTGCTTTCTAGTTCCATTTTACTGAAAAACGAGGCTTTCAGTCATCTTGCCCATGTGGTATGATTTGCATGTCTCAAGTGATTCAAGATCAAGTGAGTCCAAACGGTCCATTTGCATGGAGTTTCTTCATGCATATACACCAATAGACATGGTTCGCATGCCTCAAACTTTTCAAAAACGAGTGAGCCCAAAGATCCATCAACATGGAGCTTCTTCATGCGTTTTATACCGATATGACTTAAGTGGCAGTGCCACAAGTAGGTGGTACTATCATTACTATCTTATATCTTTTGGCATGAACATGTGTATCACTACGATCGTGATTCAATAAACCATTTATTTAAGGTGCAAGACCATTGAAGGTATTATTCAAATAAACAGAGTAGCCATTATTCTCCTTAAATGAATAACCGTATTGCGATAGACATAATCCAATCATGTCTATGTTCAACGCAAACACCAAATAACAATTATTTAGGTTTAACCCCAATCTCGATGGTAGAGGGAGCGTGCGATGCTTGATCATATCAACATTGGAAACACTTCCAACACATATCGTCAGCTCACCTTTAGCTAGTCTCCGTTTATTTCGTAGCTTTTATTTCGAGTTACTAACACTTAGCAACCGAACCGGTATCTCATACCCTGGTGCTACTAGGAGTACTAGTAAAGTACACATCAACACAATGTATATCCAATATACTTCTATCGACCTTGCCAGCCTTCTCATCTACCAAGTATCTAGGGTAATTCTGCTCCAGTGGCTGTTCCCCTTATTACAGAAGCACTTAGTCTCGGGTTTGGGTTCAACCTTGGGTTTCTTCACTAGAGCAGCAGCTGATTTGCCGTTTCATGAAGTATCCCTTCTTGCCCTTGCCCTTCTTGAAACTAGTGGTTTCACCAACCATGAACAATTGATGCTCCTTCTTGATTTCTACTTTCGCGGTGTCAAACATCGCGAGTATTTCAAGGATCATCATATCTATCCCTGATATGTTATAGTTCATCACGAAGCTCTAGCAGCTTGGTGGTAATGACTTCGGAGAAACATCACTATCTTATCTGGAAGATTAACTCCCACTTGATTCGAATGATTGTTGTACTCAGACAATCTAAGCACAAGCTCAACAATTGAGCTTTTCTCCTTAGTTTGCAGGCTAAGAAAATCATCGGAGGTCTTATACCTCTTGACGTGGGCACGAGCCTGAAATCCCAATTTCAGCCCTCGAAACATCTCATATGTTTCGCGACGTTTCAAAACCGTCTTCGGTGCCTCAACTCTAAACCATTTAACTGAACTATCACGTAGTTATCAAAACGTGTATGTCAGATGTTTGCAACATCCACATACGACGTTCGAGGTTCAGCACACTGAGCGGTGCATTAAGGACATAAGCCTTCTATGAAGCAATGAGGACAATCCTCAGTTTACGAACCTAGTCCGCATAATAGCAACTATCAACTTTCAACTAATTTTTTTTCTCTAGGAACGTATCTAAACAGTAGAACTATAGCGTGAGCTACGACATAATTTGCAAAATCCTTTTGACTATGTTCAGGATAATTAAGTTCATCTTATGAACTCCCACTTAGATAGACATCCCTCTAGTCATCTAAGTGATTACACGATCCGAGTCAACTAGGCCGTGTCCGATCATCACGTGAGACGGACTAGTCAACATCGGTGAACATCTTCATGTTGATCGTATCTTCTATACGACTCATGCTCGACCTTTCGGTCTTCTGTGTTCCGAGGCCATGTCTATACACATGCTAGGCTCGTCAAGTTAACCTAAGTGTTTGCATGTGTAAATCTGTCTTACACCCGTTGTATGTGAACGTTTGGATCAAACACCCGATCATCACGTGGTGCATTGAAACAACGAACTGTCGCAACGGTGCACAGTTAGGGGGAACACTTTCTTGAAATTTTAATGAGGGATCATCTTATTTACTACCGTCGTTCTAAGCAAATAAGATGTATAAACATGATAAACATCACATGCAATCAAATAGTGACATGATATGGCCAATATCATATTGCTCCTTTTGATCTCCATCTTTAGGGCTCCATGATCATCATCGTCACCGGCATGACACCATGATCTCCATCATCATGATCTCCATCATCGTGTCTTCTTGAAGTTGTCATGTCATCTATTACTTCTACTACTACAGCTAACGGTTAGCAATAAAGTAAAGTAATTACATGACGTTTATGTTGACACGCAGGTCATAAATAAATTAAGACAACTCCTATGGCTCCTGCCGGTTGTCATACTCATCGACATGCAAGTCGTGATTCCTATTACAAGAACATGATCAATCTCATACATCACATATATCATTCATCACATCCTTTGGCCATATCACATCACATAGCATACCCTGCAAAAACAAGTTAGACGTCCTCTAATTGTTGTTTGCATGTTTTACGTGGCTGCTATGGGTTTCTAGCAAGAACGTTTCTTACCTACGCAAAGACCACAACGTGATATGCCAATTGCTATTTACCCTTCATAAGGACCCTGTTCATCGAATCCGATCTGACTAAAGTGGGAGAGACAGGCACCCGCTAGCCACCTTATGCAACTAGTGCATGTCAGTCGGTGGAACCAGTCTCACGTAAGAGTACGTGTAAGGTCGGTCCGGGCCGCTTCATCCCACGATGCCGCCGAATCAAGATAAGACTAGTAACGGCAAGAATATTGAAAAAAATCAACGCCCACAACTACTTTGTGTTCTACTCGTGCATAGAATCTACGCATAGACCTAGCTCATGATGCCACTGTTGGGGGACGTAGCAGAAATTCAAAAAATTTCCTACGTGTCACCAAGATCTATCTATGGAGAGACCAGCAACGAGGGGAAGGAGAGTGCATCTACATACCCTTGTAGATCGCTAAGCGGAAGCGTTCAAGTGAACGGGGTTGATGGAGTCGTACTCGTCGTGATCCAAATCACCGGAGATCCTAGTGCCGAACGGACGGCACCTCCGCGTTCAACACACGTACAACCCGGTGACGTCTCCCATGCCTTGATCCAGCAAGGAGAGAGGGAGAGGTTGAGGAAGACTCTATCCAGCAGCAGCACAACGGTGTGGTGGTGGTGGAGGAGCGTGGCAATCCCGCAGGGCTTCGCCAAGCACCACAGAAGAGGAGGAAGAAGAGATGCAGGGCTGCACCAACGAGAGATCGAATCACGTGTTATGGGCAGCCCTAGGCCTCACTATATATAGGGGAGAGGGAGGAGGGTGCGCCCCCTCTAGGGTTCCCACCCCTAGGGGGGGGGGGCGGCAGCCCTAGATGGGAAATAAGGGGCGGCCAAAGGGGAGAGAGGGAGGCGCCCCCTAGGATGGGCCTTAGGCTCATCTAAGCCTAGGGTTTCCTCCTTTTTTCCTCCTAGCTGCCCCTTGGGCCTTGTGGGAGGCGCACCAGCCCACTTAGGGGCCGGTCCCTCACCACTCTTGGCCCATGCAAGCCTCCGGGGCTGGTGGCCCCACTTGGTGGACCCCCGGGACCCTCCCGGTGGTCCCGGTACATTACCGATAAACCCCGAAACTCTTCCGGTGACCAAAACAGGACTTCCCATATATAAATCTTTACCTCCGGACCATTCCGGAACTCCTCGTGACGTCCGGGATCTCATCCGGGACTCCGAACAACATTCGGTAACCACATACAAACTTCCTTTATAACCCTAGTGTCATCGAACCTTAAGTGTGTAGACCCTACGGGTTCGGGAGACATGCAGACATGACCGAGACGTTCTCCGGTCAATAAGCAACAGCGGGATCTGGATACCCATGTTGGCTCCCACATGTTCCACGATGATCTCATCGGATGAACCACGATGTCAAGGACTTAATCAATCCCGTATACAATTCCCTTTGTCTAGCGGTACGATACTTGCCCGAGATTCGATCGTCGGTATCCCGATACCTTGTTCAATCTCGTTACCGGCAAGTCTCTTTACTCGTTTCATAACACATCATCCCGTGATCAACTCCTTGATCACATTGTGCACATTATGATGATGTCCTACCGAGTGGGCCTAGAGATACCTCTCCGTCACACGGAGTGACAAATCCCAGTCTCGATTCGTGCCAACCCAACAGACACTTTCAGAGATACCTGTAGTGTACCTTTATAGCCACCCAGTTACGTTGTGACGTTTGGCACACCCAAAGCATTCCTACGGTATCCGGGAGTTGCACAATCTCATGGTCTAAGGAAATGATACTTGACATTAGAAAAGCTTTAGCATACGAACTACACGATCTTTGTGCTAGGCTTAGGATTGGGTCTTGTCCATCACATCATTCTCCTAATGATGTGATCCCGTTATCAATGACATCCAATGTCCATGGTCAGGAAACCGTAACCATCTATTGATCAACGAGCTAGTCAACTAGAGGCTTACTAGGGACATGGTGTTGTCTATGTATCCACACATGTATCTGAGTTTCCTATCAATACAATTATAGCATGGATAATAAACGATTATCATGAACAAGGAAATATAATAATAACTAATTTATTATTGCCTCTAGGGCATATTTCCAACAGTTAGAGTTATGACTAGAGGTGGTAGAATGACTCAGGAACCTTTGTATCCTGTAGGCCACCCTAAGAGAATTGAGAAAGATTCTCAGAGAAATAATATAGATGCACCTAGTCCTTCTAAAAGGAAGAAAAAGAAAAATGATAGGACTTTGCATGCTTCTAGTGAACCTGTTATCGATACACCTGAGAATCCAAATAATATTTCTATTTCTGATGCTGAAACACAATCTGGTAATGAACCTGAAACTAGTGATAATGTTAATGATGATGCTCAACCTAGTAATAATAATGATATAGAAATTGAACCTGGTGTTGATCTTGATAACCCACAATCGAAGAATCAACGTTATGATAAGAAAGACTTTCTTGCTAGGAAACATGGTAAAGAAAGAGAACCATGGGTTCAGAAACCCATGCCTTTTCCTCCCAAACCATCCAAGAAAAAGGATGATGAGGATTTTGAGCACTTTGCTGAAATGATTAGACCTATCTTTTTGCATATGCAATTAACTGATATGCTTAAAATAAATCCTTATGCTAAGTATATGAAAGAAATTGTTACAAATAAGAGAAAGATACCGGAAGCTGAAATTTCCACCATGCTTGCTAATTATACTTTTGAAGGTGGAATACCTAAGAAACTAGGAGATCCAGGAGTACCCACTATACCATGCTCCATTAAAAGAAATTATGTTAAAACTGCTTTATGTGATCTTGGAGCAGGTGTTAGTGTTATGCCTCTCTCTTTATATCGTAGACTTGATTTGAATAAGTTGACACCTACTAAAATATCTTTGCAAATGGTTGATAAATCAACTGCTATACCTCTCGGTATTTGTGAGGCTGTGCCTATTATAGTTGCAAACGTTACTATTTTAACGGAATTTTTTATTCTTGATATTCCCAAGGACGATAGTATGTCTATTATTCTTGGAAGACCCTTTTTGAATTCTGCAGGGGCTGTTATTGATTGCACTAAAGGCAATGTCACTTTTCATGTTAATGGTAATGAGCATACGATACACTTTCCGAGGAAACAACCTCAAGTTCATAGTATCAACTCTATTGGAAAAATTCCATCAATTATATTTGGAGGTTTTAAATTTCCTCTTCCTACTATCAAGAAGAAATATGATATTCTTATTATTGGGGATGTGCATATTCCCGTTGAGGTAACATAGTGTTATTCGAAATTTCTCCGGTTCCATGTTATTCAGAATGAGTTCGTTAACAAGACTTGATCAACCTTGTTAGTGGATTCCTTTTGATGATCATGAGATGGATGAAGTTAGAAAACACAACTCTCTGTACCCTCCTTTTACTTTCTATTATTTATATTAAATAAAATAAAAATAGTATTTTTCTGTCTGTTATCTGAATTATCCGTGCAATATAAAAATACCCCGAAAATAAAAGTTCTCCAAATGCCCTGAAATTTAAATATGTTTTTTTCTGGAATATTTGAGAATATTTGGCACCGAGAACACGACAGGGGGCATCCACCTGGCCACGAGGGTGGAGGGCGCGCCCTACCCCTGGGCACGCCCCCTACCCCGTGGGCCCACGGTGGCCCTCCTCCACTTATTTCTGCACCCACACACTCCTTCTTCCTCCCACAAACACGAATATCCAGCTCAAACCCGAGTCCAATCTCATTTTGCTGCCATTTTCGATCTCCTTGCTCAAAGCACCTCTCACAAAACTGCTTGGGGAGATTGTTCCTTGGTATGTGACTCCTCCATTGGTCCAATTAGTTTTTGTTCTAGTGCTTTATTCATTGCAAATTTGTGCTGCTTAGGTGACCCTGTTCTTGAGCTTGCATGTCAAATTTATATGGTCAAAAGTAGTTCTAATGCATGATATAGGCTCTAGGCACTTGTAGGAGTAGTTGCTATCAATTTTGTTGAGTTTGGTTACTTTTATTATGAAGTTACTAAAAATTTTAGAAATTTTTCACAGGAAGAAATATGCTTAGGAAAATGTACCAAGGTGGTTCTTCAAGGAAGCAAGGACCCAGGCTTGCAATGCGTGATGCTGATGAAGAGCCAGCAAGAGACGCTCCAGTGCATCCTTATGAATGGCCTTCAGAAAACTTTATGGATCGAGCAGGAATTAAGGAAGAATTTAACGCATATTTGCGTAACCCTGATCTTGTGAGCTTCGAGGAAGAGAAGTGCAACGAGTATCACTATCTCACTAGTTCCTTTGTGAGGAGGTTTGAATATTCATCTTCACGTAATTCTCCAACTATCCCATTTGATGTTTATGAAAATTCTTACACTATGGACTTAGAGGATTTTACCACTGCTAAACTTCCACAATGGGGTAGTGTCAGGAACCTCGCAAATCTGAATTTAGAGATTTTCTTGCTAGTATAACTGTGGGGGAGTCTAGAGATATAACACAAGCTACCATAGGGAGCATTCACTTTCCTGCTATACATTATTTTGCTCTCTTCATAGGTAGATGCATTAATGGTAAAGATGAGGCATGTCACATGTGTGTCCCTGAACTCAGTATTCTTAGGAGTGCTGTGTTGGGAGATAAATCTTATAATTTGGGAGCCATTATTGCACGTAGGTTGCATCTTAATAGATTTAATGGAGATTTCTTTGGTGGAATTTATGCAACCCGCATAGCTAATTTTCTTGGTATAGCCATACGTGAAGATGATATTGAGTTGCCTCCTGCTTATTTGGATTATGAGGCTATGGTTCACCACCAGTTTGTCGAGAGGAATGAACCACCTCTCCAGTATCGCTTAATCTTTGACAGACGCCGTGCTGTCCGTATTACTCTCCCTGCTCCTGCCTTCTTTGATTATCAGGTAAAAGGAAGATTTGTTATTACAAGAGAGGACGCAGATGAGTACGAGAGGAAGGCAGAGGCCGCTCGTCGCCACGCTGCAGCTCAGGAGGCGATAGCCGCTGCATCTCAGTACGACCCCAACTATTATTATGGATATCCGCCAGGCCAGCCGTGGCTATAGACCAACTTAGGCCAATAGCCTAAGCTTGGGGGAGTACGCATTTCTCACCGACATTATATTCATGTTCACACACTCATTGCTAGATGTCGGTGCTCATACTTTTTCACTGTATCATCCATGCTAGTTTATTTTCCTTTTTATGCTTTCTTCTTGTGTGTTTAATAAACCTTAAGAAAAAGCAAAGAAAATTAGTTGTAGCTTTTAATTAGTTTACTTGCCATACTTGTAGTAGTAATTAAAAAGAAAACCCAAAAAGATTTCCTGTTCTTTTGCTTGTTGGGAGCTTTCCCGTGTAAATAGTTTTATTTCTTTTATTTTCTTTGGGGGTCGATAGGAGAAGACCATGATTAAATTGTTGAAGTAGCTCTTATATGCATTATTGTTGATCCGACAAAAGAGCCCATATTGCCTTGTCTTCTACTATTTATTGAATGCTTGCAGATTCCAGCTTAGTCCAATGCACGTGCACTATTATTATTATTATTATTATTCACATCGTTCGGTCGTGCAAGTGAAAGGCAATTATGACGATATATGATGGACTGACTGAGATGAGAAAAGCTGGTATGAACTCGACCTCTCTTGTTTTTGTAAATATGATTAGTTCATCATTCCTGATTCAGCCTATTATGAATAAACATGTTTGCAATGACAACTAGAGATCATAGTTTCTTGTGCCATGCTTGATTAGCTAGGAGCTTATAATGGTTTACCTTGCGTGCCAACATGCTATTAAAATGGTTGTGATGTGGTATGATAGGGTGGTATCCTCCTCTGAATGATTTAAGTGACTTGACTTGGCGCATGTTCACGCATGTAGTTGAAACAAAATCAACATAGCCTTCACGATATTTATGTTCATGGTGGATTATATCCTACTCATGCTTGCATTCGGTGTTGATTAATTTTAATGCATGTTCATGACTGTTGTCGCTCTCTAGCTGGCCGCTTCCTAGTCTTTTGCTAGCCTTCACTTGTACTAAGCGGAAATACTTCTTGTGCATCCAACTCCATAAACCCCCAAGTTATTCGATATGAGTCCACCATACCTACCCATATACGGTATCTACCTGCCGTTCCAAGTAAATTTGTATGTGCCAAACTCTAAACCTTCAAATAAATATCCTGTTTTGTATGCTTGAATAGCTCATGTATCAAGTAGGGCTGTCCGTATCTTCCATGTTAGGCGGGTTATTCTCAAGAGGAGTGGACTTCGCTCCTCACTCACGAGAAAGTGGCTGGTCACCGGGATGCAAACTAAATCAAAATAATTGCAAACAAAACTCCCCCTAGGACTCTTGTTAGTTGGAGGCACCCGTTGTTTCGAGCAAGCCATGGATTGATGCTTGTTGGTGGAGGGGGAGTATAAAATTTACCATTCTGTTTGGGAACCGCCTATAATGTGTGTAGCATGGAAGATATCGCCATCTCTTGGTTGTTATGTTGACAATGAAAGTATACCGCTCAAAATATTATTCACCTCTATTTCAAAACCGAGATCTGGCACCTCTACAAATCCCTGCTTCCCTCTGCGAAGGGCCTATCTATCTACTTTCATGTTGAGTCATCATCCTCTTATTAAAAAGCACCAGTTGGAGAGCACCGCTGTCATTTGCATTCATTACTGTTAGTTTACATTGAGTATGACTTGACTGGATCTCTTTTACCATGAATTACAATGTCTAGTCAGTCCTTGATCTTTAAAGGTGCTCTGCATTTATGTTTTGCGGTCTCAAAAAGGGCTAGCGAGATACCATCTTGTTATATCATAGTATGATTGTTTTGAGAAAGTGTTGTCATCCGAGATTTATTATTATTGCTTGCTAGTTGATTATGCCATTGATATGAGTAAACAGGAGACCTATGCGTTATTATGAATATGGTTAGTTCATAATCTTTGCTGAAAACTTGAATGCTGGCTTTATATATTTACAACAACAAGAGCAAATAGAGTTTGTAAAAGTTTTTCTTTATCACTTTCAGTTTGTCAACTGAATTGCTTGAGGACAAGCAAATGTTTAAGCTTGGGGGAGTTGATACATCTACGTCGTATCTACTTTTCCAAACACTTTTGCCCTTGTTTCGGACTCTAACTTGCATGATTTGAATGGAACTAACCCGGACTGACGCTGTTTTCAGCAGAATTGCCATGGTGTTATTTATGTGCAGAAACAGAAGTTCTCGGAATGACCTGAAACTTCACGGAACGTCTATCTGGAAATAATAAAAAATCCTTGCAAAAGATGAAGACCAGGGGGCCCACCACCTGTCCACGAGGGTGGGGGGCGCAGCTGCCCCCCTAGGGCGCGCCCCCTACCTCGTGGCCCCCAGGAGCTCCTCCGACCTCAACTCCAACTCTATATATTTGGTTTTGGGGAGAAAAAAAATCAGAGAGAAGGATTCATCACGTTTTACGATACGGAGCCGCCGCCAAGCCCTAAAACCTCTCGGGAGGGCTGATCCGGAGTCCGTTTGGGGCTCCAGAGAGGGGAATCCGCCGCCATCGTCATCACCAACCATCCTCCATCACCAATTTCATGATGCTCACCGCCGTGCGTGAGTAATTCCAGCATAGGCTTGCTGGACGGTGATGGGTTGGATGAGATATATCATGCAATCAAGTTCATTTTGTTAGGGTTTGATCCTTAGTGTCCACTATGTTCTGAGATTGATGTTGCTATGACTTTGCTATGCTTAATGCTTGTCACTAGGGCCCGAGTGCCATGATTTCAGATCTGAACCTATTATGTTTTCATCAATATATGAGTGTTCTTGATCCTATCTTGCAAGTCTATAGTCACCTATTATGTGTTATGATCCGTTAACCCCGAAGTGACAATAATCAGGATACTTACCGGTGATGACCGTAGTTTGAGGAGTTCATGTATTCACTATGTGTTAATGCTTTGGTCCGGTACTCTACTAAAAGAAGGCCTTAATATCCCTTAGTTTCCGCTAGGACCCCGCTGCCACGGGAGGGTAGGACAAAAGATGTCATGCAAGTTCTTTTCCATAAGCATGTATGACTATATTCGGAATACATGCCTACATTACATTGATGAATTGGAGCTAGTTCTGTGTCACCCTAGGTTGTGACTGTTACATGATGAACCGCATCCGACATAATTCTCTGTCACTGATCCACTGCCTACGAGCTTTCCATATATTGTTCTTCGCTTATTTACTTTTCTGTTGCTATTGTTACAACCACTACAAAATACCAAAAAAACAATACTTTTGCTATCATTACCTTCTGCTACCGTTACCACTACTATCATATTACTTTGCTACTAAACACTTTGCTGCAGATATTAAGTTTCCAGGTGTGGTTGAATTGACAACTCAGCTGCTAATACTTGAGAATATTCTTTGGCTCCCCTTGTGTCGAATCAATAAATTTCGGTTGAATACTCTACCCTCGAAAACTGTTGCGGTCCCCTATACTTGTGGGTTATCACTGCCGCTTAGTGATGAAGTAAAGCAATTACAGGGCGATTGCATTGCATACAATAAAGCGACAACATATGGCTCCTGCCAGTTGCCGATAACTCGGTTACAAAACATGATCATCTCATACAATAAAATTTAGCATCATGCCTTGACCATATCACATCACAACATGCCCTGCAAAAACAAGTTAGACGTCCTCTACTTTGTTGTTGCAAGTTTTACGTGGCTGCTACAGGCTGAGCAAGAACCGTTCTTACCTACGCATCAAAACCACAACGATAGTTCGTCAAGTTAGTGCTATTTTAACCTTCTCAAGGACTGGGCGTAGCCACACTCAGTTCGACTAGAGTTGGAGAAACTGACACCCGCCAGCCACCTATGTGCAAAGCACGTCGGTAGAACCAGCCTCGCGTAAGCGTATGTGTAATGTCGGTCCGGGCCGCTTCATCCAGCCATATCGTCGAACCAAAGTGTGACATGCTGGTAAGCAGTATGACTTGTATCGCCCACAACTCACTTGTGTTCTACTCGTGCATATAACATCTACGCATAAAAACTAGGCTCTGATACCACTGTTGGGGAACATAGTAATTTCAAAAAATTTCCTACGCACACGCAGGATCATGGTGATGCTTAGCAACGAGAGGGGAGAGTGTTGTCTACATACCCTTGTAGACCGAAAGCGGAAGCGTTAGCACAACGCGGATGATGTAGTCGTACGTCTTCACGATCCGACCGGTCCAAGTACCGAACGTACGACACCTCCGAGTTTAGCACACGTTTAGCTCGATGACGTCCCGCGAACTCCGATCCAACAGAGCTTCACAGGAGACTTCCGCCAGCACGATGGCGTGGTGACAGTGATGATGTTGTTAACGACGCAGGGCTTCGCCTAAGCACCAGTACGATATAATCGCGGTTGAATATGGTGGAGGGGGCTGATACGTCTCCAACCTATCTATAATTTTTGATTGCTCCATGCTATATTATCTACTGTTTTGGACTATATTGGGCTTTATTTTCCACTTTTATATTATTTTTGGGACTAACCTATTAACCGGAGGCCTAGCCCAGAATTGCTGTTTTTTGCCTATTTCAGTATTTCGAAGAAACAATATATCAAACGGAGTCCAAACGGAATAAAACCTTTGGGAACATGATTTTCTCACCGAACATGATCCAGGAGACTTGGACCCTACTCCAAGGAGTCAAAGAGGTGGTCACGAGGGTGGGGGGCGCGCCCCCTGCCTCGTGGGCCCCTCGGTGCTCCACCGACGTACTCCTTCCCCCTATATATACCTACGTACCCCCAAACGATCAGAACAGGAGCCAAAAACCTAATTCCACCGCCGCAACTTTCTGTATCCACGAGATCCCATCTTGGGGCCTGTTCCGGAGCTCCGCCGGAGAGGGCCATCATCACGGAGGGCTTCTACATCATCATAGCCCCTCTGATGAAGTGTGAGTAGTTTACCTCACACCTTCGGGTCCATAGTTAGTAGCTAGATGGCTTCTTCTCTCTTTTTGGATCTCAATACAAAGTTCTCCCCCTCTCTTGTGGAGATCTATTAGATGTAATCTTCTTTTTGCGGTGTGTTTGTTGAGACCGATGAATTGTGAGTTTATGATCAAGTCTATCTATGAATAATATTTGAATCTTCTCTGAATTCTTTTATGTATGATTGGTTATCTTTGCAAGTCTCTTCGAATTATCCGTTTGGTTTGGCCAACTAGATTGGTAGTTCTTGCCATGGGAGAAGTGCTTAGCTTTGGGTTCGATCTTGCGGTGTCCTTTCCCAGTGACAAAAGGGGCAGCAAGGCACGTATTGCATTGTTGCCATCGAGGATAACAAGATGGGGTTTATTTCATATTGCATGAATTTATCTCTCTACATCATGTCATCTTGCTTAAAGCGTTACTCTGTTTTTAACTTAATACTCTAGATGCATGCTGGATAGCGGTCGATGAGTGGAGTAATAGTAGTAGATGCAGAATCGTTTCGGTCTACTTGTCACGGACGTGATGCCTATATACATGATCATACCTAGGTATTCTCATAACTATGCTCAATTCTGTCAATTGCTCAACAGTAATTTGTTCACCCACCGTAGAATACTTATGCTCTTGAGAGAAGCCACTAGTGAAACCTATGGCCCCCGGGTCTATTCTCATCATATCAACCTCCAACACTTTAATCTTGCTTTGCTTTTTTACTTTGCCTTTTACTTTTCACTTTGCATCTCTATACCAAAAATACCAAAGTATTATATCTATCAGATCTCACTCTCGTAAGTGACCGTGAAGGGATTGACAACCCCTAATCGCGTTGGTTGCGAGTAGCTATCATTTTGTGCAGGTACGAGGGACTTGAGCGTGGCCTCCTACTGGATTGATACCTTGGTTCTTAAAAACTGAGGGAAATACTTACGTTACTCTACTGCATCATCCCTTCCTCTTCGGGGAAATCCAACGCAAGCTCAAGAGGTAGCGAGAAGAATTTCTGGCGCCGTTGCCGGGGAGTCTACGCAAAAAGTCAACATACCAAGTACCCATCACAATCCCTATCTCTCGCATTACATTATTTGCCATTTTCCTCTCGTTTTCCTCTCCCCCACTTCACCCTTGCCGTTTTATTCGCCCTCTCTCTCTCTATCCTCCCTCTCTATTTGCCTCTTTTGCCCGTTTGCTCTTGTTTGCTCGTGTGCTAGTTTGCTTGCTTGTCGTTATGTCTGAAATTGGGGAAGTTATCGCCGATATGGGCGATAACAATATCATGGAAAATTCTAATGCTCCTGCTGAAGAACCCCCTACCTACCATACAAAAAGATTTCGAATCGGTAGTGGTAATATTATTGGAAAAGGAGTTATTCAAGATTTCTTTACTTGTGCCGGTGCTTTGCCCTCTATGGGCGGTTCTATTCTCCATAGAACTAATAGTCTTGCGGACGTATTGCCATGCTTATCGTTGAACTTGAAAGGCAATTTATGCATATGCACCCATCTATACAAAGAGTTTTCCTAGAATTTTCTAATATCGAGCATTCCTCTGTTAAGCGTGCCGCTACTATCTTTTTGGCTCATGAATTCAGATTTATAATAAAAGAAGCCAAAGAAATCTTTGCGCACTATAGGGTGGACGCTGGTCGTCCTCCCATAGAATCTATCCTCTTCGATCAAGAAGAAATTATGCGCTTTCAATCTCTTGACTATGTTGCTTTTAATGAAAACCTTAGAAAAAAAAGGTGCCAATCAAAATTTTAATTGATAGAATCTCTGAACTTAATAATGATTTGGCTATTCAAAATAATGAGCTAGGATGCTCTCTTGAGTTTAGGCTCACAAGGTTCTGTCAAAAGAATGCTTATAATGATGAATTGGTTGTACAATACGAAGGGCCGAAAGAGGAACCTATACCTCCTAAAATTGATCTTGGGGACTTCTGTCCTATTAAATTTGGCCCTTTTGATTAATTTTGCTTGCCTCAAAGAAAACTTGCTGCCGAACGTAGAGAATATGAAATGAGTTTCACCGATCTATCTTATTACTACGGCACAACCTAAATCTATCCTCGCTTTTATGCCTAGCTAGGGGCGTTAAACGATAGCGCTTGTTGGGAGGCAACCCAATTTTATTTTTATTCCTTGCTTTGTGCTCCTGTTTAGTAATAAATAAATTATTTAGCCTCTGTTTTGGTTGTGTTTTTTGTGTTTAATTAGTGTTTGTGCCAAGTAGAACCGTTGGGAAGACTTGGGGAAAGTCTTGTTGAACTTGCTGTAAAAAACAGAAACTTTAGCGCTCACGAGAACTGCTGTTATTTTTATTTGGGGAGTACTATTTAGTTAATTATTTTTGCATATGATTAATATATAAATTCCTCACGTCCAGAAATTTATTTTAGAATTTTTGGGGTTCCAGATCTTGCGCTAGCTACAGATTACCACAGACTGTTCTGTTTTTGACAGATTCTGTTTTTCGTGTATTGTTTGCTTATTTTGATGAATCTATGGTTAGTAAAATAGTTTATAATCCATAGAGAAGTTGGAATACAGTAGGTTTAACACCAACATAAATAAAGAATGATTTCATTACAGTACCTTGAAGTGGTCTTTTGTTTTCTTTCGCTAACGGAGCTCACGAGTTTTCTACTTTAAGTTTTGTGTTGTGAAGTTTTCAAGTTTTGGGTGAATTCTTGTGATGGATTATGGAACAAGGAGTGGCAAGAGACTAAGCTTGGGGATGCCCATGGCACCCCCAAGATAATCCAAGGACACCAAAAAGTCAAAGCTTGGGGATGCCCCGGAAGGCATCCCCTCTTTCGTCCACTTCCATCGGTAATTTACTTGGAGCTATATTTTTATTCACCAACATGATATGTGTTTTGCTTGGAGCATCTTGTATTATTTTTGTCTTTGTGTTTTAGTATGCCACAATCATCCTTTCTGTACACACCTTTTGAGAGAGCCATACATGAATTAAAATTTTATAGAATACTCTATGTGCTTCACTTATATCTTTTGAGCTATGTAGTCTTGCTCTATGTGCTTCACTTATATCTTTTGAGCGTTATAATTTTGCTCTATGTGCTTCACTTAGATCTTTTAGAGCACGGTGGTGGATTTGTTTTAAAGAAACTATTGATCTCTCATGCTTCACTTAAATTATTTTGAGAGTCTCTTAATAGCATGGTAATTTGCTTAATAATAATATGCCTGGTATTCAAGATTTGTGAAACTTTCTTTTGAGTGTGTTGAATACTAAGAAAAGATTGAAGCATGATAATTGTTTTGAGATATGGAGGTGATAATATTAAAGTCATGCTAGTTGAGTAGTTGTGAATTTAAAGAATACTTGTGTTAAAGTTTGTGATTCCCGTAGCATGCACGTATGGTGAACCGTTATATGATGAAGTCGGAGCATGATTTATTTATTGATTGTCTTCCTTACGAGTGGCGGTCGGGGACGAGCGATGGTCTTTTCCTACCAATCTATCCCCCTAGGAGCATGCGCGTAATACTTTGCTTTGATAACTTCTAGATTTCCGAAATAAGTATATGAGTTCTTTATGACTAATGTTGAGTCCATGGATTATACGCACTCTCACCCTTCCACCTTTGCTAGCCTCTCTAATACCGCGCACTTTTCGCCGGTATCATACACCTACCATATACCTTCCTCAAAACAGCCACCATACCTACCTATTATGGCATTTCCATAGCCATTCCGAGATATATTGCCATGCAACTTTCCACCGTTCCGTTTATTATGACACACTCCATCATTGTCATATTGCATATCCCGGTACACCGCCGGAGGCATTCATATAGAGTCATATTTTGTTCTAAGTATCGAGTTGTAAGAAAAATAAAAGTGTGATGATCATCATTATTAGAGCATTGTCCCAGTGAGGAAAGGATGATGGAGACTATGATTCCCCCACAAGTCGGGATGAGACTCCGGACAAAAAATAAATAAAAGAGGCCAAAGAAGCCCAAAAAAAGAGAAAGAAAAGAGGCCATAAAAAAAGATAAAAGGCCCAAAAAAATGAGAGAAAAAGAGAGAAGGGACAATGTTACTATCCTTTTACCACACTTGTGCTTCAAATTAGCACCATGATCTTCATAGTAGAGAGTCTCTCATGTTATCACCTATGTTAGAGTATATTGACTTAGGAGTCAAGTGAGAACACTTGATCATAGGTCATACTCATCGTTTAAGCTCAAAATGGGGTTACCATTTTTCGTTTAAGCATCTTGATGTATTCACATCTTGTTGAGTTGCTTTGACTCATGTCTTGGAGTAAAGCTTCTCTAAGATGGAATAACATACCTTGGGTGGTGGTGTGGTTCTTGCTCATGTAGTTGAACTTGTGTGGGTGCTCAAGGTTGATGTAGCTCATCAAGAGTTGGGAGCACCACTTGGAATTTGAGTTCATCTACCTACATGGGTTAGTTCTTGCAAGGAAGAGCACTTGTGTATCCAAAAATGACAATCATGAAGCTCAACATAGAATTTGTCAAAGGATATGTTTGAATGGTTTTGTGCTTCCTTGTCTTCAACCACCATTGTGTAGAGACTTGGTGATGTAGAGATTGCTCAAGATGTGAGTGAGTCGCAATCTCATGGAATTAGATTCAACCAAGCACCTACATGGGTTAGACAACATGCAAGGTACAAATATATCCAAGACATAAGATAGTCATCATAAGAGATATATCATGGATTAGTCATAAGCTCATGTCTTGCATGTATCCAATGGAGTTCCTACTCCAAGTTCAAAGCATCAATAATGTTCAATTCACCTCTCAACCTGCAAAATACTTTCTCATCAAGAGGTTTAGTAAATATATCCGCTAACTGCTTATCGGTGTGAACATGCTTAAGATCAATGTCACCCTTAGCAACATGGTCTCGAATGAAATGATGACGAACTTCAATATGCTTAGTTTGAGAATGTTGTACAGGATTATGACCAATTTTGATAGCACTTTCATTGTCACAAAGCAGTGGAACATGTTTCACATAGATCCCATAATCTTTAAGAGTTTGGGTCATCCAAAGTAATTGAGCACAACATGAACCAGCGGCAATGTATTCTGCTTCGTCGGTGGATAAGGATACCGAGTTTTGTTTCTTGGAAGACCAAGACACAAGAGATCTACCAAGAAATTGACAAGTACCCGAAGTGGACTTTCTATCAACCTTGTCTCCGGCATAATCCAAGTCGGAATAGCCAACAAGATCAAAAGAAGACCTCTTAGGATACCAAATGCCAAAGTTTGGTGTATGAATTAAGTATCTCACTATCCTTTTCACGGCCTTAAGATACATTCTTTAGGAGCAGCTTGATAACGTGCACACATGCACACACTTAGCATAATGTCGGGACGTGAAGCACATAGGTATAACAAAGAACCAATCATAGAGCGATAAACCTTTTGATCAACCGGTTCACCATCTTTGGTCAAATCAAGATGTCCACTAGTAGGCATGGGTGTAGGCATACCTTTGCATTCTTGCATATTGAACTTCTTGAACAAGTCCTTGGTGTACTTCGTTTGAGAGACAAATGTACCTTCCTTAGTTTGCTTGATTTGCAAACCGAGAAAGAATTTGAGTTCACTCATCATAGACATCTCAAACTTCTCTGACATTAGCTTTCCAAACTTTTCACTAAAGAGAGGGTTAGTTGAACCAAATATGATATCATCAACATAAATTTGGCATACAAATAGTTCTCCATTAACCCTTTTAGTAAAAAGAGTAGAATCAATTTTACCAATTTCAAAACCACTTGCAATAAGGAACTTGGTCAAGCATTTATACCATGCTCTAGGAGCTTGTTTAAGATCATAAAGAGCTTTGTGAAGTTTGTAAACATGATTTGGTTTCTTAGGATTGATAAAGCCGGGAGGTTGTTTGACATAAACTTCCTCCTCTATTTCACCATTTAGAAAAGCACTTTTAATGTCCATTTGGTACAAGGTGATATTATGGTGATTAGCATAGGCAAGTAAGATGCGAATGGACTCAAGTCTAGCAACGGGAGCATATGTCTCACCATAGTCCATACCTTCAACTTGTGTGTACCCTTGGGCGACGAGACGTGCTTTGTTGCGAACCACTTGTCCATCTTCATCTTGCTTGTTGCGAAACACCCATTTGGTACCAATGATGTTGTGGTTGTTGTCGGGCTTCTCAACCAATGTCCAAACTTGGTTTCTCTCAAAGTTGTGTAGCTCTTCATGCATAGAGTTTATCCAATCCGGATCTTCCAATGCTTCTTCAACCTTCATAGGTTCAATGCTAGAGATGAATGAATAGTTTTCACAAAAGTTAGCTAAACAAGTTTTTGAGCGAGTGATTCTCCCGGTTTGAATATCATTGTAGATTTGCTCGACGGGATGATCTTTGGCAATTCTTGCTCGAACTCGTGAGAGCTTTTGCTTGGTTCTTCGTTGAACATCTTCTTCATCTTGTTCTTCTTCTTGGCCTTCTTCATTGTTGACGTTGTCGTTCTCTTGTCGTGGTGGAGAAGGAGGTTGTTGATGTTCGTCTTGATGCATTTCCTTGTCTTCTTCATCTTGGTGTGTCCCACTTGTGGATGCTTCCGTATCAATTCTTGGTTCACCTTGTCGTGAAGTAGAAGCTTCCACTTGGACGGACGAGGTACTCTCCTTCACCTCCGTTGGACGAATTTTGCCAATAGACAAGTCTTGGATTGCTTCTGAAGGGTCTTTGTCTCCTACATCGATTGGCAATTGCTCTACTTGCGAGCCATTAGATTCATCAAACTTCACATCTATCGTCTCTTCAACCTTTTGGGTGAAATTGTTGTAGACATGGTAAGTGTGAGAGTTTGAGCCATGACCAAGTAGAAGACCTTCATGAGATTTAGGAGCAAACTTTGAACGACGATGCTTGTCAAGAATGTAGCACTTTGAGCCGAATACTCGAAAGTATCCAACCTGGGGTTTGTTACCGGTGAGGAGCTCGTACGCCGTCTTGCCGAGTAGCTTGTGAAGATACAAGCGATTTGTTGCATGACAAGCTGTCTCAACCGCTTCTGCCCAAAAGTGCTTCGGCGTCTTGTACTCATCAAGCATCGTTCTCGCCATTTCGATGAGCGTCCGGTTCTTCCTCTCAACAACTCCATTTTGTTGAGGTGTGTACGTAGCCGAGAACTCGTGTGAAATCCCTTCTTCGTCAAGAAAGGTGTCCACATTTGCATTCTTGAACTCTGTTCTGTTGTCACTCCGAACCTTCTTGATCTTCACGTCAAACTGATTTTGGGCCTTCCTAGCGAAGTTTTTGAAGATCTTCTGGACCTGCGACTTGTCATCAAGAAAGAACACCCACGTAAATTTGAAAAATCATCAACTATAACTAGACCAAAAGAATTTCCACCGAGACTCTTGTAGGCGTTGGGACCAAAAAGATCCATATGAAGTAGCTCGAGTGGCCTCCTTGTGGTCATGATGTTCTTCACGGGATGCCTTCCTCCAACCTGTTTACCTGCTTGACAAGCACTGCAAATTCTATCCTTATCAAATATGACATCGTTAACTCCAAGGATATGATTTCCTTTAATAAGCTTGTCAAGGTTTCTCATGCCAACGTGACCTAGTCGTCTATGCCACAACCAACCTTTTGAGGATTTAGCAATAAAGCAAGTTTTAGGTTGTGCCTTTTTAGAGAAGTCGACAATGTAAAGATCACCTCTACGTATACCGGTAAAGAGCATTTTATGATTGTCTTGACGAAACACTTGGCAATCTACCTCAGTAAATAGGACATTCAAACCGAAATCAGCAAGTCTAGATACTGAAAGTAAGTTGTAGCCGAGAGATTCAACGAGCATGACATTTTGAATGGAACTATCATGTGAGATGGCCACCTTACCAAGGCCAACCACTTTACCCTTTGAATTATCACCAAAGGTGACATATTTTCGAGGGCCGTCATTTTCAGCAAGCTCACGGAACATCTCTTCATCTCCGGTCATATGATCAGTACATCCACTATCAAGAACCCATTCCTTTCCTCCTGACACATATCCCCGAAGATTTGCCATAAGACCAAAATGTCTCATTGCATCATCAAGATCGAAGTCACTATCATCATCATCATCATCATCATCATAGTATCCATGTTCACCATGATCTTGTGACTCATCATTTCCTAGAGAGGGTAATTAATTAGATAAATGATCATCAAAGTGGTCACCTTTATGAATTCTTATAGCTTCGGATATAATGATTCCAACATCTCCTTTAGCACGCTTGAGATTGGTAAGCTCAAATAGACAATCACCAAAACTAGGATCACTAGAGTTCATCTTACTCAAGGCAATAGATTTATGGAGAATTTCATCCAACTTTTTCATGGAATAATCGGGAAATCGTTCCTCAAGAAATTTCCATATAGTATAGGCACAATTAAGAGTAGGCAAACTAGCAATCAAATTTTTGGGCAGTCCTCTAATGATGAGCTCAATAGTTCTAAGATTGCGAATTATGTCGATATCTTCATCTAGGGTAGGATGCAAAGGATCAATATGAGGTGCACAAGGGCTAGCAATATACTTGTTCAAATGATATTGATTGAAAATTACAAGCATCTCATTTTTCCACTCATGAAAATACTCTCCATCAAGAATATGCACTCTATGTCTAAGACTCCCTAAAGTAGACACATCCATCTTCCTCCAATGGTGATTAAACCAAGGCAATGGAGACCAAAGCTCTGATACCACTTGTAGGACCTTGAAGTAGATGTGTCTAGAGGGGGGGTGATTAGACACTTAATGCTAAATTGCAGTTTTTAAGCTTTTTCGGTTTAAGTGGAGTTTAGGCACAATTTCAACATTCACAATACATATCAAGCAAGCATGCAAAGAGTATATAGGCAGCGGAAAGTAAAGCATGCAACTTGCAAGAATGTAAAAGGAAGGGTTTGGAGAATTCAAACGCAATTGGAGACACGGATGTTTTTCCCGTGGTTCGGATAGGTGGTGCTATCCTACATCCACGTTGATGGAGACTTCAACCCACGAAGGGTAACGGTTGCGCGAGTCCACAGAGGGCTCCACCCACGAAGGGTCCACGAAGAAGCAACCTTGTCTATCCCACCATGGCCATCGCCCACGAAGGACTTGCCTCACTAGCGGTAGATCTTCACGAAGTAGGCGATCTCCTTGCCCTTACAAACTCCTTGGTTCAACTCCACAATCTTGTTGGAGGCTCCCAAGTGACACCTAGCCAATCTAGGAGACACCACTCTCCAAGAAGTAACAAATGGTGTGTTGATGATGAACTCCTTGCTCTTGTGCTTCAAATGATAGTCTCCCCAACACTCAATTCTCTCTCACAGGATTTGGATTTGGTGGAAAGAAGATTTGAGTGGAAAGCAACTTCGGGAAGGCTAGAGATCAAGATTCATGTGGTAGGAATGGAATATCTTGGCCTCAACACATGAGTAGGTGGTTCTCTCTCAGAACATATGAGTTGGAAGTGTAGATGTGTTCTGATGGCTCTCTCCACGAGTGAAGAGGAGGTGGACGGGTATATATAGCCTCCACACAAAATCCAACCGTAACACATAATTTACCAATCTCGGTGGGACCGAATCAACAAACTCGGTCGGACCGAAATAGTAAACCTAGTGACCGTTAGAGATTTTCGGTGGGACCGACATGCAACTCGGTAGGACCGATATGGTTAGGGTTAGGGCATAACGTAATCTCGGTGAGACCGATTACACAAACTCGGTGAGACCGATTTGGTAATAAGCTAACCAGAGGGTTGGTCAGGCAAACTCGGTGGGACCGATTACACAAACTCGGTGAGACCGATTTTGGTAATGAGCATACACAGTGAGTTTGCATTGTAACCTCGGTAGTACCGATTGCACAAGATCGGTGAGACCGATTTTGGCAATGGACATACACAGTGAGATTACAATCCCATCTCGGTGAGACCGAGATCCCTATCGGTAGAACCGATTTGCTAGGGTTTGGCAATGGCTATGACAAGTGAAACTCGGTGGCGCCGGATAGAAATAATCGGTAGGTCCGAGTTTGGCTTAGGTTTAGGTCATATGTGGAAGTGGGAAAGTAGCTGAGGATTTTGGAGCATATCATTAAGCACTTGAAGCAAGAGGCTCATTAAGCAACACCTCATCCCTCCTTGATAGTATTGGCTTTTCCTATGGACTCAATGTGATCTTGGATCACTAAAATGCAAAATGAAGAGTCTTGAGCTTTAAGATTTAGCCAATCCTTTGTCCTTAGCATCTTGGAGAATTTCCCACAACCTTTAGTCCATGCCACTCCATTGTTGAACTTATTTGAAACATACTAGATAGAAACGTTAGTCCAACAAGAGATATGTTGTCATTAATTACCAAAACCACCTAGGGAGCACTTGTGCTTTCAACCCACTTAGTTTCTTTTTGGGCTTTCATATAATTATAGCTCTAGTGCATCTGTTGCATGGCAATCCCTACTCACTCAAGTTGATATCTATTGATGGGCATCTCCATAGCCTGTTGATACGCCTAGTTGATGTGAGATTATATTCTCCTTTTTGTCTTCTCCACAACCACCATTCTATTCCACCTATAGTGCTATATCCATGGCTCACGCTCATGTATTGCATGAAGATTGAAAAAGTTTTGAAAAAGTTAGAGTATGAAACAATTGCTTGGCTTGTCATCGGGGCTGTGCATGATTTAAATACGTTGTGTGGTGAAGATAGAGCATAGCCAGACTATATGATTTTGTAGGGATAACTTTCTTTGGCCCTGATATTTTGAGAAGACATAATTGCTTTGTTAGTATGCTTGAAGTATTATTATTTTTATGTCAATATAAACTTTTGTCTTGAATCTTTTGAATCTGAATATTCATATCACAATTAAGAAGACTTGCATTGAAATTATGCTAAGTAGCACTCCGCATCAAAAATTCTCTTTTTATCATTTACCTACTTGAGGACGAGCAGGAATTAAGCTTGGGGATGCCTGATACGTCTCCAACGTATCTATAATTTTTGATTGCTCCATGCTATATTATCTACTGTTTTGGACTATATTGGGCTTTATTTTCCACTTTTATATTATTTTTGGGACTAACCTATTAACCGGAGGCCCAGACCAGAATTACTGTTTTTTTGCCTATTTCAGTATTTCGGAGAAACAAAATATCAAACGGAGTCCAAACGGAATAAAACCTTCGGGAACATGATTTTCTCACCGAACGTGATCCAGGAGACTTGGACCCTACTCCAAGGAGTCAAAGAGGCGGTCACGAGGGTGGGGGGCGCGCCCCCTGCCTCGTGGGCCCCTCGATGCTCCACCGACGTACTCCTTCCTCCTATATATACCTACGTACCCCCAAACGATCAGAACAGGAGCCAAAAACCTAATTCCACCGCCACAACTTTCTGTATCCACGAGATCCCATCTTGGGGCCTGTTCCGGAGCTCCGCCGGAGAGGGCCGTCATCACGGAGGGCTTCTACATCATCATAGCCCCTCCGATGAAGTGTGAGTAGTTTACCTCACACCTTCGGGTCCATAGTTAGTAGCTAGATGGCTTCTTCTCTCTTTTTGGATCTCAATACAAAGTTCTCCCCCTCTCTTGTGGAGATCTATTCGATGTAATCTTCTTTTTGCGGTGTGTTTGTTGAGACCGATGAATTGTGGGTTTATGATCAAGTCTGTCTATGAATAATATTTGAATCTTCTCTGAATTCTTTTATGTATGATTGGTTATCTTTGCAAGTCTCTTCGAATTATCCGTTTGGTTTGGCCAACTAGATTGGTAGTTCTTGCCATGGGAGAAGTGCTTAGCTTTGGGTTCGATCTTGTGGTGTCCTTTCCCAGTGACAAAAGGGGCAGCAAGGCACGTATTGCATCGTTGCCATCGAGGATAACAAGATGGGGTTTATTTCATATTGCATGAATTTATCTCTCTACATCATGTCATCTTGCTTAAAGCGTTACTCTGTTTTTAACTTAATACTCTAGATGCATGCTGGATAGTGGTCGATGAGTGGAGTAATAGTAGTAGATGCAGAATCGTTTCGGTCTACTTGTCACGAACGTGATGCCTATATACATGATCATACCTAGGTATTCTCATAACTATGCTCAGTTCTGTCAATTGCTCAACAGTAATTTGTTCACCCACCGTAGAATACTTATGCTCTTGAGAGAAGCCACTAGTGAAACCTATGGCCCCCGGGTCTATTCTCATCATATCAATCTCCAACACTTTAATCTTGCTTTGCTTTTCTACTTTGCCTTTTACTTTTCACTTTGCAGCTCTATACCAAAAATACCAAAAATATTATATCTATCAGATCTCACTCTCGTAAGTGACCGTGAAGGGATTGACAACCCCTAATCGCGTTGGTTGCGAGTAGCTATCATTTTGTGCAGGCACGAGGGACTTCAGCGTGGCCTCCTACTGGATTGATACATTGGTTCTCAAAAACTAAGGGAAATACTTATGCTACTCAGCTGCATCATCCCTTCCTCTTCGGGGAAATCCAACGCAAGCTCAAGAGGTAGCAGGGGCACCGCACACGGCTAAGAGATCAAGAGATCAATTGTTGTGTCTAGAGGTGCCCCCTGCCCCCGTATATAAAGGACCAAGGGGGAGGAGGTGGCCGGCCAGGGGAGGGCGCACCAGGGAGGAGTCCTACTCCCACCGGGAGTAGGACTCACTCTTTTACTAGTAAGAGTAGGAGGGGAAAGGAAGGGAAGGAGAGAGAGGAAGGAAAGGGGGGCGCCCCCCCTCCTTGTCCAATTCAGACTAGAGGGGGAGGGGGCGCGCGGCCTGCCCTAGCCGCCCCTCCTATTCTCCACTAAAGCCCATCTTGGCCCATTGAACTCCCCGAGGGGTTCCGGTAACCCCCCGGTACTCCGGTATATGTCCGAAACTCCCCGAAACTATTCCGGTGTCCGAACATAGTCGTCTAATATATCGATCTTTATGTCTCGACCATTTCGAGACTCCTTGTTATGTCCATGATCATATCTGGGACTCTGAACTACCTTCGGTACATCAAAACACAAAAAATCATAATACAATAGTCACCGAAACTTTAAGCGTGCGGACCCTACGGGTTCGAGAACTATCTAGACATGACCGAGACATGTCTCTGGTCAATAACCAATAGCGGAACCTGGATGCTCATATTGGCTCCTACATATTCTGCGAAGATCTTTATCGGTCAAACCGCATAGCAACATACGTTGTTCCCTTTGTCATCGGTATGTTACTTGCCCGAGATTCGATCGTCGGTATCTCAATACCTAGTTCAATCTCGTTACCGGCAAGTCTCTTTACTCGTTCCGTAATACATCATCCCGCAACTAAATCATTAGTTACAATGCTTGCAAGGCTTATAGTGATGTGCATTACCGAGTGGGCCCAGAGATACCTCTCCGACAATTGGAGTGACAAATCCTAATCTCGAAATACGCCAACCCAACAAGTACCTTTGGAGACACCTGTAGAGCACCTTTATAATCACCCAGATATGTTGTGATGTTTGGTAGCACACAAAGTGTTCCTCCGGTAAACGGGAGTTGCATAATCTCATAGTCATAGGAACATGTATAAGTCATGAAGAAAGCAAAAGCAACATACTAAACGATCAAGTGCTAAGCTAACGGAATGGGTCAAGTCAATCACATCATTCTCTAATGATGTGATCCCATTAATCAAATGACAACTCATGTCTATGGCTAGGAAACATAACCATCTTTGATTAACGAGCTAGTCAAGTAGAGGCATACTAGTGACACTCTGTTTGTCTATGTATTCACACATGTATCATGTTTCCGGTTAATACAATTCTAGCATGAATAATAAACATTTATCATGATATAAGGAAATAAATAATAACTTTATTATTGCCTCTAGGGCATATTTTCTTCATCAAGGACTTGGGTGCTCTACATTACTTTCTTGGCATTGAGGTTGTTCGGCGACCGGATGGCTTCTTTCTTCATCAGCAGAATTATGCGGACGAGATCCTTGAGCGTGCTGGCATGATCAACTGTCATCATGTTGCTACTCCTGTTGACACGAAGGCCAATGTTTCTACTCTTGAGAGCTCACCATCGTCGGATGCTCACTTCTACTGGTCTATTGTCGGTGCTCTTCAGTATCTGACTCTCACCCGACCGGATCTACAATATGCTGCTCAGCAGGTGTGCCTCCACATGCACGCCCCTCGTGACTCCCATTGAACTCTCGTGAAGCGGATCCTCTGGTACATCCGCGGCAGGATGACCCTTGGCTCACCCTCACGGCGTCCCCCTCTCTGGAGATGGTGGCCTACTCTGACGCGGACTGGGCTGCCTGCCCGACACCCGTTGGTCCACCTCTGGCTACTGCGTTTACCTTGGTCCTTCACTCATCTCGTGGTCGTCCAAGCGACAGCCCACGGTTTCACGCTCCAGCGCAGAGGCAGAGTATCGAGTTGTGGCTAACGTTGTTGAGTGCACCTAGCTACGATAGTTACTTCAGGAGCTGCATCATCATATCTCCCAGGCTACGGTTGTCTCTGCGGTGTACCTCTCCGCCAACCTTGTTCATCATCGTTGGACGAAGCACATTGCGATGGAAATTCACTTTGTGCGCGAGCAGGTGGCCCTTGGACGTATTCGGGTTCTCCATGTTCCGACTGCACAACAGTTCAACGATGTGATGATGAAGGGCCTGCCGACTTCCACCTTCAAGGAGTTTCGTTCCAGTCTCTGCGTCACTGGCGCCGCTTTGACTACGCGGGGGGGAGGGGGGGCTGAGTATATTGTATACGTGTATATTGTGCATTGGGCCCACTTCTTGTTTCCTCTGTCTAGTCGAGGTTGTGGCCCCCCTCTGTACTCATATATATGTGTCTGGTGCACCGATCAATGCATTGCGTGTTGCATAGCCTATTCTCGTATTCTACAGCCATGGTCGCCCCCTCTTCTCCCCGGCGTGAGCTCGCACCGCCGCCAACAACCCTCTCCACCATGAGTCGGCACAAATGAAGATGCCCTTTGGCTTGGATTGTTGTGAAGCAGCTTGCGGCCGCCACGCAGTGATGTAACAGGAGACGCAAGACCGGCGGTTCCTATACTATCCACGGTGGAGCACCATGTATAGGATGAGGTGTTGGCGGCGATGCGGGAGGGAGCCGACTGATATGCAGTGGTCGGCGTCCGTATCATGCTTGGCTTCCACACTGGCTTCAGGAAGATGCTCGTTTGGCTTCTTCTTCTCCTTCAGGTACTTGGACTGACTCAAGCATTCAGAATCGAATGGTGATAGCGCGAAGAATGAAGAATTGAACCCTTGAAATATTAAGGGATATGCAACAAGATCGGAGATCATATTGTCGGATCGATCTGCAAATAGAGTAGATTGTTTTGTCTGTTTCCGAGCTGATTAATTGTGTAGTTGTGGTGTTTTCCATGGTACTAAACTTGTCCATCATTAGTTATTCCTAGAAGTGTTAGTTGTTAATAAGCATACAATATAATCCGCTACTATCAAACTGTAGTTTAACTAACTTGTAAGCTATAACACCTTAGTTGTTTTTTGGTGAATCATTAGCAAGTAAGGTGTTTTTTGCTGAATCATCAGCAAGTTTCTTTGCTCATTTAAGACCAGTTTTAAAAAGACAGACTATCATTGGTTTAGTTTTGCTCAAATATTATTGATGATCTTCAAGTTACATGGGTCATGGACACCATTTATCAAGTTCAACTTTGGACACATTAACATCATGTAGAAGTGCAGGTTCGTTATATTCACTTGTCTTGCCCTCTTTTCATGATATGCTTGTACTGACAAATTGAAACAATGGTGGTGACAATATTTACCTCTGAAACTCTGGTATTCTACTCTTTAATTTCCGGATACCTTGTCAATCGGTATGTACCGAGTCTATTGACACTACGGGTTTCTATAGTTCAAGATCAAAGGCAAGAATCTGCCAAATCTGATGATGAGAACACGGCTAATGATGGAGAACCTTCATCTACAGGAACTGAGCAATTTATTGGGAGAACTAATATCAGTGATATACTTACGGATGAATCCCAGGTTAAATTGGACTTAGTTAGCTATCAGTGTCGAACCATCCACACCAACTTGACTCCTAACAGAGCTAGCTTACTTGGAGTTTAGAATCTGACCACTTGCCATTTCAAATGAATCATTATGCATCAGGATAGCTAGGGGATATGAAATTTTACTTCTTCGATATATTAAACCAGGCACTGCAATTTGAAGTTACAGCCGTGAATCATGTTCATAGTCGAAAGGGCATTCTTAATCTGATATAGTCAACCAAGCACTGCCATTTTCCAAACAAGAAGTGACTATTGCCATAGTATATTTGTTTATAATTAATGAACTACATCATAACATTTCCTCTGGTTTTGTTTGCCTCCTAGTGTGATGACCTTGAGAACTGGAACAGGGGAGATCCGTGAACTTCAAATTGGGCAGGAGTTTTTTGCCACGTAATCGATGATGCACCCAGGTGACAGAATTGTATGATCACCTATCTAATCTATCTATTCATCATATAAACATTCAACACTTCTGTTTATTCATTTTATGAGCTCTCGACATCATAGTTTTTGAAATGAGCTCTCTATTTAAGAGAAACAACAGACACTGTTGTTTAAGAACAATAGCCTTTTCTCTTAAATGCTGAAGTAGGTGTTTTCTGCATGCACTCACAAGCTATTCAAGAAAAACTAATTAATGCTTTAAACTTAAAATTATATTGGGGCCACAATAAACTGTTTACTCAAAATTAAAATAGGAACTACCTTTACTAGTAAGTGGTATCTGTGCATCTCCCTTGTCCCTTCATATTGATAATTCGTATAATTTCTTACCATTTAGCCCATAATATTGGATGTCGCAGAAGCAATTGGTTTGCTACACTATATTTTTTCTAATTTCTAACAATAATAAGAATCTACTTGAATGGGCAAGAAGGTGATAAGGAACCTGAAACAAGGTAGCTTCATGAGAATTAAGAAATATAGAAAACAATGTGAGCTATAGCCTATGGCCAAGTTTGCTCAGATTACTGTTGTTTCCTCATTTCCCAGTAGCACACCATAAGTTGTCTTTTTAAATTTCTTTTGGAGATGTGTTTACTAACTCAAAAGAGAACTTCTATCTTGCAGGGTATAATTTATGCTCAATAACATGTTAACAGGTAAGCCTTTTATCGCATTACGATGAAATCATGTAATCAAGTAATTCCATCGTACGCTTGCTGGACGGTGATGGGTTGGATGAGATTTATCATGTAATCGAGTTAGTTTTGTTAGGGTTTGATCCCTAGTATCCACTATGTTCTGAGATTGATGTTGCTATGACTTTACTATGCTTAATGCTTGTCACTAGGGCTCGAGTGCCATGATTTCAGATCTGAACCTATTATGTTTTCATCAATATATGAGAGTTCTTGACCCTATCTTGCAAATCTATAGTCACCTATTATGTGTTATGATTCGTTAACCCCGAAGTGACAATAATCGGGATACTTACCAGTGATGACCATAGTTTGAGGAGTTCATGTATTCACTATGTGTTAATGCTTTGGTCCAGTACTCTATTAAAAGGAGGCCTTAATATCCCTTAGTTTCCGCTAGGACCCCGCTGCCACGGGAGGGTAGGACAAAAGATGTCATGCAAGTTCATTTCCATAAGCACGTATGATTATATTCGGAATACATGCCTACATTACATTGATGATTTGGAGCTAGTTCTGTGTCACCCTAGGTTATGATTGTTACATGATGAACCGCATCCGGCATAATTCTCTATCACAGATCCATTGCCTACGGGCTTTCCATATATTGTTCTTCGCTTAATTACTTTTCCATTGCTATTGTTACAACCACTACAAAATACCAAAAACATTACTTTTGCTATCATTACCTTTTGCTACCATTGCCACTACTATCATATTACTTTGCTACTAAACACTTTGTTGCAGATATTAAGCTTCCAGGTGTGGTTGAATTGACAACTCGGCTGCTAATACTTGAGAATATTCTTTGGCTCCCCTTGTGTCGAATCAATAAATTTGGGTTGAATACTCTACCCTCGAAAACTGTTGCGATCCCCTATACTTGTGGGTTATCAAGACTATTTTCTGGCGCCGTTGACGGGGAGCATAGCTCTATTCTTTGAGTCACTTGCGATTTATATCTGCTTATCATTATGAAGAACTTGAGAGATCCAAAAACCAAGATTTATCCCTCAACTACGAGGGGAGGTAAGGAACTGCCATCTAGCTCTGCACTTGATTCACCTTCTGTTTTGAGTAAGCTTGCGACACCTAAACCTGCTTCTGGTATTCGTTCTGATATGTCGCATGTTATTGATGATGCCACTTCTGCTATGCATGATACTTATGATGAAACTACTTCTATGCTTGATACTATTGTGCCACTTGGTGAATTTCTTGATGAACAACTTGCTAGGGTTAGAGAGAATGACAATATTGAATCTGATAATATTGATGAAAGTGATGATGAAGACTCTCCCTCTAATGAGTATGTATCACCTGTTATTCCTGAGAGTTATGTTTTTGAAAAAGAAGCTTCTCTAGCTATTTTAGCTTGCAAAGATAGATACGAACTTAAGAGGTTATTAGATAAATGGAAGCAGCAATCTCTTAATGCTAGAATGAAACATGTCCCTGCTTTTGCTACTTCACCTATCTGTGTTACCGATAAGGATTATGAATTCTCTGTTGATCCTAATATAATTACTTTGGTTGAATCTGATCCTTTTCATGGCTATGAATATGAAACTGTTGTGGCACATCTTACTAAATTAAATGATATAGCCACCATGTTCACTAATGATGAGAGAACTCGTTACTTTTATATCCTTAAAATATTTCTGTTCTCATTAAAGGATGATGCTAAGATATGGTTTAATTCTCTTGATCCTGGTTGTGTGCGTAGTCCCTAGGATATGATTTATTACTTCTCTGCTAAATATTTCCCTGCTCATAAGAAACACGCTGCTTTGAGGGATATATATATATATATATAATTTTGTGCAAATTGAAGAAGAGAGTCTCCCACATGCTTGGGGGAGGCTTCTCAAGTTACTTAATGCTTTGCCTGATCATCCTCTTAAGAAAAATGAAATACTTGATATATTTTATAATGGACTTACCTATGCTTCCAGAGATTACCTGGATAGTTGTGCTGGTTCTGTTTTCAGGGAAAGAACAACGGATGAAGCTGAAATTCTATTGAATAATATGTTAACAAATGAAAATAACTGGGCACTTCCTGAGCCTATTCCTAAACCAACTCCGAAGAAAAGAGGTGTTCTATTTCTCAGTCCTGAAGATATGCAAGAGGCAAAGAAATCTATGAAAGAAAAAGGTATTAAAGCTGAAGATGTTAAGAATTTACCTCCTATTGAAGAAATACATGGTCTTAATTTACTGCCTGTTGAAGAAACATATGATCTTAATCCATTACCTATTGAAGAAACTCATGGTCTTGATAACCCGACATAGGTAGTAAAGGTAAATTCTCTCTATAGATATGATAAAGCTGAAATCCCATTTACTAAGTTTGCTAGCCCATGCTTAGATGAGTTTGATAAATTTATGGTTAAGCAAGAAGACTTCAATGCTTATTTTGGTAGACAATTGAAATACAATTCAAATATGCTTGAACACTTGGGTGATTATATGGCTAATGTCAAAGGTGAACTTAAACTTATTGGTAAACATGCTTCTATGGTTACCACTCAAGTAGAACAAGTACTTAAAGCTCAAAATGACTTGCTCAATGAATTGAATTGTAAGAAAAATGATAATGCTGTTAGAGTTATGACTAGAGGTGGTAGAATGACTCAGGAACCTTTGTATCCTGAAGGCCACCCTAAGAGAATTGAGCAAGATTCTCAGAGAAATAATATAGATGCACCTAGTCCTTCTAAAAGGAAGAAAAAGAAAAATGATAGGACTTTGCATGCTTCTAGTGAACCTGTTATTGATACACCTGAGAATCCAAATGATATTTCTATTTCTGATGCTGAAGCATAATCTGGTAATGAACCTGAAACTAGTGATAATGTTAATGATAATGTTCATGATGATGCTCAACCTAGTAATAATAATGATATAGAAATTGAACCTGATGTTGATCTTGATAACCCACAATCGAAGAATCAACATTATGATAAGAAAGACTTTGTTGCTAGGAAACATGGTAAAGAAAGAGAACCATGGGTTTAGAAACCCATGCCTTTTCCTCCCAAACCATCCAAGAAAAAGGATGATGAGGATTTTGAGCGCTTTGCTGAAATGATTAGACCTATCTTTTTGCGTATGCGATTAACTGATATGCTTAAAATGAATCCTTATGCTAAGTATATGAAAGAAATTTTTACAAATAAGAGAAAGATACCGGAAGCTGAAATTTCCACCATGCTTGCTAATTATACTTTTAAAGGTGGAATACCTAAGGAACTAGGAGATCCAGGAGTACCCACTATACCATGCTCCATTAAAAGAAATTATGTTAAAACTGCTTTATGTGATCTTGGAGCCGGTGTTAGTGTTATGCCTCTCTCTTTATATCGTAGACTTGATTTGAATAAGTTGACACCTACTGAAATATGTTTGCAAATGGCTTATAAATCAACTGCTATACCTGTCGGTATTTGTGAGGATGTGCCTGTTGTTGTTGCAAACGTTACAATTTTAACGGACTTTGTTATTCTTGATATTCCCGAGGACGATAATATGTCTATTATTCTTGGAAGACCCTTTTTGGATGCTGCAGGGGCTGTTATTGATTGCACTAAAGGCAATGTCACTTTTCATGTTAATGGTAATGAGCATACGGTACACTTTCCGAGGAAACAACCTCAAGTTCATAGTATCAACTCTATTGGAAAAATTCCATCAATTATATTTGGAGGTTTTGAATTTCCTCTTCCTACTGTCTAGAAGAAATATGATATTCTTATTATTGGGGATGTGCATATTCCCGTTGAGGTAACATAGTGTTATTCGAAATTTCTCTGGTTCCATGTTATTCGGAATGAGTTCGTTAACAAGACTTGATCAACCTTGTTAGTGGATTCCTTTTGATGATCATGAGATGGATGAAGTTAGAAAACACAACTCTCTGTACCCTCCTTTTACTTTCTGTTATTTATATTAAATAAAATAATAAATAGTATTTTTCTGTCTGTTATCTGAATTATCCATGCAATACAAAAATACCCCGAAAATAAAAGTTCTCCAAATGCCCTGAAATTTAAATATGATTTTTTCTGGAATATTTGAGAATATTTGGCACCGAGAACACAACAGGGGGGGCATCCACCTGGCCACGAGGGTGGAGGGCGCGCCCTACCCCCCTGGGCGCGCCCCCTGCCTCGTGGGCCCATGGTGGCCCTCCTCCACTTATTCCTGCACCCACACACTCCTTCTTCCTCCCACAAACACGAATATCCAGCTCAAACCCGAGTCCAAGCTCATTTTGCTGCCATTTTCGATCTCCTTGGTCAAAGCACCTCTCACAAACCTGCTTGGGGAGATTGTTCCTTGGTATGTGACTCCTCCATAGGTCCAATTAGTTTTTGTTCTAGTGCTTTATTTATTGCAAATTTGTGTTGCTTAGATGACCCTATTCTTGAGCTTGCATGTCAAATTTATATGGTCAAAAGTAGTTCTAATGCATGATATAGGCTCTAGGCACTTGTAGGAGTAGTTGCTATCAATTTTGTTGAGTTTGGTTTACTTTTATTATGAAGTTACTAAAAATTTCAGAAATTTTTCAGAGGAAGAAATATGCTTAGGAAAATGTACCAAGGTGGTTCTTCAAGGAAGCAAGGACCCAGGCTTGCAATGCGTGATGCTGATGAAGAGCCACCAAGAGACGCTCTCGTGTGTCCTTGTGAATGGCCTTCGGAACACTTTATGGATCGAGCGGGAATTCAGGAAGAATTTAACGCATATTTGCGTAACGCTGATATTGTGAGCTTCGAGGAAGAGAAGTGCAGCCAGTATCACTATCTCACTAGTTCCTTTGTGAGGAGGTTTGAATTTTCATCTTCACGCAATTCTCCAACTGTCCTGTTTGATCTTTATGAAAATTCTTACACTATGGACTTAGAGGATTTTACCACTGCTTGCAAACTTCCACAATGGAGTAGTGTCAGGGAACCTCGCAAATCTGAATTTAGAGATTTTCTTGCTAGTATAACTGTGGGGGAATCTATAGATATAACACAAGCTACCATAGGGAGCATTCACTTTCCTGCTATACATTATTTTGCTCTCTTCATAGGTAGATGCATTAATGGTAAAGATGAGGCATGTCACATGTGTGTCCCTGACCTCAGTATTCTTAGGAGTGATGTGTTAGGAGATAAATCTTATAATTTGGGAGCCATTGTTGCACGTAGGTTGCATCTTAATAGATTTAATGGAGATTTCTTTGGTGGGATTTATGCAACCCGCATAGCTAATTCTCTTGGTATAGCCATACATGAAGATGATATTGAGTTGCCTCCTGCTTATTTGGATTATGAGATTATGGTTCACCACCAGTTTGTTGAGAGGAATGAATCACCTCTCCAGTATCGCTTAATCTTTGACAGACGCCATGCTGTCTGTATTACTCTCCCTACTCCTGCCTTCTTTGATTATCAGGCAAAAGGAAGATTTGTTATTACCAAAGAGGAGGCAGATGAGTACGAGAGGAGGGCAGAGGCCGCTCGTCGCCACGCTGCAGCTCAGGAGGCGATAGCCGCTGCATCTCAGTACGACCCCAACTATTATTATGGATATCCGCCAGGCCAGCCGTGGCCATAGACCAACTTAGGCCAAAAGCCTAAGCTTGGGGGAGTACGCATTTCTCACCGACATTATATTCATGTTCACACACTCATTGCTAGATGTCGGTGCTCATACTTTTTCATTGTATCATCCATGCTAGTTTATTTTCCTTTTTATGCTTTCTTCTTGTGTGTTTAATAAACCTTAAGAAAAACCAAAAAAATTAGTTATAGCTTTTAATTAGTTTGCTTTCCATGCTTGTAGTAGTAATTAAAAAGAAAACCCAAAAAGATTTCCTGTTCTTCTTTTGCTTGTTGGGAGCTTTCCCGTGTAAATAGTTTTATTTCTTTTCTTTTCTTTGGGGGTCGATAGGAGAAGACCATGATTAAATTGTTGAAGTAGATCTTATATGCATTATTGTTGATCCGACAAAAGAGCCCATATTGCCTTGTCTTCTCCTGTTTACTGAATGCTTGCAGATTCCAGCTTAGTCCAATGCACGTGCACTATTATTATTATTCACATCGTTCGGTCGTCCAAGTGAAAGGCAATTATGACGATATATGATGGACTGATTGAGATGAGAAAAGCTGGTATGAACTCGACCCCTCTTGTTTTTGTAAATATGATTAGTTCATCGTTCCTGATTCAGCCTATTATGAATAAACATGTTTGCAATGAAAACTAGAGATCATAGTTTCTTGTGCCATGCTTGATTAGCTAGGAGCTTATAATGGTTTACCTTGTGTGCCAACATGCTATTAAAATGGTTGTGATGTGGTATGATAGGGTGGTATCCTCCTCTGAATGATTTAAGTGACTTGACTTGGCGCATGTTCACGCATGTAGTTGAAACAAAATCAACATAGCCTTCATGGTATTTATGTTCATGGTGGATTATATCCTACTCATGCTTGCATTCGGTGTTGATTAATTTTAATGCATGTTCATGACTGTTGTCGCTCTCTAGCTGGTCGCTTCCCAATCTTTTGCTAGCCTTCACCTGTACTAAGCGGGAATACTGCTTGTGCATCCAACTCCATAAACTCCAAAGTTATTCCATATGAGTCCACCATACCTACCCATATACGGTATCTACCTGCTGTTCCAAGTAAATTTGTATGTGCCAAACTCTAAACCTTCAAATAAATATCCTGTTTTGTATGCTCGAATAACTCATGTATCAAGTAGGGCTGTCCGTATCTTCCATGTTAGGCGGGTTATTCTCAAGAGGAGTGGACTCCGCTCCTCACTCACGAGAAAGTGGCTGGTCACCGGGATGCCCAGTCCCATGCTTTATGCAAACTAAGTCAAAATAATTGCAAGCAAAACTCCCTCTGGGACTCTTGTTAGTTGGAGGCACTCGTTGTTTCGAGCAAGCCATGGATTGATGCTTGTTGGTGGAGGGGGAGTATAAACTTTACCATTCTGTTTGGGAACCGCCTATAATGTGTGTAGCATGGAAGATACCGCCATCTCTTGGTTGTTATGTTGACAATGAAAGTATACCGCTCAAAATATAATTCACCTCTATTTCAAAACCGAGCTCTGGCAGCTCTACAAATCCCTGCTTCCCTCTGCGAAGGGCCTATCTGTTTACTTTCATGTTGAGTCATCATCCTCTTATTAAAAAGCACCAGTTGGAGAGCACCGCTGCCATTTGCATTCATTAATGTTAGTTTACATTGAGTATGACTTGATTGGATCTCTTTTACCATGGATTACAATGTCTAGTTAGTCCTTGGTCTTTAAAGGTGCTCCGCATTTATGTTTTGCGGTCTCAGAAAGGGCTAGCGAGATACCATCTTGTTATATCATATTATGATTGTTTTGAGAAAGTGTTGTCATCCGAGATTTATTATTATTGCTCGCTAGTTGATTATGCCATTGATATGAGTAAACATGAGACCTATGCATTATTATGAATATGGTTAGTTCATAATCTTTGCTGAAAACTTGAATGTTGGCTTTACATATTTACAACAACAAGAGCAAATAGAGTTTGTAAAAGTTTTTCTTTATCACTTTCAGTTTGTCAACTGAATTGCTTGAGGACAAGCAAAGGTTTAAGCTTGGGGGAGTTGATATGTCTCTATCGTATCTACTTTTCCAAACACTTTTGCCCTTGTTTGGACTCTAACTTGCATGATTTGAATGGAACTAACCCGGACTTACGCTGTTTTCAGTAGAATTGCCATGGTGTTATTTATGTGCAGAAACAAAAGTTCTCGGAATGACATGAAACTTCACGGAACGTCTATTTGGAAATAATAAAAAATCCTTGCAAAAGATGAAGACCAGGGGGCCCACCACCTGTCCACGAGGGTGGGGGCGCGCCCCCTACCTCGTGGGCCCCCTGGAGCTCCTCCGACCTCAACTCCAACTCTATATATTTGGTTTCGGAGAGAAAAAAATCAGAGAGAAGGATTCATCGCGTTTTACGATACGGAGCCGCCGCCAAGCCCTAAAACCTCCCGGGAGGGCTGATCTGGAGTCCGTTCGGGGCTCCGGAGAGGGGAATCCTTCGCCATCGTCATCATCAACCTTCCTTCATCACCAATTTCATGATGTTCACCACCGTGCGTGAGTAATTCCATCGTAGGCTTGCTGGACGGTGATGGGTTGGATAAGATTTATCATGTAATCGAGTTAGTTTTGTTAGGGTTTGATCCCTAGTATCCACTATGTTCTGAGATTGATGTTGCTACGACTGAGCTATGCTTAATGCTTGTCACTAGGGCCCGAGTGCCATGATTTCAGATCTGAACCTATTATGTTTTCATCAATATATTAGAGTTCTTGATCCTATCTTGCAAGTCTATAGTCACCTATTATGTGTTATGATCCGTTAACCCCGAAGAGACAATAATCGGGATACTTACCGGTGATGACCGTAGTTTGAGGAGTTCATGTATTCACTATGTGCTAATGCTTTGGTCCGGTACTCTATTAAAAGGAGGCCTTAATATCCCTTAGTTTCCGCTAGGACCCCACTGCCACGGGAGGGTAGGACAAAAGATGTCATGCAAGTTCTATTCCATAAGCACATATGACTATATTCGGAATACATGCCTACATCACATTGATGAATTGGAGCTAGTTCTGTGTCACCCTAGGTTATGACTGTTACATGATGAACCGCATCCGGCATAATTCTCTATCACCGATCCACTGCCTACGAGCTTTCCATATATTGTTCTTCGCTTATTTACTTTTCTGTTGCTATTGTTACAACCACTATAAAATACCAAAAACATTACTTTTGCTATCATTACATTTTGCTACCGTTACCACTACTATCATATTACTTTGCTACTAAACACTTTGTTGTAGATATTAAGTTTCCAGGTGTGGTTGAATTGACAACTCAGCTACTAATACTTGAGAATATTCTTTGGCTCCCCTTGTGTCGAATCAATAAATTTGGGTTGAATACTCTACCCTCAAAAACTGTTGCGATCCCCTATACTTGTGGGTTATCACTGCCGCTTAGTGATAAAGTAAAGCAATTACAGGGCGATTGCATTGCATACAATAAAGCGACAACCATATGACTCCTGCCAGTTGCCGATAACTTGGTTACAAAACATGATCATCTCATACAATAAAATTTATCATAATGCCTTGACCATATCACATCACAACATGCCCTGCAAAAACAAGTTAGACGTCCTCTACTTTGTTGTTGCAAGTTTTACGTGGCTGCTACGGGCTGAGCAAGAACCGTTCTTACCTACGCATCCAAACCACAACGATAGTTCGTCAAGTTAGTGCTGTTTTAACCTTCTCAAGGACCGGGCGTAGCCACACTCGGTTCAACTAAAGTTGGAGAAACTGACACCCGCCAGCCACCTATGTGCAAAGCACGTCGGTAGAACCAGTCTCACGTAAGCGTACGCGTAATGTTGGTCCAGGCCGCTTCATCCAGCAATACCACCAAACCAAAGTGTGACATGATGGTAAGCAGTATGACTTGTATCGCCCACAACTCACTTGTGTTCTACTCGTGCATATAACATCTACGCATAAAACCAGGCTCTGATACCACTGTTGGGGAACGTAGTAATTTCAGAAAATTTCCTACGCACACGCAGGATCATGGAGATGCATAGCAACGAGAGGGGAGAGTGTTGTCTAAATACCCTCGTAGACCGAAAGCGGAAGCGTTAGCACAACGCAGATGATGTAGTCGTATGTCTTCACGATCCGATCGATCCATGTACCGAACGTACGGCACCTTCGAGTTCAGCACACGTTCAGCTCGATGATGTCCTGCGAACTCCGATCCAGCAGAGCTTCACGGGAGAGTTCCTTCAGCACGACGGTGTGGTGACAGTGATGATGTTGTTAACGACGCAGGGCTTCGCCTAAGCACCGCTACGATATAATTGAGGTGGAATATGGTGGAGGGGGGCACCTCACACGGCTAAGAGATCAAGAGATCAATTGTTGTGTCTAGAGGTGCCCCCCTGCCCCCGTATATAAAGGACCAGGGAGAGGAGGTGGCCGGCCAGGGGAGGGCGCGCCAGGGAGGAGTCCTACTCCCACCGGGAGTAGGACTCCCTCTTTTACTAGTTGGAGTAGGAGGGGAAAGGAAGGGAAGGAGAGAGAGGAAGGAAAGGGGGGCGCCCCCCCTCCTTGTCCAATTTGGACTAGAGGGGGAGGGGGTGTGCCGCCTGCCCTAGCCGCCCCTCCTCTTCTCCACTAAGGCCCATCTTGGCCCATTGAACTCCCCGGGGGGGTTCCGGTAACCCCCCCCCCCCCCGGTACTCTGGTATATGTCTAAAACTCCCCGAAACTATTCCGGTGTCCGAACATAGTCGTCCAATATATCGATCTTTATGTCTCGACCATTTCAAGACTCCTTGTTATGTCCATGATCATATCCAGGACTACGAAATACCTTCGATACATCAAAACACAAAAACTCATAATACAATAGTCACCGAAACTTTAAGTGTGCGGACCCTACGGGTTCGAGAACTATGTAGACATGACCGAGACATGTCTCCGGTCAATAACCAATAGCGGAACCTGGATGCTCATATTGGCTCCTACATATTCTATGAATATCTTTATCGGTCAAACCGCATAGCAACATACGTTGTTCCCTTTGTCATCGGTATGTTACTTGCCCGAGATTCGATCGTCGGTATCTCAATACCTAGTTCAATCTCGTTACCGGCAAGTCTCTTTACTCGTTCCGTAATACATCATCCCACAACTAACTCATTAGTTACAATGCTTGCAAGGCTTATAGTGATGTGCATTACCGAGTGGGCCCAGAGATACCTCTCCGACAATTGGTGTGACAAATCTTAATCTCGAAATACGCCAACCCAACAAGTACCTTCGGAGACACCTGTAGAGAACCTTTATAATCACCCAGTTACGTTGTGACGTTTGGTAGCACACAAAGTGTTCCTCCGGTAAACGGGAGTTGCATAATATCATAGTCATAGGAACATGTATAAGTCATGAAGAAAGCAAAAGCAACATACTAAACGATCAAGTGCTAAGCTAATGGAATGGGTCAAGTCAATCACATCATTCTCCTAATGATGTGATCCCATTAATCAAATGACAACTCATGTCTATGGCTAGGAAACATAACCATCTTTGATTAACGAGCTAGTCAAGTAGAGGCATACTAGTGACACTCTGTTTGTCTATGTATCACTACAAGAAATATGTCAACTTGTGACCTTCTGTTAGTGACCCTGGAAGAATTGGTCATAGATCTATGACCATTTCAGACCAATTGATCAAAAGTTGTTCGGGGGGCTCCAAAACCTAAACTATAACGACCATTTTGGTTAGAAAGGTCGTAATTTCCTTACATGAAATGGTCATAAAGTAGATAGCACTGGTCTGCTGCCTTATTTCTAGCTGATCATGACCAATATAGATGGTCATAACCTTGTAAATTGTGGTGGGTTGCTATGACTAGGCGCCACCTCATCAGTTTTGCCTATGTGTCATGTCCATGTGGCAGTTTTTGCCCTAGGTTGTGAAGCAACCTATATTTCTGTCATTCCCAAAATTCCCAAAAAAATCTCATAAATTCTTTGGGTCATATCTTCATCAAATATGTAAAAATCCTTCCTTGCCTAGTTCAAAACTAATTCAACAATATTCATTTTCCTATTCTGTTCACGACAACACTTTATGAAGGAAGTGCTATTTATATATTCTTGATTGCCCTCAGAATTTTTGGGCACTCTTTCCTATCCAAATCATTACCGCATGAAAAATTCAGCTCCACTTGCCTAGCAAATCTTCCTCGGCAAATTTCCAAAGTTTTTGTCCACCTAGAAGCATTGTGAAGGAAGTACCTTTTTTATATATCGAAATGACATGAAATTTATACAATTCCTTCATATACCCAAATTATCACCCTCCTCCAAATTGCAGCTCAGTCAAATCATCTATGTGAGCCCAGGTTCAATTTATATTTTATGGCCAAATTGGCACGTTGCAAAGCAAGTGTTATCTAGACCCCTCCTATTACCCTCAAACTTTTCGGGCACTCTTCCATACCCAAGTCATTGCCACATGATAATATTCAGCTCAATTTTCCTAGTAAATCTTTCTCAGGAAATTTTCAAAGTTTCTACCTCGAGAGAAGCTTTGTGAAGTAAGTACTAGCTAGGCTTACCCAAATGATCTGAAAATTTACCAGCGCATGACCATACCCATGTAACTTACCTACACCAATTTTTAGCTCATTTCATTCATCCAATCTCTCTCACTAGTTTTCCCAAGTTTCTGTCCATAGAAGAGAATTGTGAAGGAAGTACCACTTTGGCATTTCCAAATAGTATCCATTTTCTACAGTGGTTTCCTATGCCCAAATAACCATCCTCCACCTAATGCCAGCTCAATCCGTTCATTATTTTGAGCCGAGCTTCAACATTCATAGTTATGTCCAGTGTGGTAGTTCGCAAAGCAAGTACCACCTAGGCTCCTCCTTTTGAGCTGAAAATTTGTGAAGACGGTCTTCTTAGTAACTGATCATCCTCAGCCAAAACTCACGCCCATTAGCCATGTACATTTCCCGTACTGCTAATCAAACACTTGACTGTTAATTCATGTTTGAGCATCGGTCGGTCTCCTCATGAGAATCTTATGTTGTAATTTTCTTCCTAGCACCAACCTGGGGAGTGC
This sequence comes from Triticum urartu, assembly GCF_056163025.1. Classification (NCBI taxonomy): domain Eukaryota; kingdom Viridiplantae; phylum Streptophyta; class Magnoliopsida; order Poales; family Poaceae; genus Triticum; species Triticum urartu. Next base: position 47,289,663 of record NC_141874.1, on the reverse strand, counting down.
CCAACCCACTAGACATGCCTAGGCCGCCCAGAACGCATGGCAACGCCATGGTCACGCGGTGACCACGCGGCGGGCATGCGAGTTTACGCGCTCTAGAGTTGGGGCCCTCGGCCACTGCCGAAACCTCTACGTATCGCCACCAAACCATGTATTTATGATTAAATAGGTCCTTATGTAACTAGAAATGATTTTTGGAAAAAATAAATAGCAAACTATGAGGCAGCTGCAGTTCCAATTTGACCCGCTTCTTGCTGAATCGGTGGAATTTATCTTTTTCACGAGAGGTGGATCAAAAAAATTTACACCCAACCATTTTGTCAATTGTGCATTAAATATGGCCTAGTATTTTATAAAAATGATTTGGTCCAATTTTGCAACAATTATTTGGTAGTTCCTTCACAAAAAAACCTCCTTTTGGGCACTCGAAAAATGGAAAATGGTTTTTTCGTCCAACGAAAATGAAAACATCCTTAGGCAACATTGTTTGCCATTCCAATATGCACCCTTGTGCACAATATGAGATCATTTGAACAAACTATGCCATGAATGTGGCCATAAGATTGATCATTTGGCTTGAAAGCCATTGACCTTCACACATGATAGCTCATTTCTGAGAACACTTTTTTAAAATAATTATCGTATTACAAGTTTATTATTTTCCCCGGAAACTTAATCACATATAATGAGACAATGCGAAGGTTTTCCAATTTTTTGATTTTTTTTGAATTTTTTATGCCCATTTCAAAATGTGGTAAAAACGGCGGGCTTGACCGTTCCTAGGTAGCGGTTGAATCTTGGAATTTTTTTGTGTTTCTCTGATTAAATAGATACTTATGTACCTAGAAATGATTTTTGGAAAAAATAAAGAGCAAGCTATGAGGCAGTTGCAATTCAAATTTGTCCCACTTCCAACTAAATCAGGGGGAATTTGTCTTTTTCACCAGAAGTGGATCAAATATTTTGACACCCAACCATTTGGTCAATTGTGCATTAAATATGGCCTAGCGTTTTATAAAAATGATTTGGTACAATTTGGCAACAAATATTTGTAGGTCCTTCACAAAATAAACTCATTTCGGGCACTCGAAAAATGGAAAACAAATTTTCCGTGCAAAGAAAATGAAAACTCCCTTAGGCAACATTGTTTGCCATTCCAATATGCACCCTTGTGCACAATATGAGATCATTTGAACAAACTATGCCATGAATGTGGCCATAAGATTGATCATCTGATTTGAAATGCATTGATCTCCACACATGATAGCTCGTTTCTAAGAACACTTTTTTTAAAATAATTGCCGTATTACAAGTTTATTATTTTTGCTGGTAACTTGGCCACATATAACGACACAATGCGAAGGTTTTGCAATTTTTTGGATTTTTTATGCCCGTTTCAAAATGCGGTCAAAACGGCGGGAATGACCGTTCCTAGCTAGTGGTTGAATCTTGGAATTTTTTTGTGTTTCTATGATTAAATAGATACTTATGTACCTATAATTGATTTTTGAAAAAAATAAAGAGCAAACTACGAGGCAGCTGCAGTTCAAAATTGACCCGCTTCCAACTGAATCGGCGGAGATTTGTCTTTTTCACTAGAGGTGGATCAAAACTTTTTACACCCAACCATTTGGTCAATTGTGCATTAAATATATCCTAGTATTTTAGAAAATTGATTTGGTACCATTTTGCAACAAATATATGGTAGGTCATTCACAAAAAAACCTCATTTCGGGCACTCAAAAAATGGAAAATGAATTTTCCGTGTAAATAAAATGAAAAATTCCTTAGGCAACATTGTTTGCCATTCCAAGATTCACTCTGATGCAAAATATGATATATTTTGAACAAATTATGCCATTTCAAAATGCACCCTCATGCAAAAAATACAAGAGAAACAAATAGAAAACACAATTACATAAGCTTTGTTCTTATTGGTTGAAATGTTTGTGCCGTGGATCGATGACATGGCATCCATCCATCCATCCATCCCATTTAGCTAATGAAAAAAATAGAAAGAAAGAAAAAGAACCCCCACCCCCGGGGCAGCCCAACCACCCAAACCCTATCCCCTCCCCAAATCCATCGTCGCCGCCCCCTTCTCCCCCCTCATCCCCTCCAACCACCCAAACCCTATCCCCTCCCCAGATCCAATCTCGCTGCCGGCCTCACTCTCCCCCCTCATCCTCTCCCGCTCGCGCACGCTCCCCCCGCGGTGGCTCCTCCCCATTCCCCCCGCGGCTCCGGCCATGGCCGCCGCCCTCGCGTCGCTGCGCACCGCGCGGCAGCTCATCGACGCCCTCACCGCACACCTCTCCCTCTACCACGCCGCCAACCCTAGCAGCCCCTCCCCTCCCCCACCCCGCGCACCGCGATCCTGCGGTGACTGGCCGCGCTGCCGCTGCCGCGAAGAAGGACCAGGAGCCCAACCCATACGACGGCCGCTAGCGGGTCGCCCTCTTCTTCGGTACGCAGACCGGCACCGCCGAGGGATTCGCCAAGGTACGCGCACGCTCCTCCTCCCCCGCGCTGCTCCCGCTCGTCTATCTGTCTTGTGCAAGGTGCCTAATAAGCTCTCCCTTCTATGCTCCTGCCGCCAGGCGCTCGCGGAGGAAGCCAAGGTGCGCTACGACAAGGCCATCTTCAAGGTGCTCGATCTGGTACGAACCTCGCCGCCGACGCTGCTTCTTTTTAAACCTCCTCCTCCCCTCCCCTCGGCTCACATGATTGATTTGTCAGGATTCAGGATGACTATGTCACCGAGGATGAGGAGTACGATGAGAAGCTCAAGAAGGAGAACATCGCATTCTTCTTCCTCGCAACGTAAGGACCACCTGCAACTCTTACTGACTTCGTTACAGTAGGGAGCAAAAATCTTTAGTTAATCCATGACTTTTCAAAGACCTATTCCTTCCGCTGATCGTTTTATAGATGAGGTTGATTCTCTTTCAGAATACCATATCCATGGTTTGACAGTGGCGAATCGCTTTGACTACTTGTTTTACAGACATGGGTTGGTATCTGAAGATTGCATTATCTTTTGCTTGTTTTATAGATCAGATTGATGCATAATGATTTTATTTCTTTGTCCAAACCCCAAATTTGACATGGCTGATATATATATATATATATATTCTCAGGTCCTTTTGTAAATCCTGATGGGCCATACTATGCAACACTAGTTTACTGCCAAAAGCTGTAATGTAATCTAATGACTGCTACGTTTTGTGCACGTACAAGTCGACTCTCTCCTTGAAAGCTATGGTCTTCTGGCAGTTGGTTGCTGCATCCAGTATTGATTTGTTTGTTGTCGCTTGCGCACACTAAAGAGAATCACTTACGCCGTGAAGCAACGTTTATAATATTGTTAGCATGTTCTATTAGTTCCAGAGAAAAAGCGAAATCCCAGCTCTGCCTGCTTCATGATCTATGATAAGTTCACTTGTGTAAGAATAAGCCAGCATTTAAGCAATGGGTAGCAGTATCCACAAAACTAAATATTCTGTTTGTTTTCTTGTGTGCTTGACTGCTTGTGTATTGTTACAGGTGAGGAAGAACCAGCTGCTGACGGGCGAGGGCATGGGGTACCTGGAGGCCAAGCACCACCTGCTGCTGAGCATTGAGTTCAATCCATTACTAGGATTCTTGTTGTTTGTCTTTGAACAATGCTTGCGTTTTAGCTACTGCCACTTTGAGCTGATGTAGCTTGTAGTTATCAATTCCAGCTGGGTTTACATATTGCATTTCTGGAGCAGTAGATTGACATTTCTAAGTTCTTTTGTTATATAAGATGAACAAATGTTATGTTTAAAGTGTGAGCTGACTAGTAATCCTAGAGAGAACCAACTCCATTTTTGCAAGAGTTAGCTAATATAATTAGTTAGGTACTGTTGTATTAGTTAGCTAATATAATTTGCAGCATTAGTTAGGTACTGCTGTAGTCTTTTTTAGACTTCTCTTGTATGAGTAAAATGCTATGAGCAAGAGTAATGCTATGAGTAAATTGAGATTTCCTTGCTTTAGGCATAAGAATAAGCTGATAAGAACAGAATATTGATACTTTGCATGCTATGAGTAAAATGCTGGTACTTTGCCTGCCATATCTGGTTCTTGTTTTGGTAGTAGTTTGCATTGCTTATCCAGTAGTATCAGTCAACTGGCCAGCCTGGAGCAGCTTGGTGTTGTACATGATGGTGTTAACTGTGAAAATGCCAAGTGTGAGAAAATTAGAAATTCTGCTCCTTACGTTTATAAATTCTACATATGGTTTCTCATCACTTAGTGTACATATAGCACGTTTTGGGAAACGAATTATTCAGCGTTCTATGTTAAAGCTTTCAACCTTGAAATCACATATTTGTTTGGGCATGTGCTATATGTACCATTTTAGAAGTAGTCCACATATTTCTGTCCTGCTATAGTCTTTTTTAAACTTCTTATGAGATTGAAGTATTCGTTCTGATTTCTGGTTTGCTGATTGTTGTAGACAGATGTATGAAACCTCTTAACTGTGGACGACAACTACTTGAGAAGGACCATCATCACCCATCAAGTACGCCATTGAGGTAATTCACCAGTCCCTCCAGCACCAACTATCTATTTTCTCTAGTATGCTTAGGTTTTTCATGATGTTGTGGTAGCCCCATTGTTGTTGCGTTGAATCTCATGCCAGCGCTGGTGCGCCTGTGGCTTGATGTGCTGTGATCTTTATCTGTGTAGGTTTTGTTTGATGATATGCTTAGATTATGATCATAAGCATGGTGGTTTGATGATGCTGAGGCCAGCTGTTAAACCATGATATAGTTGCTGGAACTGAGCTTAATATTCATGTGTGTATGTGTGTGTGTCGAGTAAAGTTGTGGTTTGTGCTGCTCCTTTGTAACGTGATGAAACAAAGAATGTCCTTTACTCCTTTTTTGAATGGAATGTTCATAATATATTGGCTTCATTTTTTCTAATTTTTATCAGCTGATTCATGTAACAGGGCGTCCGTGGAAGGCCCAGTCCTGACTCTCCAGTGAGTCCGGCATTTGATCGCTATTGAAGGAGCTACATGTAGAAGAAGAAAACACTTGTAGAGCTTGTAACTGATTCCCATAGTTGTAGAGCTTGTATCAACTAAGCTTGCATTACGTGTCACTTGTAGAACTTGTAAATGCTACAGCTTGTAGGACGTGTCATTTGTAGAGCTTGTAAATAAGCTTGTATATGCTACAGCTTGTAGGACGTGTCATTTGTAGAGCTTGTATTGAATCTGGCTATTGTTATTTGAAGTATCATGTGTGTTTTTTGCTTGTCAATTTAACTACTGGTTATTTTCTTATTGTCAAATTGAAATATGAAGAATCTGGGCCTAATAGCTAGGACCCACTTATCAGAACCTGACAAGTGGGACCTATTTGACTAGAGGACCCATTTTATAAAAAAAATAAAACTATTGTACAAAAAGGCCATGACCCATGAAATAAAAAGGCAGAATTGTTGGGCTTGGCCCATGAAGTCTGACCAAAAATTGACAGGAAAAAATATATAGAAAGGCTGAATTAATGGGTTCGGCCTAAAAATTGACCCAATTGGACCGGGTCGATTCTTGTGCCACATCAGATTGCCACGCTGGATGCCTACGTGGCCTGGGGAGGTTGCTAGTGACCAAAACGCCACAGTAGACGTATTTTGGTCATAAACGTCTACGACCATTCCAGAAGAAAGGTCGCTATAGTCAGTTTATGACCGCCAGCTTTTGACCTTAAGTTTTTGGTCACAAAAAGGTCACAAATGGAAATTTGTGACCATTCAGTGACCAATAGTGGTGGTCACAAGTTGAGATATTTCTTGTAGTGTATTCACACATGTATCATGTTTCCGGTTAATACAATTCTAGCATGAATAATAAACATTTATCATGATATATGGAAATAAATAATAACTTTATTATTGCCTCTAGAGCATATTTCCTTCATCAAGGACTTGGGTGCTCTACATTACTTTCTTGGCATTGAGGTTGTTCGGCGACCGGATGGCTTCTTTCTTCATCAACAGAAGTATACGGACGAGCTCCTTGAGCGTGTTGGCATGATCAACCGTCATCATGTTGCTACTCCTATTGACAAGAAGGCTAAGGTTTCTGCTCTTGAGAGCTCACCAGCGTCGGATGCTCACTTCTACTGGTGTATTGTCGGTGCTCTTCAGTATCTGACTCTCACCCGACCGGATCTACAATATGTTGTTCAGCAGGTGTGCCTCCACATGCATGCCCCTCGTGACTCCCATTGGACTCTCGTGAAGCGGATCCTCTGGTACATCTGCGGCAGGATGACCCTTGGCTCACCCTCACGGCGTCCCCCTCTCTGGAGATGGTGGCCTACTCTGACGCGGACTGGGCTGGCTGCCCCGACACCCGTCGGTCCACCTCTGGCTACTGCGTTTACCTTGGTCCTTCACTCATCTCGTGGTCGTCCAAGCGACAGCCCACGGTTTCATGCTCCAGCGCGGAGGCAGAGTACCGAGCTATGGCTAACGTTGTTGCCGAGTGCACCTGGCTATGACAGTTACTTCAGGAGCTGCATCATCATATCTCCCAGGCTACGGTTGTCTTTTGATAAGATGCTCATTTGGCTTCTTCTTCTCCTTCAGGTACTTGGTCTGACTCAGGCATTCAGAATCGAATGGTGATAGCGCGAATAATGGAAGAATTGAACCCTTGGAATATTAAGGGACATGCAACAAGATCGGAGATCATATTGTTGGATCAATCTACAAATATAGTAGATTGTTTTGTTTGTTTCTGAGCTAGGTAATTGTGTAGTTGTGGTGTTTTCCATGGTACTAAACTTGTACATCATTAGTTATTCCTAGAAGTGTTAGTTGTTAATAAGCATACAATATAATCCGCTACTATCAAACTATAGTTTAACTGACTTGTAATCTATAACACCTTAGTTGTTTTTTGGTGAATCGTCAGCAAGTAAGGTGTTTTTTGCTGAATCATCAGCAAGTTTCTTTGCTCATTTAAGACCAGTTTTAAAAAGCCTGACTATCATTGGTTTAGTTTTGTTCAAATATTATTGATGATCTTCAAGTTACATGGGTCATGGACACCTTTTATCAAGTTCAACTTTGGACACATTAACATCATGTAGAAGTGCAGGTTCGTTATATTCGCTTGTCTTGCCCTCTTTTCATGATATGCTTGTACTGACAAATTGAAACAATGTTGGTGATAATATTTACCTCTAAAACTCTGGTATTCTACTCTTTAATTTCCTGATACCTTGTCAATCGGTATGTACCGAGTCTATTGACACTACGGGTTTATGTAGTTCAAGATCAAAGGCAAGAATCTGCCAAATCTGATGATGAGAACAAGGCTAATGATGGAGAACCTTCATCTATAGGAACTGAGCAATTTATTGGGAGAACTAATATCAATGATATACTTACGGATGAATCCCAGGTTAAATTGAACTTAGTTAGCTATCAGTGTCGAACCATCCACACCAACTTGACTCCTAACAGAGCTAGCTTACTTGGAGTTTAGAATCTGACCACTTGCCATTTCAAATGAATAATTATGCATCAGGCTAGCTAGGGGATACAAAATTTTACTTCTTGGATATATTCAACCAGGCACTGCAATTTGAAGTTATAGCCGTGAATCATGTTCATAGTCGAAAGGGCATTCTTAATCTAATATAGTCAACCAAGCACTGCCATTTTCTAAACAAGAAGTGACTATTGCCATAGTATATTTGTTTACAATTAACGAACTACATCATAACATTTCCTCTGGTTTTGTTTGCCTCCTAGTGTGATGACCTTGAGAACTGGAACATGGGAGATCCATGAACTTCAAATTGTGCAGAAGTTTTTTTGCCATGTAATCGATGATGCACCCCAGGTGACAGAATTGTATGATCACCTATCTAATCTATCTATTCATCATATAAACATTCAACACTTCTGTTTATTCAGTTTATGAGCTCTCGACATCATAGTTTTTGAAATAAGCTCTCTATTTAAGAGAAACAACAGACACGGTTGTTTAAGAACAATAGCCTTTTTACTTAAATGCTGAAGTAGGTGTTTTCTGCATGCACTCACAAGCTATTCAAGAAAAACTAATTAATGCTTTAAACTTAAAAGTATACTGTGGCCACAATAAACTGTTTACTCAAAATTAAAATAGGAACTACCTTTACTGGTAAGTGGTATCTGTGCATCTCCCTTGTCCCTTCATATTGATAATTCGTATAATTTCTTACCATTTAGCCCATAATATTGGATGTCGCAGAAGCAATTGGTTTGCTACACTATATTTTTTTCTAATTTCTAACAATAATAAGAATCTACTTGAATGGGCAAGAAGGTGATAAGGAACCTGAAACAAGGTAGCTTCATGAGAATTAAGAAATATAGAAAACAATGTGTGATACAGCCTATGGCCAAGTTTGCTCAGATTACTGTTGTTTCCTCATTTCCCAGCAGCACACCATAAGTTGTCTTTTTAAATTTCTTTTGGAGATGTGTTTACTAACTCAAAAGGGAACTTGTATCTTGCAGGGTATAATTTATGCTCAATAACATGTTAACAGGTAAGCCTTTTATCTCATTACGATGAAATCATCTATTTTATCATAGCTCTTATTTGTGCACACCAATTGCAATTACTTCATGCGCTTGAATCTTGATTGCATAAATTGTGTTATTTTTATCGTATTTAGTTGTACTTCATTGTATTCCTGTAGTTGCAACAACATTAATTTCTTTGTCGTATTTGATGTTATTATCTTAGTCTAGCTTGGTTCACATTGTGGATCCTTTTCTGTTTAGCATTGTAGACCCAGAGTTGATCATCTGAGATAGTTGTTTGTGTTATGGGAGTAGTAATTAAAGCTTCCCACGGCCATAATACTTAATAAAATGAAAATAACATCTACATTAAAATATGTGAGCACTTTACAATCATGGATCGTAGCATCAACTAAAGTAATGGAAATAAATAGATCAGATCTTTCTATTGGGTCAAGGGCAATCAAGTGAAGATTATATAACCACAAGCACATGAATATATTATTGAAATGAACATAATATTCTCTAAAGTGTAGGTTAACATGACATTAAAAGTAGAGATTATTGAATGACATTATATCTTAAATCTGTTTACAACCAATAACACTTATAGAAAAACTGAATATATAGAATGATTACCGAATACGTACACTAAAATTGTCGACGTTGCAAAATTTCACAACTATACCTGATATCACATGGGAAGGTCGATGAACATTCATGATATCACCGAGAGGGGTCGGGGAACACTTTGCACATCATCTTGTAGCTTGATCGTAGTCTCTGACTTTTTCTTTTGATAAGATTCCCGCCTCCACACATTTATAAGTTTCCTTTTGTTTCTTCCTTACCATGTTGCATGCTACCTAAATCTTTGTCAATTAAGAAACCAGATATATGAGATTTAGTTGAAGCATGAAAAGTATGAATTATAAAGTGAGAAGGATGTCTAGCGAGACATGGTTGTGTTGTCTGGTTCAACAATAATGTTCAAACATATTATCTACATAATTGTTAAACACTAATGAAGCCAGCGGAATCACTTTAATGTATGTAACAATTACATTATATGTATTAACGTATTCATTGTTAATCATAGCACTTGAACATTAAACAATCTTACCAGACATCTAAAGGAAAGGCTGATTTTCATTTTGGAGCCTGCCTGTACCCTCCTCTTTTTCCTTCCGATAAGCAGCTCACCTCTGGGCGTTTACCTGCTCCCTTTTTCGCCGGTGAAGCTGTTGTTGCGTTCATTCATCACAACTCCTGTTCTCTGGTGCTCGGATGTTGAATTAGACACAGAACCTTCACGAGCCACAGTATTATGCCCTACCTGGTTTCCCTCATCGATTTGGGAAGATTCTAGCTAGAGCTACTGGAACAAGAGAATATCCATAAGGTGACTAAATATATGAAGATGAACCCCCGTAAGCAATAATTAGTTCATACTCTTCACTTGAAAGTGTAGGTTAACATGACATCAAATGGCAGCTCCCTTGACACGAAAAGATCATTGCTTTATATATGTAGCAAAATAACGCATTACCTTTTTTCTTGCTTTTCAGAATACAAGGACCAGGACCAAGTTTTTTTCTTGATTTTCATAAGGCAAGGACCAGGACCACAGCAAACATCCTGTATTGTGCTTGTACAGATTATAAAACAGTGTTTATTATCACATGACGCTTGCCATGTTACGAATTAAAATCCCAGATCATTTGTGTATAAACTATTTATCGGCTGTGTGATCACGCAATGACTGACACGAGGATGAATGGAGGGGGGCGACACTTCAGGTCTGACACACATTTTCTTGTTGTGTGAACATGCAATGGATGTATGAACTGTGTATAAAATGTGTATAAATTGTAGATAATACCTATATCCGCAATGATCTCGTCGGCGGCTCCTCAATGGGGACCGGCGCTGGCTCAGGGGATCGGCGTCTGCTCCTGAAGGGGATCGGCGTCGGTTCCTAGACGTGATCGGCAGCGGCTCCTGAAGTGGATCGTCCTCGCAGCGAGATGATCGATGGCTCCCATCAAGGTAGCGCAGGGATCAGCAGCGGCTTGATGTGCAAGGGCGGCGACAAAGGGAGCGAGGGCGGCGGCGAAGGGACCCTGTGTCAGCGCACGACCTGCCTTGACAGCCACGACCAAGGGGGCTGCCACGGCAGCGAACCACGTCACCAATGACGGCCTCGTGGCAAGGCGAATCAACAGCAAGCCCAAAAGGATCGTCCAGCCCAACAGGAGATTCGTCGGGCCGGAATGGGGCCGCTGAGCCCATGTCGCCCCTGACGACTACTTATCCCCTCATGCGCAAGGGAGAGGCATCCAGAAGGATCAGAACGAAAGGCGGCTCTCCTCTCCTCTACTTTCCCCACCTACCTTCCTTCTTCCCCAAGAACAGCGATAGGCTCGTTGTAATTCGAATTCGAGCCTTGTATCTGGAATAGATCGACCTGGTACCTAACATCCTGGTATCCGAGACCTCACACCACCAGATCCGCTGCGATCCATCCTGGAAACCCGTCACCGCGTCCACGCGTGGCAGGTCCTTCTTGCCGCCATGGATCCGGCGCTCAAGGAATATCTTGACAAGCTGCACCAAGATGCGAAGAATGACTCCGCCACCGTCCTCAAGAAGCTCCAAGCGCAGACGTCCCAGATTGACGATCTGCTTCGCTGGAAGCCCGATCTAGAGGCCCGCTTAACCAAACTGGAGACCACGGTCGCCTCGCTCCAAGCGGCCTCGCCGCACTCGTCGAGTGGAGCGGCGCCCCTGCTTCCAAATCCACCGCCGCACTCCGCTGCGCGAGGAAGCCTCCACGGGCCCAACGGCCACGCCGAAGCCGATCTTACCGGGGGCAACCACCGATGACCTTAGAGTCGCCGAGGGTACTCCCGGTCACGGGTACGCCTTCCCTCCTACTCGTTCCCACCTATCCACCTCCCCTGTCGTCCTCTGTTCTCGCCACCATGGGACAGCCACCACCGCCCATGAATTTCCCCTTATTCACCGGCGAGAACCCACAACTCTAGAAGACTCTCTGTGAGCAGTATTTCCAGATGTTTTCAATCCCCGACTCCTATCGTGTACCAATGGCAACTCTCAATTTCTCCGGTCCAGCGGGAATCTGGCTGCAGTCCATACAGAAAAAATTAGTTGGCCTAGACTGGGAGGCCTTTGCCTCTCTTCTCTGCACTCGTTTCAGGCGCGATAAGCACCAGATGCTTATCCGTCAGTTCTATGCCATTAAACAAACCACCTTTGTTGCTGATTTTATCGAGCGATTTGAATCTCTAATGAATCACCTGATTCCATACTCAGAATCTACTCACCCATATTTTTTCCTGACACGTTTTGTTGAGGGACTGCGACCGGACATCCGTGTTGTGGTGCTCGTACAACGCCCACCAGACCTGGACACGGCGTGCTCGCTGGCCCTACTTCAGGAGGAAGTGGCCGACGGCGAGTCATGCTACGGGCGTCTCCCACATGTCAACCGCGGCCAAGGCCAAGCCTCCAGGACGGCGCCACCACCATTCTTTGGGCGACCTGCCACGCCTACAGCCAATTCTGAAGATAGGCGCGGTACTGACGCCGCCCGAGCTACATCTGAAGTCAGCAAGGTGGCAACACTTCGTGCATTCCGGCGCGTGAAGGGACTTTGCTTCAAGTGCGGCGAGAAATGGGGCAAAGACCATGTGTGTCCTCCTACAGTTCAGATGCACATTGTGGATGAACTACTCGCTATGTTCAGTATGGATGAAGCTGCGTCAGAATCACCACCAGACTCGCCGATCTCTGACAAAGAAAATGTGCGCACATTGTCCCGGCAAGCTGAAGATGGTACATCAGCCCCAGGTGTTCTGCAGCTCCAGGCCTGGGTGCAAGGGCATGAAGTTCTGCTCCTGGTTGATTCCGGCAGTTCCACCTCTTTTGTGGATAGTTCCTTCGCCTCCAAGCTCTCGGGTATCACTCTGTTGGCATGGCCGTGCCGTGTGCGCGTTGCCGATGGCGCCAGTATTCCCTGCACCCACTATATCCCTAACTGCTCCTGGATTGCGCATGAGCATGAGTTCATGACCGATTTCAAGGTTATCAAGCTCGGTTCATATGACGCAATACTGGGGATGGATTGGTTACGCAAGCACAACCCTATGAACATTGACTGGATCGAGCAGCACCTGACAGTCACAACACTAAGCGGGCAACTGAAAATGTCAGCGATATCATCTGATCAGACACAATGTTCTTTGATCTCTGCCCCTGAACTGCTCAAAGCTTGCAAGCAAGGCTCAGTCGCTCATGTTATTCACCTCAATTCTCTGGATGGGAGCAGCGCAACCGACACACCGATCCCAACTGAAGCCATGCGCCTGCTAGAACAATTCACGAATGTTTTTGAAGACCCGCACAGCCTTCCACCACGTCGCGAGTGCGACCACAGGATCCCTCTGATGGCAGGCGCTCAACCAGTCAATTTGCACCCGTACAGATACAAACCGGAGCTCAAAATAGAGATCGAGCGACAAGTCCAGGAACTGCTCGATGCCGGTGTGATCCAAAAAAGCTCTAGTCCTTTTTCCTCGCCAGCCTTACTCGTCAAGAAAAAAGACGGTTCCTGGCGCCTTTGCGTGGATTACCGACGCCTCAATTCCATGATAGTGGTCAGCAAGTACCCAATGCCTATAATTGATGAGCTCTTGGACGAGCTTGCCGGCGCCAAGTGGTTCTCTAAATTTGATATGCGCGCCGGTTTCCATCAGATACGCATGGCAGAGGGGGGAGAATACAAGACGGCTTTCCAGACTCACTCAGAGCATTGGGAATTCCACATCATGCCGTTCGGTGTTGCCGGAGGACCGTCGACCTTCAAGGGGGCCATCAACACCACCCTCCGTCCGATGAAACACGTATGCGTCATCTCATTCTTCGATGACATCCTCATATTCAACAAGACTTTGACAGATCACATACAACACCTCAGGCAAGTTCTGCAACTACTTCGAGATGATCACTGGCAAGTTAAGCAGTCCAAGTGTTCATTTGCCCAAAACCAGATTGCATACCTCAGCCATGTCATCAACGAGCATGGTGTTTCTACCGATCCTGGCAAAATTCTGACAGTTCAGGAGTGGCCGCCCCCACATACGTTAAGGACGTGCGTGGATTTCTCGGCCTCGCTGGCTATTATCGCAAGTTCGTCCAACATTTTGGAATCATTTCCCGGCCACTTTTCAACCTCCTCAAAAAACACCAGCAGTTTGTATGGACAAGTGACACACAACAAGCTTTTGATACTCTGAAACTGAAACTAGTCTCAGCACCAATCTTGCAATTGCCTGATTTCACCAAGAAATTCACCATTGACACGGACGTGTGCGCTTATGGAGTGGGAGCAATTCTCCAACAAGAAGGGCGCCCCATCGCTTACATGAGCAAGCCCCTGGGCCCAAAGAACAGAGGACTATCCACTTACGAGAAAGAATGCATGGCAATCCTGATGGCAATTGAACAGTGGCGTCCTTACCTCCAGATGGGAGAGTTCGTTATCCGCACGGATCAACGCGGCCTCATACACCTGGACGATTAACACTTGTCCACTCCTTGGCAACAAAAGGCCTTCACCAAACTGCTTGGGCTCAGATACAAGATCTGCTACAGACCGGGGCCGACAAACTCAGCAGCTGATGCGCTCTCACGTCGCACACCGGACGCCTCCATCATAGCCATTTCAGTTTGCAAGCCTGCCTGGCTGGACGATATTGTGGCTAGCTACAGGACAAACACACAAGTGCAGCATATCATCAGTGATCTGGACAGGCGACCGGATCCCAAGAAGCGCTTCCAGATGCGCGATGGGTTGGTATACTTCAAAGGCAGAATCTGGCTTGGGGGCTCTCCTTCTCTGCAACAGCGAATGCTCCGCGCCCTCCACGACAGCACAATGGGCGGCCACTCCAGGGTGCCCGTGACCTACAGGCGCCTCCGCCGGCTATTCGCCTGGCCCAAAATGAAAGAGCATATCAAGCAATACGTGCAATCGTGCTCTGTATGCCAGCAAGCCAAGCCAGAGCGTGTTCGCTACCCCGGCCTGCTCAAACCTCTTCTAGTCCCAGATGGTGCGTGGAAGGTAGTCACCATGGCTTCATTGACGGCCTGCCCTCTTCGGGCAAGTTCAACTGCATTCTAGTTGTGGTCGACAAGTTTACCCGCTACGCCCACTTCCTAGCTCTCAGCCACCCATTCACGGCAGCTAAAGTGGCTCATTCTTACCTGGAGAACATATACAAGCTGCACGGTCTCCCTGAAGTGATAGTCTCTGACAGAGACCCTGTGTTCACCAGTAGTTTTTGGCATGAGCTATTCAAGACTATTGGCACCGAGCTCAACATGAGCATGCCATACCACCCACAAACATACGGGCAAACAGAGCGCGTCAATCAGTGCCTGGAGATTTACCTCAGATGCTTCACCCATGCAATCCCGAACAAGTGGCACCGCTACTTGGCTCTTGCAGAATTTTGGTATAACTCCAGTTTTCACTCTGCTCTCAATACATCACCTTTTGCAGCCCTCTATGGCCATGAGCCACGTCATTGGGGAATCGAGGCAGCCTCCACTTGCAAGTTGTCGTAGCTCAAAGAATGGCTCGAAGAGCGCAAGCACATGCAACAAGTTCTAGGGGAGCACCTGCATCGGGCACGTAACATCATGAAGAGCCAAGGTGACAAGAAACGCTCCGATCGCTCCTTCGTCGTCGAGGACACTGTCTTCGTCAAGCTGCAGCCATATGTGCAGACAACGGTCGCCCGTCGCTCCAACCACAAGCTCTCCTTCCGCTACTTCGGACCCTACAAGATCATCCTCATTGTCAACCCCGTCGCCTACGAGCTCGAGCTGCCCACCGGCGCCAAGATGCACCCGTCTTCCACGTGTCGCAGCTACGCCGAGCCTTGTCCCCTGCTACTCCGGTCGAGACAATGCTGCCAACCCCAACTGAAGATCCTTTGACTCCAGTCGAGATCATCAACACAAGATGGCGCCACACCCCGCAGGGGCGACGTGAACAAGTGCTCGTGCGCTGGTCTGATCCCTCCGTCCTCGACGCCACCTGGGAAGACGCCAAGACGATGCAAGACCGCTACCCCTCTCTACTGGCTTGGGGACAAGCCAGCTCTCAAGGAGGAAGGGATGTCAGCGCACGACCTGCCTTGATAGCCATGACCAAGGGGGCTGCCACGGCAGCGAACCACGTCACCAACGACGGCCTGGTGGCAAGGCGAATCAACAGCAGGCCCAAAAGGATTGTGCAGCCCAGCAGGAGATTCGTCGGGCCGGAATGGGGCCGCTGAGCCCATGTCGCCCCTGACGACTACTTATCCCCTCATGCGCAAGGGAGAGGCATCCAGAAGGATCAGAACGAAAGGCGGCTCTCCTCTCCTCTACTTTCCCCACCTACCTTCCTTCTTCCCCAAGAACAACGAGAGGTTGGTTGTAATTCAAATTCGAGCCTTGTATCTGGAATAGATCGACCTGGTACCTAACACCCTGGAGGCCTCATTTGTGCGTGCGAGTGGTTCTCGATCGAGGGCACCCTTGAGTCCTCATTCGTGCGTACGATTCGTGGATGTTTTTTTTCGCTGGTTTTTCTTCATAGGTTTTCTTTCGTCCCATTTTGTTCTTGTTCGTGGACACCGGCATCGCTAGGAGGTTTGGTTCGCCTTTTTTGTTTGCCTGTGACGGGACTACCTTGGAGGTGGGTGGAGAGACGACAAAAATCCAGAAAAAGGTGGGACGAAAAAAACCGCGGAACGGAGACTATCAAGTCGTCCCTTAGAGTAGAGATGAAGCTCCAGCAGCAAGGACCCTGATATTTTTACCTTGCACCCATGCGATAATAGAATGTCGACAGCAGCCAGCAGACAGACGAAGCACACACTGCGCTCTGCTTTTTTGTGAGCGTGACAAATTTGTTTTGGAGTGTGCTAATGTTCATACGTCCGGACCATAGCAAGAGATCCGGACGATGGGACGAAGGTATTGTCACTCGGGCTGGTGTTGCCGTGTGTTGATTTCTTTTTTAATAAAAAAACACATTCAGTCTAATCTTTTCCCTAATAGCTGCATGCATGCATATAGAACAAAACTGCTTATGTCACCGAAGATTCCATCAAATTTTAAATTTTAAAATGTTTTGTAGATCAAACCGTCCCTCCGATTGAAAAATTGTTTTCACATAAAAGATTCGTCGCGACAAAACCTTCGTAACTAGATCCCATGTTGATATGTTCCGACGAATTTTTTTTCTAGGTCAAAAGTTACCATGCATGTACTACGTAAGTTATCACGACTGTGACACACAGTTACCAAGCTATTTTCCTAGGAAATACCGGGCATAAAAAGATGGTCTTCCAGCTTTACCAAGATGGTCATCCCAGATGGCAGGATTTTAGCGACAGGTGCGAACGATTGCCTACATCCTCACATCTCGGTGCAATTTCGCATGAGCGTTCCGCTGCAATCTCGCATGCACATCTTTTTGATTTGCATGGAGTGCACGTCCTATTGAAATCAATTAACAACGATACTACTGGGCCGACGACGAGCGCCAGCCGAACTATGCACAATGCAAGATTGAACGGCTCTATCAACTTTTACCTAACGCATGGACGGCTTGATATGCACTGTCGTATGCAAGTCGTCCAACATATGTCGTGTGTGTAGCAACATTCATTAACAATGCATGCATGTAGATGAGTAAGAAGATGATGTCGGCAAAGATTTGATTCAAAATAAAACTTCAAAATATTTTGTAGCTCAAATCGTTGGCCCGATTGAAAAACCGTTTGCACATAAAAGATTCGTTGCAATGAGACCTTCAAAACTAGATCCCATGTTCATATGTTTCAATGACATTTTTTTCGGGACAAAAGTTACCAGACTTAGACTAAATAAGTTATCACCTACGTGGTACGCCAGTTACCATCCTGTTTACATAGAAATTACCCGGGGCATAAAAATGGCTCCTCCAACATTCTCTCCACATGCAAATGCAGTAGAGCACAGAAACCTAATGTCATTGTAAATTCTCGTTATTTTGAAACTGTAAAATGTTTTTTTAGCTCAAACTGTCATTTTTGATTTAAAAATCGTTTTCACATAAAAATCCATCGTGATGAGAACTTCGAAACTTGATCTCATGTTGGCATATTTTGATCATTTTTTGGTCAAAATTTACCGTAAAGTTATCATTTATGTTATATGTATACTAACATGTTATTTATGCAGAAGTGACCGGAGATGTGTTTTGAACGACTTCTTTCCTCTGGGTTAAATTTATCGTGGTATTTATACCTAAGTTATCAGCTCTGGATGCATACATTACCGTGCTATTTGCACAGAAATAATCGGGGTATGTTTCAATAACTTTTTATTCGGGTCTGAAGTTACCGTGTTGTTTATACCTGAGCTATCAGGTCTATAATGTGTCAGTTATCATGTTATTGATAAAAAAGTTACTGGAGGTATATTTCATCAACAACCCTCCCCCACCTCTCATCACCATCGCCAAAGTTATCAGGACTGGGGCACATAAGTTATCAGGTATGCGATGCGTGAGTTATCATGTTATTCATACGAAAAGTTACCAAAGGGTATATTTCATCAACCACCATCCTCCTACCCGGTCACCAAATTTTTCAGGACTGGGGCACATAAGTTATCGGGTATGTGATGTGTGAGTTATCATGTTATTCATACAAAAAGTTATCAAGGTTATTTTTCATCAACCACCCGCCTCCCACCCGGTCACCAAATTTACCAAGACCGGGGTACATTAGTTATTAGGCCTACGATGTGTGAGTTACCGTGCTATGCACATAAAAGTTACGGGGGGGGGGGTATATCTCATTACCCGTCCCTCGCGAAAAGTACCAGGACCGGGTGCATAAGTTATCCGGTCTATGATGTCTGAGTTACCATGCTATTAAAAAAAAGTCACCGGAGGTATATTTCATCAACAACCCTCCCCCACCCCTCAACACCGTCGTCAAAGTTATCAGGACTAGGGCACATAAGTTATCAGGTATGTGATATGTGAGTTATCATGTTATTAATACAAAAATTTATCAAGGGTATATTTCATCAACCACCCTCCTCCCATCAAGTCACCAAATTTGTCAAAACTGCGGTACATTAGTTATTAGGTCTACGATGTGTGAGTTACCGTGCTATGCACATAAATTTACGAGGGGTATATTTCATCACCCGTCCCTCGCGAAATGTAACAGGACTAGGGTGCATAAGTTATTGGGTCTGTGATGTGTGAGTTACCATACTATTAACAAAAAAAGTTACTAGGGAATATTTGATCAACCCCCCCCCCCACCCCCACCCCCCGCAAAGTTATCAGGAGCAGGGTACATAAAACTATCACATCTGTGATATTACACAACTTATGATGTAGTAGGAAATGATGTATTCCCTTTATACAAAGTTAGTACAAAGTCGAGTCACTTATCTTAGAGTGGATAAAATACAAGAGAAGGCCGATAAACAATAAAAAAAACCGTTTTCCATTTCCTGCCATGGTGTTTAAAAAGGTTACATGGGTACCATCATAACACAACAAGTAGTATTAGGCGGGTTTGTTATTGGCATCATACAACCATCAGCCGACCTGGGGTTCGAATCCTATTGTCCACATCATTTTTTACTTGCTGAAACTAACGATTATTACGTGAGAAAAAAACAGCGGGCATCATCCTTTGGATCGGGAAGAAAAAAAAAACAGCAACGACAGCGACGTTCAGTGAAGATCAGTATACGTGAGAAAAAAAACAACGGACATCATCCTTTCGATCGGGAAAGGAAAATCGAAAAAAAAGAAAAACAGCAGCGATAGCGACCGTTCGGTGGGAGTAGGAGACATCGACATTCGGATGACAGCGACAGCGATCGTACGCGCCTGTCTCTAACTGCCAGTCAGCAGAAAATTAGCTTTTCCGATTTGTTTTTGTTGTACCTTGTACGTTTTGGGAAGAAAGATGGCCACCCACCGATGCGGCCATCTGCGCCACCAGGGTCACCTTCGCGCGGGACTCCCTTATCTGCACGTGTCCAGCAATCTCGATCAAAACATGCAAACCGGCAAACGAGAAACACGAGAAACATTTTTCAAATGGGGGTGTATATGTAAGCCAATGGTGCTAGCCATTTGATATAACCTTGACTAATTTTTCAAATCATATATATACAACCGCCGGTCCGGTGGTTGTGGAACCACCCTCTCCCGGTTGCAGCGAACCATCCTCATGGTGATGGAGCTAATTAGTGGAGCCACCCTCTTCTTGGTTTCTCTCATCTCAGTGGTGATTCTAGTTTCCTTGCTTAGCCGCAAACTATCACCAAGTTCCAAGAAGCGGCGGCCTCCCGGCCCATGGCGTCTGCCCTTGATCGGAAACCTCCACCAGATCCTCACGCCAAAGCTGCCCGTCGTCCTCCGGGACCTGGCCAAGAAGGACGGGCCGGTGATGCGCCTCCGGCTGGGCCAGGTGGACGCCGTGGTGGTCTCCTCGCCGGCGGCGGCGCAGGAGGTGCTCCGGGACAAGGACCTCGCATTCGCGTCGCGGCCGAGCATCCTCATGTCGGAGATCAGCCTCTACGGGAACCTTGACGTCGCCTTCGCGCCGTACGGCGCGTACTGGCGGACGCTGCGAAAGATCTGCGCGGCGGAGCTGCTGAGCGAGCGGAAGGTCAGGCAGTTTTCGCTGGTGAGGGACAAGGAGACCATGTCCCTCGTCAGCAACGTTCGCGAGGCGAGCAGGGGCGGCCAGCCGTTCGACCTCCGCAGGCTGCTCGTGCTGTGCTCGAATTCGGTAACCGGGAAGGCGGCGTTCGGGGAGATGTGCAGCTCCGAGCTCCAGGAGCAGTTTCTGGCGGTGATGGACGAGGTGCTGAAGCTCGGCACGGGGCTCTGCGTCGGGGACCTCTTCCCGTCGCTGTGGTTCGTCGACGTGGTCACCGGTCTGAGAGGCCGGCTATGGCGAGCCCGCCGGCAGCAGGACGAGGTCCTGGACAAGATCATCTCTCAGTCCGAAGTGAGGCAAGGTGATCACGTTCTAAGCTCTTTGCTTAGCATCAGGGACAAAGGGGAGATGGAACTGGACAACGCCAAGGCGATCATCATGGTAATTAAGTGATTGAATTTTCTAGTTTACTATTCCATTGTCTTTGCTCAAGCATGTCGTCTACTTTGTGTAGGATATGTTCTCGGCCGGGACGGAGACGACATCGTCAGCGGCCGAGTGGGTCATGTCGGACCTCATGAGGAACCCGGAGGTGATGATGAAGGCGCAGGCTGAGGTGCGACGGACGTTCGACAATAAGAGCTCTCAAGACCACGAGGGACACATAGTGGAGCTACACCACACCAAGATGGTGATCAAGGAGAGCATGAGGCTACATCCAGTGCTGCCGCTGCTGATTCCCCGTGTCTGTCGAGAGACCTGTGATGTCGGTGGATTTGAGGTCACGGAGGGCACCAGGGTTATGGTGAATACCTGGGCATTGGGTAGGGACCCCGAGTACTGGCATGAGCCTGAGGAGTTCAGGCCGGAGCGGTTCGAGGATGGCACGGCGACCTACAAAGGCTCGCGGTTCGACTACTTGCCGTTCGGAAGCGAGAGGAGAATCTGCCCGGGTGATACCTTTGGGGTTGCCGTGTTGGAGCTCATCGTGGCACGACTTCTCTACTACTTCGACTGGAGCCTCCCCGCCGGAGTGAAGCCGAGTGAGCTGGACATGGAAATGATTGTTACCTTAACCTCGAGGAGGAAGAACCAGCTGCACCTAGTGGCGACACCGTATAAGGCATGCTTATGTTAATTGAACTTAACTTAGGGGCGCTGTAGGGAATGATTACGGTTGAGTTTTTTTAGGGAACCACCGAACACCAACTTTATTATATCACTAGGAGATATGCTTGTGTTGCAACGGTAGAAAAAGTACCTCATATGCCCTCCATTTTAATCACCAAAAACTCCATGATCATGAACAACCACCTTGAGCCACGATGTTTCTCTTTTATTCCCATACTATGTAATGATTATCATGATCGCAAAACTTGTGTACATGAACTCTAGCACTGCCTCCCTTCATATTCGATAGTCAATTTGAATTGCGCCACAACGGGCCTCAAGGGTGGCGTCCAGTTCCTAACGGTGGACATGTTGGAGACGATGTCGCATCGGCAGTTTACATATTTGTGGATTCCATATGTTTATACTTCTATTTCTTGATACATGTCAATTGGTATGTTTATTGTCTTTTTAATGTCTTTTTCGCATATTTGTGGTTTCGAAATATTTTTAACACTGAAATTTCAAGGCAGATTCCAACAAAATTCAATATAAATTTAAATTATGTTAGAATTCATTAGAATTAAGTGAAATTTGAAATCTCAAAATCCAAAATAATTTCTGAAATATGCAAAATTTACCATATTTTAGTGAGGTCCGAAATTATTTTGTTTCTGAAATTAAAAAAAACTTGACACCTAGTATGTTGATAAACGGATGATCACTGTCCACCACATAGTCTTATCCTCTTTTTTATCCGAAGGCAACCAGAAAAGCCTCTTTTGGTTGCCGAGTAGCGGAGCTTCATAAAATTCACAAGAACACCACTATTAATAATCAATAAAAAGAACAAGTAAATGTTCATACAATTTGCTTCCACCGCTAACTTGGAGAAAAGATAGCACCAAAATATTGCACAGTTAACAAACTAATAACAATTAAAACATCATGCTTGTTCCTTGCAGCTATTAGGCCTCAATGTCCACGTTTCACTTTCTCTACTACTTAAAAAAAGCAGTCTTATTTTTCCTGTCAGCAGAACGTTTCGCCAACCAGTTCTTCCCCTTCCCATCATGTTCCTTCATATTATTTTTTTCGTTCAACTTTTTTTTCCGATGACACCTTTTCTTTGACACCCTCCTGGTACGCTAATCAACCGTCTTAATTTACTCAACTTCTGCATCAATTCCACCTTAGTTTACCTACCAAATATTTATTTACAAAATCACAAACATTATTTGATAAACATTTATTTACACAATCATGGGCAAGATTGATAAACATTTCTTTACACAATCACGCTACTACTCCATGCTAGAATATTTATACCCCATCTCAGAGCATCTTCAACAGGCGCTGAACGCGCCGCGCGCAAAAAACTGGTTTGCCGCGCGCCCATCGCCTGGTTTGGCGCGGCGCGCAGCGCTGGCTCCAGCAGCCGCGCTAAAATGCAGCGCGTGCGCCGCTCCAGCAGCGCGCAAAAATGCAACGCGCGCGACTCTCACACAAACAACATATGCATTCCAAAACAGAAGCAAAAAGATCAGACACAAACAAAAATAAATTAAAATAAATAGTTCAATTTCATTATTACAACTCAAACAAACAGTTTATCGTTCAATACAACAAATAGTGCAATAAACACAACAAATAGTTCAACAATACAATATCAAGCGCACAAATCATGATGCTCTTTGTCGTCCATTCCATGCCCACCACTCCTCAATGAGATCCTTCTGAAGATCATTATGCGCTGCGGGACGTCGAATGGCAATGATAGGAGGCAACAAAACAGGCCACCCTTTTATCCCTCCGTCGCACTCGCACCGGATGTCCCAAAAGCTCATACTGAGAGTAGTCTACATCTTGGTCACGCTCATTCTCGATGATCATGTTATGCATGATCACACAAGCGTGCATGATGTACCAAAGCATTTTCTAATCCTAAAATCTAGCTGGTTCTCTCACAATAGCAAATTGGGCTTGCAAAATCCCAAAAGCTCTCTCCACATCTTTTCTAGCCGCCGTCTGAGCATTGTGGAAATCAAGTTATTTCTTACCTTCTGGCTTTTTCAACGGCTTGACAAATGTTTGCCACTTTGGATAGATGTCATCTGCTAGATAATAGCCATAGTTGTATGTACGGCCATTTGCTACAAACTGCACCGGTGGCAACTCACCATTTGCAATCTTATTCATCAGCGGTGACCGGTTGACAACATTGATGGCATTCAAAGACCCATGCATTCCAAAGAATGCATGCCAAATCCAAGTCTCTTGATCGGCCACCGCTTCAAGGATTATAGTGGAACCCTTTTTTTGGCCGTGGAATTGTCCATGCCATGCCTTTGGACAATTCTTCCAACTCCAATGCATGCAATCTATTGAGCCAAGCTTGCCAGGAAAGCTGCGAGCTTTGTTCATCGCCAATAGCCTTGCGACGTCTTCAGCATTGGGAGATCTCAAATACTCCTCGCCAAACACTAGCATAATTCCGACTGCGAAGAGCTTGACACACATGATGGCTTGGCTCTCACCCATAGCCAAGTGATCATCAACTAGATCAGCCGGTATACCGTATGCCAACATACGCAAAGCGGCTGTCACCTTCTGAAAAGTGCTATGCCCGAGCTCTCCGGTGGCATTCCTCCTTTGCTGAAAAAAGCGGTCATGGCTCGCTAGTTTCTCTGCAATGCGCCTGAACAATTCGGTGCTCATCCTAAACCGGCGACGAAAATACGACTCGGGATATGTGAGATTCTCCGCAAAATAATGCCTGATCAATCTGTTGTGGGCATCGATCCTATCCCTCCAAATTTTCTGCCGACCCATAACCGAACCACCGTGCTTCGGTTTTTTATTGATATGCATAGCTAGGTTCATTGCAAGATCCTCCTCCTCTTCCATATCAAATTCTTCTTTGGAAGAATCATACCACGAACTCATCTACAATGTTCAATACTATGCTATAAAAAACTACAATCAACACGCACAAAATTCATGGCTTTTGAGCAATACATATCTTCTAGGCGTTTTGTCGAACACCTTGCGGGCGCCGAGCGGCAGCGAGCGCGCGGGCGCTGTTCGTCGGAGGACCAGCGCGCGCGAGGGGCGGCGGGACTAGAGGGGGGCCGGAGAAGCCGCCGCGGGGCGGGGATAGGCCGGGGAAGCACCGGAACGGTCGCCGGGTGGCGCGGTCGGCGGCGGCGGCGCGGCTGGATGGGGGGTGGGAGGTGCGAGCGAGCGCGCGAGAGTCCAGCGCGCGGGAGCGGGCGCAACAAATAAACGGCGCGTGATTGAGTTTCGGCCCGCACGCTGAACTACATATGCCGCGCGCGCTGTTTTCGCGCGCCCGCTGGAGCAACTATTCCGGTTGCGCGTGCGCTAAAACGGAAAATTTTGCGGCGCGGCGCTAGTTTGGTGCGGCTGTTGGTGATGCTCTCAAAGCACGTGCATTGTCCTAGTAAAGTACAGCTCACAATGACCAGTGGTGAAGCCACATATAAGCTGTGTAGTCAATTGACTTTTTAGCAACAACTTCATTTACACGCACAAATCATGCAAACTAATGATATAAACTTTTTATAAACACATATATTCAACTACACAATTTTAAATGACTACACAAAATTGAAGTCCCTGGCATGCACCACCGTCACTGAGTCGGATTGCCATTTAGAGATAAGACTAGAAATTCATATACTACAAAGCAACAGCCAAATGAATGGTCAACATACGCTAGCTCCGCATGCAAGCTAGCCGTATTACCGGTTTCATGCAACGCACGCAAGCAGTTCGATCCAAAGCCGACTAGCTAATCTCCGCCTCTAGATCCGGACCAAATTAAAAACATCAGGGTTCTTCCATGGCTAACTCGCTATATAAACCCTACCAGCATACTGAGACCCTTGGCAACAACGCAAACGAGAATGGCTATCTCTACCAGTAGTGATGCCAGTGCCTTCCTCTTCCTCACGATCTTGTGTTTCGCTACACTTCGCCCTTCACCTGTCAACGCCAGGCATTTCCCTGGTAAGCTTGGCAGTACCAGCGCCATCCATGGCGCCGGCAGCAAGTTCTACTGGCCCTTCTCAAGGGACGGCGCCGGCAGTGGCCATGGCTCCGGAACCGGCCATGGGTTCGGTTGGGTCGTGTCGCGGAACGGGTCCGACACGACCATCGGGGTGGGCGTCGGCATCGGCGGTGGCGCGGGAAGCACCCGCGACGGCGACGGGGGCAGCGCCGGTGGTGGTGTTGGCGCCGGGGTCGGCATCGACATCGGGAAGGACGGGATCGACGTGGCCATCGGCGTCGGCGGAGGGGGCGCCGCGAGCATGCACAACGGCGGCGTCAGTGTCGGTCTTGGCGGCGGGGAAGGCTTTGGTTTCCATATCAGCAAAGAAGGTGTCACTGTCACGGTGACACGCGGCGATGGTGGTGGAGGAGGCGACGGCAGCGGTGCCGGTGCTTTGGGCGGCGGCAGAGGGGTTGGACGCGCAGGCAATGCCGTGGGGAGCGGCCAAGGTTCTGGGAGCGCGATCGGTGGCACGGGGAGCGGCGGCGGGAGTGGCTCCGGCTCCGGGCCAGGAGGATCCGGTGGCGGTGGAGGCGGCGGCGCCGGCGGGAGCAACGGCCACCCGTGAGCACGATGTGTGTTCAGTTATGATGCATGTTAGCGAATCCATGTGTGATCAGATTATCTCTAGTGTGTAGGCCTGTAAGGTTGACGTGTGGAACATGTAGGCCGACGTGAGGAATATGAACTAAGCTATGTGTGCAAGTGTTGATGAATAAAATTGGCGCTTGATCTGCACTATTTTGCTATACATTGCATGATATAGCTAGCATGCTAATAGTGAGTTTTATGACCTGCACTATTTTGCTATAGCAGGCCTTTTTTCACTGGCTCCAACGCGAGTCCTCGGCTCCTCGCTATTGGTGCTGACGATACCTTGCAACACCCACTCAACCCTCTGTTGCCGTGCCCCATTCTGCAGTACACATATGACACGCTGATTCTGATGTCACCGTGGGGGTGCATGAGTGCATGACCTACGCCTTGTGATAAAGATCATTGCACGCATTCACTCGCTGCCGTCCACTGGGAGGGGACGAGGGCTGGTGGCGGCTAGGTTACTCCGGGTCGATCACTCATGGGAGCGATGCGGGACGGTGTTATTTCTTTCTCCAACATTAGTCCTGGTCATCGACTTACTTCGACCTTTTTCATCCACCGACCCTTCAACCCATGCCGAACCGCCTTCCGCGGCATGCCATCTCGCCGCCCCGCCCTGCCCGAGCTGCCGTGGCCATAGCCGCCGGCCCGTCGGGCGCGAAGGAGAATCAACCGACGCGAAAACAAGTTGCAGCTGCCACAAACAGACAATGTTGATGTGCTTAATTGCTTGCTGTTCATGCAAGGATACGTAGATTCCTCCAGTTAGTTACTCGACGTAGATTCCTCTAGTTAGTTACTGTTACTACTGGTAGTACATCTGTTAACGGTATAAGTGAAGCGGGAGGCAGAATTTGCTACTCTGTAGGGAACGCGCACTGGGTACAGTGTGTTTAACTTATTTAACGTGAGAACTGATCCCCAGAAGGTCCGGGGATTCAGAAGTGCGGGCGAAGCAATCTTTGGAGCTGGCGTCCTGGCTAGCTTGCTATCCTTAGAGCAACTCCAATTTGGTGGCCCAAACGGACGGCGTATTTGTCCGTTTTTTGTTCGTTTGGATCGGTCGCTCGTGCGCCGTCCACCCAGTTTTGTATTTGGGTTGGCAATGCGCCCAACGCGCCGACCTATTTCATGTCCGCATTCAACTTTTAAATAAAAAAGGCCTGCGGCCGATCATGCCAGCGGCCATGTCTCATGCCGGCACCATGTCAGCGCCGGCATAGAATGCCGGCTTCAAAAAACACCATAGTTCATGCTGGCGCACTTGCCAGCCGGCCGGCACACATGCCAGCACACAAAAAATGATGAGACTTGAGTTCGACCATGCCATCGCGGCTCCCGTAGTCATGCCGGCATACAAAAAAGATGGTCCCTCGATGTCATAGATCACTCGTCGTCGAACTTGAGCATGTCGGCCTGCATCTTCTCGAACCACGGCCTCTTTCTTGGTGACAAGGCGTTGAGATCCACCTTCATGATCTCCACCCCGGTCATCATGCTTGCAAGAGCCACTTCTTTCGCCTTTGTTTTGGCGTTGGCGGCCTCGATCTCTAGCATCTTGGCTTGCTTCTCCGCCTCGAGCTCGAACATCTTGGCTTGCTTCTCAGCGTCAAGATCAAGCCTCCTACTTTGGATCTCCATGAAAGCATCCATTTGCTCCTCCTTGAAACGCCAGCGCTCCTCCTCTCTTGAGTCCTTCTTATTCATCATGCCGTCCACGCTTGCGATCAAGGCGTTGGTGGCCGCATCTCGCTTGTCCTCCTTCTTGGAGTTGGTCTTCCCCCGCGGCCGTGCCGGCTCGCCCTCCCCAACATCCTCCACGGCGCCCTTCCCCCCACGTGCCTTGAGCGCGGCATATTGTGCCTTGAACTTCTCTTCGTCCTTGATGACCCGATAGCAATGGGAGAGGTTGAAGCATTTGCCATTGTGTTGAACCTTGAATGCCTCCAAAGCTTGAAATGCCTATAAAATGTTTCCATGCTAGCATATGGGCAAGTGATAGCAAAATGAAGACGTAAAAGGATGATCTTGATGGCACAAAAGAGGGCGGCTTGCTTGCTATCATACCATGTCTTGCACGCCGATGCCGCTCACTGGGCGGGCCTTGACGCTCTCAAGGGTGACGCAAAACTTGTTGCACTCTTGTTGGATCACCCTCCACCGCTTGGAAATGGAGACCCACCCGCGCGTGCTCACAAATTGGTAGGGTGGAAACTTCTTGCGCTCATGAAACTCGCGATGCACATGAGTCCAAAAGGTTGAATGCTTTTGCTCGGCGCCCATCTTTGGGTCTTGTCCAATGTCTCGCCAACACTCGCAAAGAAGCTTGTCCTCGGCAGCTGTGTACACCTTCGTGCGCTTGCTCTTGCGTTTCGGCTTAGGACCGGCGGTTTGGTTGGCGAGCTCGTCCCCGAACAAAGGCTCCACTTCGATGTCGCACTCGTCCTCTTCCTCTAGCCCATAGTCGTCCAGGAGCTCATGGTCGAGGGGGAAGCCGTCCAGGTCGATGCCGACCTGATCACACATGAAGGCCGCCTGATGGGGATCATAGCCAGCTGCCGGCGTGAACGCCCCGCGGCCGTCCTGGCTTTGCGTCTCCTCGGGATCGTAGCCAGCTCCCGGCGCACCACCCTCGAAGATGAGGTGTTGCATGTAGTGCTCGTCGACGGCGGACGACATTTCCTCGAACAGGTTACGGGCGTCCGGGAGACCGCCGGCCGGCGTCTGTCGCGCGCGTTTCCTCGTGCCGCCGGACGACGAGCCACCGACCACCGGGGTGGCGTTGATATCGATGGGCACGGGCGTGGAAGGCGCGACCACGCTCACGTCGGGTGAGCATTCCCCGGAGAGGCGGGAGGCCTGCGGGTAGACGTGGAAGCCGGGGACCGGGTTGCAAGCCGATGCGCGGGGTGAGTCGGGCATCACCATCCGAGGAAACGCCGACGAGCCGGTGCTGGCCGCGGCGACGGCGGCTTGGGCGAGGTTGTGCTGGCTAGGGTTTACCCCAAGCATGTAGAGCGACTCCCTCGTTGCCGCGGCGACGCGGGCGTTGGTGAACTCCTGCTGCGCGGCGGCGGCGGCGGCCTGCGCAGCGGCCTCATCCCTCGCGTCCGCGGCATGCCTCTGGCCCTTCCTCTTGGGCGACTCCCTTGCCCGTTGTTCGGGCGACAACGCCTTCTTCGGCTTGGTCGCCGTGGCGGTCTTGCGCGGGGCACAAGGCTTGCCTTTCCCGGAGGGGGCGACGGTGCCGAACAAGGCGAGGGAGGCGAGGCCGGCGGCGGCATCGAGGTCGAGGTCGATGGCGTCCTCCATGGCTGGTTGGGGGGCGGGGGCGCGCGCGGACGGGAGCGTTTTTGGGGAAAATGGGGAAAAATGATGGTGGCTGCCACCGACAGGCGGGCCCAGAGAGAGGAGTAGGCGCGCGCGCGTCCGTCTCGTGTCCGCGCTGACGCAAATCCGGCTCAAAATTGGGCCTGGAATAGGTCGCCCGCGGACGAAAAACGGACGCGCGTCTGTTTGGGTCGGCGCGTTGGGTCGCCATTTTTATCCGCGCCGACCCAAACGAACGCGGGCGGACGAAATGAATCGCTCCATTGGAGTTGCTCTTAGGAAACACACAAACTTGCTGATCGGCCGTATTATGTAGCCTGCCATGTGAATCAGTTTTTTTTTTATGTGGAGTGGGCAAGGCTCGGGCCTTCGGACATTGATCAACGCCGTCAAGCTATACATTTTAGATGTTAACTGTAACTTCAGGTTTAGAAATACACAGCTGAATATTTCAACATTTTAGAGGTTAACTGTAACTCCCAGTTTCATTTTCCGAAACTGAAAGTTGCATGCAACAGCTAGCCATCGGTAGGCCTTACGGGCCAGAAGATTAAACACTACCAACTCCCAATTACATGGATATATAGAACACTAGCAATAAACTCCAACAATATTTGAACATTCTGCAACTTAATATTGTATATAACTTTTAGTTTTATGAGGCACCTTTGTAGTCCATCTGGCCAACACAATTATAGACATGATGATGTGCACCTCAGTTGACTCATACTTACGGTGTGCTAAAATAGATGTTTGGTATTTTAAGGGATTTTGTAGAGCATCTATCATGTGCACTGGGTCACTTTATGTTGATTGGCTAACTCTCAGTCATTTGAAAATTAATTAAACATCGATCGACTTCGCAGCCATTCATTTCATATATGTTTTTAGAAAAACATGAAATTCTATTCAAACTTGATGAATATTACATGTACAAATGCCTGAGATCATAAATCCAGGAAATTACAAAGTAACTCCTGTAACTAAGAACTAAGTGAAATTTCTCAGAAACAACTTCTCCGTGACATCAATCTTTGCAACACGAATTATTGTTAAGGCTTCAATAAAGAAAGCGCAATCAGACCGGAGGAGTGATAGTGCCACTCATATGTCTGCACATACTTGACTACCTTCATAGCCATTCATTTAAGGTGTCAAGATTTCTGAGACTTCCTAGCTGACGTCTTACAGCGTCTGATTTGTCGGGGCTATGCTATCAGCTAACAGTGGGAGTCGCGGGCTAACTGTTTTGTGGCACATCACACCCTTCCCCTTTGTTTCATGCGCTATTTTCCTATTTCGAGCGTCCCTTTACTGTTTGGAAGTTTCATTTCCTTTTTTGTTTGATGTTTCGGGTGTGCCTTTGGTTCAAAAGTCCATTTCTGTTGAAAGAAATTGTGAGCTGAGAAGAACTAAAATAAAATAGTACCGGTTTTCTAGCAAGCACAAACACACATTTTTTAAAGCATATAATGCGAGTACTTTTTAGTGCATGAAAATTGTATTAAATAAATTTTGGAAAATTGTGAACATTTATATAAAAAATAGATGAACACCTTTTTAAAGAAGTTCAGTTTTCAAAAAAGAAAAGAAGTTCACCGTGTATTTAGAAACTGTTCACTATGTATTAAAACATTGTTCACCGAAGACTAAAATAATGTTCACTGTGTTTATAAAAAGTTTTTTATGTATTGAAAATATGTATGACATACTTATAAAATTGTTCACAATGTATTAATTTTCTTTCACCATCTATATTGTAATTTTTTTAAAAATAATAAACAATAAAAAGGGAAATAGATAAAGATAAATAACCAAAAAATTAAAATAATACCAAACCCCCCAAAACTGCATCAGCGTTGTAAAGAAACAACATGAAAACTACTCCCTCCATCCCATAATGTAAAAAACGTTCTTATATTATGGGATGGAAGAGTAGAACTGAAACCCACAACAAAAAGCTGGAAAAAAAAAACCTCGCTACCACAGCACAGCAAAAGAAACGGCAGGAAAAAACATAGAAAAACATGAACAAATAAAAAAACTCGAGCAGCGCACCAAAGAAACAGCAAAAAAAACCCGCTACCACAGCACCAAAGAACAAAAGAAACTTGAATCACGTGTGGGCGTCGTGGCATCCATTTGATGCCTCCGCGCGTCAAATAGGATTTGCCAGGATTTCTACTCCGTGTGTTTTCTTTCAAACAGCATTGCGGAGGTGGGAGACTGCAACAGTTTGGCCCAAGTGGGGGTGAGCAGAGCGCGTGGGTTGTTTGTTCATGAGCCTTTCTGGTGGACCTTCATGACTGTTCTGGGCCTGTTAGTATTTTGTAAATTTTGCACTAAAACCACGACAAGTATTTTGGAATGGAGGGAGTACTAGAAAAAGTTCTAGAACATGAGTAGTTTACATACGTTCCTGCTGGGATTTGCCCCCTCCCCCCCCCCCCCCCCCCAAAATAATAATATTATTATAAATTAATAAAGTTCCAATTTTTCTACTGGAAAAAGAAATAGAAATATCATGGCATGTGGTAACCACCTTTCTAATAAAAAAGTTCCCTAACTTTTTTTTGAAATCATATTTGTATCACATATTATCACCCTTTTTACGAAATTATTTAGTTATCTGATTTTAAGCTTATATCTGGTTGCCCGTTACAGACATAATAGTGCATAATGTGAAAACATCTTATTTATTTATTTTTATTAAAACAAAATAGAGTTGAAGAAGAGATATATATTAGAAATTCTCATGTGATGGGCCTTATTTTGGTTAGTCACCCACAACAGATGGATCTTCATAGAGACTAGAGGCTGAGACACGCTTCACCATGCCGTCCTTCACTTGTGTGATTAACTCTTTTATACCTAGTAGATTATTATGATTGGTTGTTTTGTTTTGATTTTATCTATGTTGGCTTGTGTTTTAGGGATGTTATGACAATGGGTTTTTTCCTCTGTATACCGTGTCGGATTGCTGTTGGAGACATTATTTATTCCGACAGAAGAATGAAGTTGTTTGGTGCATAGTTATGGTGTCTTTACACATTTCGGTCTCAACATTAGTCGGTGGTAGTTGTTTCAGCCTCTTGGGAGCCCCTATTCTACGCTGAAAATGTGGATTTGTTGTTATAACGGATACATCGGCCGGCCCACAAAACTCTACCTTGCTAGCTTTGCTCCCTGCTCCTCTTGCTCGTTTAGCGCCTTTTCTCTCGCCCCACTGCTAGCTCGGAAAAAAATGACTATCTTTTTTATTTGAAAAAAAATCAATAATTACAAGATGTTCACGGATTTAAGAAAATGTGATTTTTTTAAAGTTTTAGAAAATGTTCACGAATTAAAAATATATTCATGGATATCAAGTTTCTTGCAAATTAAATAAGTTTTCAAAATTTTAAAATGTTCACAAGTAGTAAAAATGATAGTGAACTTTTAAAATATCTACATTTTGTACAATATATTAATGAATCTAAAACTTGTGAAATTAGAATAATGTTTACGTTTTTAATGTTCAGAAATTTTAATAAGCGCTCATGATTCAAACTTTGAAATAAAAATAAAAAATAAAAGGAAAACTAAAACTAAAACTAAACAACACACCCCTTATTGGCGGGCCCTCGGCGGTCCCACAAGCAACGTGATGCTTCAAATCATTGGAGCTTAGTATCTCGATAGATACATAGACATATCACTTCCAATAGTTCATCATAGTTGCAATAACAAAGATGAGTTTGTTTTGAAGGCTTAACATGGTAAAATAAAAAGTAAGGATACGCCAAAAAATCACATAGGAAAGAAACTATTTGACCATCTATCATAACTGCAATCAAACAATCTACAACTAGTAGACAAGCAAACTACAATCTATAGATCGTCGTAACTTAAACATATCACAATCTTCATAATTATACCGACAAACATTAAATCTAATAATGCAACACCATACCTAATAAATATATAACAACCGGCAGATTTCATAGGTATGAATAAACGTATCAAAAATGCGATTGTAAATTAGAGGTCGATAATTCGCATGTTAACCTCAGATATTAATTAATATTACGTAAAAACTACATGCAACCTTCTGAAATTTAGTTCTTTGTACAAATCTAATATCACTGCTAAACAACACATATGGTCGCCACTATTGCACTTCTGCACAATAATCATCGACTCACAAATTCAAAATATTAAAAAACGTTACATGCAAAGTTTACACTTAATTTGATGGATATAAAATATTTTGTAAGTTTGACATGAAATCGTGGTGAATATTTGTTGTATATGAAAAATAGCTAAAAATATCAGAAAAAGTTGGTCACGTACACAAAAGTTAAAAGCTAGCT
Organism: Triticum urartu; assembly: GCF_056163025.1. Classification (NCBI taxonomy): domain Eukaryota; kingdom Viridiplantae; phylum Streptophyta; class Magnoliopsida; order Poales; family Poaceae; genus Triticum; species Triticum urartu. The sequence continues at coordinate 47,255,869 of NC_141874.1, read as the reverse complement.
AGGCACGTGATCATCATATATAATTCACAACAACCTCAAACATTGTTTAGCACATGTTAGCCGCCGGTCCAGCATCGGGAACTCGCGAAAGTTGACCATGACAGATAAAGATTGTGGATATTCACGTCGTATTTTACACTTCTCTAGGCAGGAATCTCTCTCTCTCTCTCTCTCTCTCTCTCTCTCTCATATATATATATATAAGAATTCTCAGCACAACTCTAGCTAACAGGAATCTTGGACAAAGTAGACATGCCACTTGGCTGTTTTTCTTTCCTCACTCATAACTTGAGAAGAGAAAAGTGGTTGTCACTGACCAGTTCCACTAGCCAATCAAGCATAATTTCCATCAATTTGATAACCATTAGTCACAATTGCATTTTTAAATCATATAATTTAGATTAAAATATGATGGCACATATGAAGTTACACTTCATGTTCGCTTTGGACTATTTCTTTATCTTCTCTCAGGCCATGAAGGATTGAGCGACCGAGAAACGCGTGTAAATCTGATACTAGTTGGGTGTCATGTTAGAAAAAATGAGGAAGAAGGAAATACATAACACTTATTCTATTTACCGGATAAGAGCAACAACTCTAGCAGCATCGCCATATTTGTTGCCTTCATAATGTGTATGGAGCACGCTTCATAATATTTTAATGTAGGTTGCAAAGGTTGAAGTTACACTTCATGGCCGCTTTGGGCTTTTTCTTTATATTTTCCCTGACCATGAAGGATTGAGCGACCGAGAAACGTGTGTAAATCTGATACTAGTTGGGTGCCATGTTAGAAAAAAATGAGGAAGAAGGAAATACACAACACTTATTCTATTTACCGGATAAGAGCAATGACTCTAGCAGCATCGCCATATTTGTTGCCTTCATAATGTGTATGGATCGTGCTTCATAATATTTTAATGCAGGTTGTGAAGGTTGTGCTGTCATCATAATGTGATCTCCATTTTTATTCCCGTTTTCTTGTTTCTACTCATAGTTTAGATCAAGCAATTCAAAAATTCAATAAAAATTATTACAAGCCATTAATTTGAGTACAACAAGTAATACACACTAACAACATTCCAAATGAAACAAATAATCCAATAAAAAGTACAAGTATAAAAAATGAATTCTAGAAAAATAAGCATACTATCTCTCAGCTAGTTGTTAGTGATACTCAATAAGATCCTCCTTCCGCTGATGATGGGATGCCAAGAAATGCTTGAATGCATTTTGTGTGCCTGAAGGCCTGTCGATTGTGTCAATATTTTCATAGTCCAAGAGGCTTGGCATATCTCTCTCATCCTCGACGATCATGTTGTGTAGGATCACATAACATGTCATGATGTTTGCCAACACATCTTTGTTTCGGAAACGAACAAGCCCCAAACAATTTTAAACCTTACTTGCATCACTCCAAATGTTGTCTCGATGTCCTTCCTCACTGATTCTTGTGCCATGGTGAAATGCTAAGTTTCTTAGTCTCGGTTGAAAGATCGTGGATGTCGCTTAGAGGGGGGGGGGGGTGAATAGGCACTTTAAAATAATTACATTTTAGGCTTGAAAAAATGCGGAATAAAACTAGCGTTCAATTTGACAAGCACAAACCTATAACAACTAGGCTCACCTATGTGCACCAACAACTTATGCTAAGCAAGATAAACAACTAAGTGATAGCAAGATATATAACATGAAATACTATGGCTATCACAAAGTAAAGTACATAAGTAAATGGTTTGGGTAAGAGATAACTGAGACACGCGGAGACGACGATGTATCCTGAAGTTCACACCCTTGCGGATGCTAATCTCCGTTTGGCGCTGTGTGGAGGCACAATGCTCCCCAAAATGCTACTAGGGCCACCGTAATCTCCTTACGCACTCACACAATGCAAGATGCCGTGATTCCACTAAGGGAACCTTGAGGGCGGTCATTAAACCCGTACAAATGGCAACCCTTGGGGGCGGTCACCGAACCTGTACACTTTGGCCACCCTTGAGGACGGTCACCGAAACCCGTACAAATCGCTTGAGGAAATCTCCACAACTTAACTGGAGACCCCGAAGCTTGTCTTGGAGCTTTCCACCACAATGATTGAGCTCCGCGACACCAACCTTCTAGGGCTCCAAAGCACCCAAGAGGAACAAGCTCAACGGTGCTCAAACGCCCAAGAGTAATAAGCTTCTCACCTTCACTTCCACGTATCACCGTGGAAAACTCAAACCGATGCACCAAATGAAATGGGGAGAGCACACGGAGTGCCCAAGTCCTTCTCTCCCAAATCCCACCACAACAACTAATGTTATGAAGGAAAATGAGAGGAAGAACAAAGAACTACAAGATCTAAATCCAAGGGGTTCCCCTCACATAGAGGAGAAAGTGATTGGTGGAAATGTAGATCTAGATCTCCTCTCTCTTTTCCCTCAAAAACTAGCAACAATCATTGGAGGGATTGAGAGATAGCGAGCTCGAAGAAGGTCAACAATGGGGGAAGAACACGAGGCGAAATCCAACCGTTATGCTCTCAGCCCGCACATAAGCGACACTACAGCTGAGCGGTACTACCGCTCGGGTGGTAGATCCAAGAAAATAGAGCAAAGGCGAGGAACCCAGGGGAGGTAGGGCCGCCGAAGCGGTACTACCACTCGTCCCAGCGGTACCACTGCGGGAGATGCAGAACACATGAGCAAAGGAGGTAGGGTAGAGCAGAGCACGACGATAGTACCCAAGCAGCGGTACTACCACCCGACCGGGATGGTATTACCGCTTAAAGGCGGCACTGCCACACCACACTACTTCCCTAGTACTTCTGAACCCGGCACGGAAAACAGAACCCCTAGAATAAGCGGAAGTGCGCGCGGAACTGGAACAGCAGAAGTTTCGCTTACAAGCGGTCCTACCGCCCGAAAGCTATGGTATTGTCGCTTACAAGCGGTACTACCGCAGGGGTGCAGCAAGCAATCCCCAAGCAAAACACATGCAGCAAGAAAACCAGAACTGCCAAAATTTATGCATATGAGCTCCAAATTGAGCAAACTCAAGCTTGTTGGTTATATTAAGAAGTGACAGGGGAGATATGCCTAAGATATAGAGATGTGAACCCTCTATGAATGAAGAACCGGCATAAACTTCAACATCGAAAACATCATAGAAGATGCATATATGAACTCCGTTTTCGATGAACTTGAGCTTGTCATGAAGATGACCATAAGCTCAAAAACTCAGAAAGAGAAACACCAAACAAGAACCAAGAAAGATGATGCAAGGATGCAGTGGTTTGAGCTCTCTACGAACGATACGATCAAGCTACTAACTTGAGAGACCCCCTTGATAGTACGGCAATCAATTCTATAACCCGGTCTCCCAACTACCACCATGAGACCGGTAAAATAGAAAACCTATCAATGGCAAACCTTTGCTTTGCACATAGTCCACTTGAGGTAGATGATGACGATATTGACTTCCTCAAGTTGGACCATCTTTCTTGATTGCGTTGGCTCGATGAAGACTAGTTGATTTCTCCCAAATACTCCACTATGGGTGAGCCACTCTTCGACACATCTTCACAAGTCCACTGCCACCACAATGGACGGCAACCTTCAAGCATGTTCTCTTCATGATGCTCCACTTGAACTTGCACACCACAATCTTGATGACGATCACCACTTGATGTCATCCTCCATGGGTTGTATGAGATCTTCCTCTTGACGCAGGCCCATGGAAACATATCTAACCCCACATAGTGTTGGGGAACGTAGTAATTTCAAAAAAATTCCTACGCACACGCAAGATCATGGTGATGCACAACAACGAGAGGGGAGAGTGTTGTCTACGTACCCTCGTAGACCGGAAGTGGAAGTGAGGGAGTCCTGGATTAGGGGGTGTAGGATCGAAAGTATGTCTAGAGGGGGGGTGATTAGACTACTTGACCAAATAAAAACTTAACCTTTTCCCAATTTTAGTTCTTGGCAGATTTTAGCTATTTTAGGACAAGTCAAGCAATCATCACACAATTCAAGCAAGCATGCAAAGAGTATATTGGCAGCGGAAAGTAAAGCATGCAACTTGCAAGAATGTAAAGGGAAGGGTTTGGAGAATTCAAACGCAATTGGAGACACGGATGTTTTTCCCGTGGTTCGGATAGGTGGTGCTATCCTACATCCACGTTGATGGAGACTTCAACCCACGAAGGGTAACAATTGCGCGAGTCCACGGAGGGCTCCACCCACGAAGGGTCCACGAAGAAGCAACCTTGTCTATCCCACCATGGCCATCGCCCACGAAGGACTTGCCTCACTAGCGGTAGATCTTCACGAAGTAGGCGATCTCCTTGCCCTTACAAACTCCTTGGTTCAACTCCACAATCTTGTCGGAGGCTCCCAAGTGACACCTAGCCAATCTAGGAGACACCACTCTCCAAGAAGTAACAAATGGTGTGTTGATGATGAACTCCTTGCTCTTGTGCTTCAAATGATAGTCTCCCCAACACTCAACTCTCTCTCATAGGATTTGAATTTGGTGGAAAGAAGATTTGAGTGGAAAGCAACTTGGGGAAGGCTAGAGATCAAGATTCATATGGTAGGAATGGAATATCTTGGCCTCAACACATGAGTAGGTGGTTCTCTCTCAGAACATATGAGTTGGAAGTGTAGATGTGTTCTGATGGCTCTCTCCACGAGTGAAGAGGAGGTGGAGGGGTATATATAGCCTCCACACAAAATCCAACCGTTACACACAATTTACCAATCTCGGTGGGAGCGAATCAACAAACTCGGTCGGACCAAAATAGTAAACCTAGTGACCGTTAGAGATTTTCGGTGGGACCGACATGCAACTCGGTAGGACCGATATGGTTAGGGTTAGGGCATAATGTAATCTCGGTGAGACCGATTACACAAACTCGGTGAGACCGATTTTGGTAATAAGCTAACCAGAGAGTTGGTCAGGTAAACTCGGTGGGACCGATTTGCTCTTTTGGTGAGACCGAAATGTTACAAAAAGGAAACAGAGAGTTTACATTGCAATCTCGGTGGGACCGATCCGCTCTTTCGGTTAGACCGAAAAGTTACGAAAAGGAAACAGAGAGTTTGCAATCCCATCTCGGTGAGACCGAGATCCCTATCGGTAGAACCGATTTGCTAGGGTTTGGCAATGGCTATGACAAGTGAAACTCGGTGGCGCCGGGTTGAAAGAATCGGTAGGGCCGAGTTTGGCTTTGGGTTTAGGTCAAATGTGGATATGGGAAAGTAGTTGAGGGTTTTGGAGCATATCACTAAGCACATGAAGCAAGAGGCTCATTAAGCAACACCTCATCCCTCCTTGATAGTATTGGCTTTTCCTAAAGACTCAATGTGATCTTGGATCACTAAAATATAAAATGAAGAGTCTTGAGCTTTTGAGCTTGAGCCAATCCTTTGTCCTTAGCATTTTGAGGGATCCACTTTCACCATCCATGCCATGCCAATCATTGAGCTTTCCTGAAATAATCATCTTGGAATAGCATTAGCTCAATGAGCTATATGTTGTTATGAATTACCAAAACCACCTAGGGATAGTTGCACTTTCAATCTCCCCCTTTTTGGTAATTGATGACAACATATAGATCAAAGCTTCGACAAATAATAATAAGCATGAAATATATCGTCGCTTTGAGAAGTATGTGATAAGTAAGAGCTCCCCCTAAATTTGTGCATATTTAAAATTTGCTTTGGACTGCAAATGCACAAAGAGTTAGAATCATGGGTTACTCTTCCATGTCACATACATCTTGGTGGAGCGCTCAAAATGATAAGAATTGAATACATGCACTCATCAATGATCATCAATGTCTCACAAGCATATCAAAGTATCTCAACCAAAAGCAAACAAAGTTGAAAAACCACCAAATAAAGCAAGAGATAATAAAAGCAACACACTCTCTCTCTCTCGAAGCCTATGATTTATACATTTTTCTCCCCCTTTGGCAACAAGTTACCAAAAAGTTCCTAGAAAATGCATAGTGCTAGATCGACTCTCAGGCTTGATCTTCTGGTGGTGGTGGAGTCTGGATCACTCCAAGGACGAAGCCTTCTGTAGACGTGGTTGGAGTTGAAGTTGAAGTAGATGCTGGAGCTGGTGGAACTGAACCTGTAGCTGGTGCTGAGGTGGTGGCTCTGGTGTCAGGAACTGGCACTGCAATCGACCTCTGATCTCGTGGCACTCTGGCAAATGCATCAGTTGTAGTCTTGCCTCTCCTCTCCTGCATGTCATCTTGAAGTTGTTCCACTGCAGACTGAATTTTTGTCACTTTGACATCCATGTCATAGAACTTTTGTTCTATGATCCTCTCTAAGCTCTGCTGATTCTGACTGAGGGTGGCCAGTCCTTTCTCAATCCTCAGTGTGGATGCAATCAAGTAACCAAGCTGCTCTTGTTTGGTTTTCAAGAAATACTCAGATGCCTCCTCTTGAGTTGGCATCTTGGTAGCTTTCTCCTTCCTTGCCTTCTCCTTCTTTGCTTGTGCTTGAACTGATGATGGTTCATTCTCATTCATGACAACTTGATTGTCCTCAAAGTCTGGATGGATGGGCAGGTGTTCCTTGTCCAATAAGTATATGTCTGTGCCCATCTTGGAGTTAATTAGCTCCTGGATCTGAGGGGCATAACCACAGCTCCTCTTCTGATCTGCTACAGTCCTCTTGATAGTCTCTACTATGAGGCTCATGACCTTGAATTTCTGAGGAACATCAAAGATATGAAGCAAGTTGATTGCATGGCCTCTGATCATCTTGTGATCACCTGACTTGGGCAATAAGGTATGCCTAAGGATCCAGTTGATAGTTGGCAACCCTGACAGAAGATAATGTACAGACCCAAACTTGAAAGTATCAAGTGCCTCGTTTGGAATTTCCTTGTACATGTTGGACATAGAGTTGTGGTCCATCTTCTTCTTGGCATATACATCCAAGTCATCTTCATTTTCCTCTGGGGCATTGATCAACTTAGCCCATTCCTCAACAGTAGATTGGTACCTCGTACCTTCAGACATCCATGTGATCCTTCCATCTGGATAGAAGTGTGCCATGGAGTAGAATTGCATAATGAGCTCCTCGTTCCACTTTGTGAGCTTCTGCCCAACAAAGTCTGCTACTCCACAAGCTTTGAAGCTGTCTTGCACTCCAGGATAGTGCTCTTCATTGTCCTTGATGTACTCCCAATCAACCCATCTCATGTCACAAACTATGGGCTTCTTGTCCAACAAAACTGTCTCATAGAAGTCCTGTTGTTCCTTTGTGTGGAACCTGTAATCAACAGCAGTTCTTCTCCTTGAAGCATACGGATCTGCTTCTCTCCACTTCCTCAGCCCTGAATCTCTTCTGATTTTCATGTCCTCAGCCACAGGATGAGCATCATTGTGGTCTGGGATCTTGGGCTTGAGTTTTCTGAGAACTTGTCCTTCATCATCATCTTCAGCAGCTTCAGGCACTGGGGCCTTGTTCTTTTCAGTTGCAGGTATGCTCCTTGTATTCCTCTTTGGTGCTGACTTGGGCTTGGAGGCAGCTTTGGGTGCTTCTTTGGGCTTTGATGCAGCAGCCCCTGTCCTGATAGCATCACCCATAAGCTTAGGTGCCTTAGGTGCTGGTGCAGCAACCTCTTCTTCCTCTTCCTCTTCAGAGTCTATCATGATTGAGGATTTCCCAAGCACTCTAGCAGTGGTCTTTTTGACCCTCTCCTTCCTCTTCTTCCCTTCAGCAGCAACTGGCTCTATGGGTGCAGGCTTTTTAGGAATCTGAGTTAAAGCTCTCGCCTTTGGCATAGGCTGTCTACCTGCTGGCCTTTTAATTTTCATTCCTGGCTTTGTGCCTTGAGCTGAGCCATATTCCTTCTTGAGCACAACTCTCTTGGAAGTTGCTTCCTCTTCTGCCACATAGTCCTCATCCTCTGAGTCTGAGGTTCTCTTCTTCCTTTGTCTGGTGGCAGCTTTTGGTAGGTTGCTAGGGGTGCTCCTGCTGCCTTCATCTGAAGAACTGGAGGGACTAGTGCCCTCACTCATGTGCACTTGCTGTTCTGACACATTCTGGCTGTCACTCTGGTCTGACATGATGAACAAGCTGACTGCTAACCCTGTGAACAGTTTATTGATGAGGTAGAGTGGATGAGCATCACAAAATGCAGAGATTTTTGCAAAAGAATGACTCAAAATCTTAGTTTTAGTTTCCCACTGAGATCATCTCGGATCTACCGATTTTTAAACTTGGTGATACCGAAGCAGTTTTGAAACCTAAACTAGTGAACTCGGTCAGATCGAGTCACAGTTCGGTGGCACCGAGACTGCTAGGGTTTCACAAAGTTCCAAAATCGGTCACACCGATTAGTAATTCTCGGTCAGACCGAGTCTCACTTGTGCAATGGCATGAGCCAAATCGATGGGACCGAGTTTTTCAACTCGGTGGGTCCGAGATGGTTTCGGCGGAAACCTAACCCTAAAATTTTCGAATCAAACCTATTCTACGAACGCATTGACTGGATAGGAGTGTTTCAAACGTGGCTAGAATCAATATGATCACAATGTGCTAGGAATCAGATTGGGGATAGCACAAAGATCGAGTCCATACCCTAGTTCGGCGGAGACTCGCTACGGCGGCAACGGCGGGGTTGAATTCCGTTGACGGTGATGGAGACCAGCGACTGGAGGCGGCTGGCGGCGAGGAGACGATCCGGAGACCACGTTGGCAGAGTGAGCTATCGCACGGGCGAAGGGGTTCGGAGAAATATCCAATTTTTTGCCCGTGACTATATATAGCCCGACCCTGTCGGTGTGACCGAGTGGAACAACTCAGTGGCACCGAGATGCAAAACTGTATACAGTTGTTGCAACTCGGTGTGACCGAATGGTTCAAATCGGTTGCACCGAGATCGAAAATTCAGATCAACTTAATGATCTCGGTAGGACCGAAAGTAGGATATCGGTCAGACCGAGAATCACAAAGAGGTTTTGGAAGTTTAAGTCTATGACGAATCGGGGACTCCGAGTGCTCCTCACACAGAGTGGTTCGAATCTGACTTGATCAAATTTTGTGATGTAGCATGAATAGAGTTTGAGACGAGAAAATCATAGATAGCTAGAGGAGGTTCTTAGGCATTCTTGTCCATCCACTTGGCAAAAGGAAATAAAACCAAACAATCAAAACAACAAGTGGATGTCCTCGAATGAGTAAAATATGCAACCAACATGCTCACACAATAAAATGGCAATTGAAATATGTGACAAAGCATGCACAACCAATTCTAGCATCTATCAAGCAATTGGCGATGACTAGGTCATCTATATATGAGTATATTGACTTAGGAGTCAAGTGAGAACACTTGATCATAGGTCATACTCATCGTTTAAGCTCAAGTGGGGTTACCACTTTTACATAAAGCATTGTTGTGTTCATATCTTTAGAGTTGCTTTAGCTCAAGTCTTAGAGTAAAGCTCCCCTAGATGTGGTATCCCCCCTAAGAGGGATGAACTAACCTTGGGTTCTGTCGATGATGACTTCATGTAGATGTTGAAGATGTGGCTGCTCAATGTTGATGTAGTTCACTTGGAGCTATCCATTTGAGTGAATTGCACTTTCAATACCTACATGGGTTAGTCCCACAAGGAACAAACAAGGATATCCATAGACATAGAGTGATGCACACACAAGATGATGTCCATGAAAACTTTAGGTTACCTTGTCCCTTGTCTTACCAACAAGAGGGTTTGTGACTCCTTGAACTAGTGCAAGATGTGGAAGTTGATTGCACTTGTTCTTGCCAAAATGATAAGAGTCAAGTATGTTGGCGGAGTCACCCTCAAGAACTCTCTAGTTCTTCTTCTTTTGGATCCACACCATCTTGATGGGAATCCTTGGAGTTGTAGTCGTACTTGATGAAGTGGAACTTGAAGTGGTCTTGAGAATCCACTTGACTAAGGTCTTAGGAGCTTCTTCAAATGCATCAATTTCCTCTTGAAGCTTGTCCTTGCCTTTTTGCTTGTAGTCTTGTGGTGGAAGATCATCTTGAGCTTGTGTCCCCTTGAAGGAAGTATCATACTTCTCTTGTTGAGGAACAAACTTTGTCTTGGGGTATTGATCTTCTTCCCACTCAACTCCATTGGCATTGAACTTTCGTTCAAAACCAACACCTTGATTCTTCCGGTGCATTCCTTGCTTGCGCACAATTTCCTCGAATTGCTTACTCCCGACAAGGCTTTTGTACACTCCTTTCTCTATAATTCCCTTCAATAAGCTATTTTCTTGCTCAAGTGTAACTTGGCTAAGAGAATCATTAGTGGAATCAAGAGAACTACTAGAAGCAACAATATTGGATTTAGCATGATCATTGTTACTACTAGAGGAAGACTCTTTCTTGTTCTTGTTACTAGACTTGACTTGAGGTATGTAAGTGGATAAGAGTAAACGCTTGGCAATGTAAGAAGAACTTTTCTTGCGGAGATCATCATTGATTGCCTTTAAAAACTCGTGCTCTTGCTCAAGATTGAACTTTTCAAAGCGTAACTTCTCATGAGCTCTTAAAAGTTCTCGATGATCTTCGAAGATAGTTTCATGAGCTAACTTAAGAGTGTTTAGTTCTTTAGTTAGAGCCTCAATCTTCTCCTTATCATTGTCATTCGTTTTATCTTGATTAGCATGATTAATTGACGTTTCATCATAGTATTCATCACTGGAGTTGTCAACAAGTAAATCATCATCACCTAACAAGTCATCTTCATCACTATTAAAATCAACATACTCGGGGTGTGTTACCTTAGGACCTTTGGTCATGAAGAATCTTCCAATTCCTTCATTTGGTGAGTCAAATATGTCGTAGGAGTTGGTTGACACAAGTGCTAGACCGGCAACACCTTCATCTTGAGTATATTCGGAATCAGAGTGATAACTTCTCTCGGAGTGGTCGTCGGAGTCGGAGCCGGATACCCATTCACCAACATGAGCTTGATGTCTTCGTTTTGTGTAGCTCCTTGATGATTTTTCCTTCCTTTCCAAATCCTTGCTTCTCCGTGAGTATCTTCATTCATAACGATCATCTCTACTCCTTCTCTCTCTTGGTGGTGATTCTTCTCTTTTGCTTCATCTTTTTGGAGAGTCTTCTCTTCTCTTGTAGGGAGCCGTACACTCATTGGAATAGTGTCTGAGTCTTCCACAATTGTAGCAGTTTCGCTCTCGACTAGAAGATGTTGGGGAACGTTGCAGAAAACAAAAATTTTCCTACGGTTTCACCAAGATCCATCTATGAGTTCATCTAGCAAGGAGTGATTGGATTGCATCTACATACCTTTGTAGATCACGCGCGGAAGCGTTCAAAGAACGGGGATGAGGAAGGCGTACTCGACGTGATCCAAATCACCGGAGATCCTAGCGCCGAACGGACGGCACCTCCGCGTTCAACACACGTACGGTCAGCGTAACGTCTCCTTCTTCTTGATCCAGCAAGGGGGAAGAAGAGGTTGAGGAAGATGGCTCCAGCAGCAGCACGACGGCGTGGTGGTGATGGAGCTGCAGTACTCCGGCAGGGCTTCGCCAAGCACTATGGAGGAGGAGGAGTTGTTGGAGAGGGAGAGGGAGGCACCAAAGGCAAGGGTGAGAGGTCCTCCCTTCCCCCCACTATATATAGGGGGCCTAGGGGGGGCACCGGCCCTAGGAGATCCAATCTCCTAGGGGGGTGCGGCCAAGGGGAGGAATCCCTCCTCCCCAAGGCACCTAGGAGGTGCCTTCCCCTCCTAGGACTCTTCCTTTAGGGTTTCCCCCACCCTAGGCGCATGGGCCCTAGGGGGAAGTGGCGCCCCAGCCACTTTGGGCTGGATCCCTTCCCACTTCAGCCCATTGGGCCCTTCGGGATAGGTGGCCCCACCCGGTGGACCCCCGGGACCCTTCCGGTGGTCCCGGTACAATACCGGTGACCCCG